>NC_056733.1:4395002-4766252 GCF_019279795.1 Protopterus annectens | reverse complement strand
AAATCTTTAACAGTTTGCATAGATTTAGCTTTTTCCTCGACCTTTTTAAGTACTACTACTGCTTTGTTGCCAAACAGGCGTTCCTGGTTTAAAGGAACATCCAACAAGCTTTAAGATGATCTGGCAAAGATTGCTCATTAAGCCAAGCATGCGTTCTAAGTACAGACCCAGTAACAGCAGCCCTGCAAGATGCCTCTAGTGAATCAAAACCACATTGCAAAGTATGTTTTCCAACTTGTTCAGCAGAATGCATTAAATCCTGTAAATCCATATTTTCAGCACAGTCAGGAATCAACATAATTTTCTGTTTAAGTAATCCAATAATATGCTGCTGATACTTTAACATATGAAACTGGCAATTTAAATTCTTTCTTTGACACCATGGCAATTCAAATAAAATCCCTTCCCCGTGTGATATGAGAGGACTAGTTCTGTGACCTCCAGACATGTGTTACAGAACTGGAGGAAACAAGGATTTTTGGTTTGCAAGATAAGGAGGAATCACACAGAATTATTCTCAGAACCCATTTGTTTGATATTACCTAATGCCACTGAGGAAAAATGTCAACCTAGACTGCTGGATGTATTTACAGAACTGTCAGGGCGGGGGGGGGGGGGGGGGGAGTCATTCTGATGTTTTGAACTGCCACTGGTACTGGGTAGCTTTTCCCTTTTTCTGAGCCTCCTTATCATTGCTTTTTGACATTCTGTTTGCTTTTACCTTGCTTGAACCACTTCAGTTTCCTGAAATGGGTCTTGAATTGGAAAGAAAGTTCTTACTGAACTTAGAAAAGCAAAGTTGAAAGATCTAGGTAAACTGCTGACTCAAATTTCCTCTTTCATTAAATCTTTTAAGGGTCTCAGCAGCATGGGGGCCAAACAGTAATCTCAGCTTTATCATAACCTGAGAACATAACCAAGCAAAACTTCATATGACTGATCCAGTAACAGCTGCTCTGGACACAGTATCAGCAGAATCAAAAGAGCAATTTAAGAAGCATTTGGTTACTTGAGATGCAGAAACTATTAAATGGTTTAGAGATGCCCTAATCTCTGAAAAAGGAAAGTTAACCATGTTTTCAAAAGAAGCCCACAAAAATTTTAACACATGAGTCTGGCAGAATAAACCTTTTCCTCAATGTATCAACATCTTTCCCAAACTTGCCAGAAGAAAACAGGGTTAGGATTTACAAAATGTTTGGCAGCAGATGGTTTTGATAAGGAAATAAATGCAGGATCTGGTTTTGGATTAGAAAATAGATATTTATGTATCTTGGATACTTTGCATAACTTATCAGACATTTTAGGGATAGAAGGCTGACCGTCATACATGCTGCAGGATGTCGAGAAAACAGTATCTAATGCTGATAAAACAGGAGGAACAGCTGCATGCTGAGAACATCCACTTGTAATAAGTCATGATACATATGCTAGGAGACTGATTTTATTCTGCTGCCACTGAAATGATTTGTTCATTTTAGTTAAGGTTTCAGAAAGAGAATTTTTCTGGAGGGAAATCTGAAGAAACACTTTCTTCAGAATCAGAATCTTCAGCTTAAGGAGAATTCAATGAATACAAATGCGTCCCCCTTCCAGTCCCCTGCTCTTCTGACAGGGAATCAGTGTCGGAAAGAGAGGGAGGGAACTCTGTCTTCAGAAATCAGTGAAGAAAGAGTTTTTAAAAAATTAGAGACGTGAAATAAACTTTTAACAAAGCTCAGCAAGCCTGTTCTACCTATACTGAGAGAAACAGAAAAAGCAATATGTTTTTCTTCCATGGGAAGACCCTCTGGAAAAAGACAGATGCATAGTAGGGGCAATTACACAGGATTCAGGCTTCTTAGCCTAGCTATGCAGTAATACTTCAACTGCTTCCTCCCCTGAAATCGACGAATGAGAGTGCTGTTTACCAAGATGGGACAACCTGAGAGCCAGAAAGGATGTCTAATTCTCGGGCTTTAGTGGCTTCACCAATAAGTTAGACTAATGGGATCAAAAGACAATGAAAAGGGGACTAAGAAACAAGTCTGCCCAGAGCAGTCTCCCCACTGGCAGCTGAGGCAATAACCAAGCTGGCCTGACACTTAGAAGACACCTAAGAAATTTTCTTTTAGAGAGTACTGTGTCAGTTACTCTGTACAGGAGTAATTTACTCGTCTTGATTCAGGGTCTTGTGCAGGCTCTTCATCTTTCTTCCAAGGATGTTTCTGGTAACAGAAAAAGGGATTCCACTTTCCCTGAAGAGATTTAAGAAGTTGTGAAGGGACAGATGCTGTTATCTCTCTTCAGGTTTCTGACCGAGACTCAGAGTGTGGTATCGGATTCTCTCTGTGAGGGATTCTTTTTCTCTGAGACTGTTTTCTGGTCAGGATTAATCAGTGTTTCAGGACTTCCAAGATGGCTGCACATTGAGTAACAGCTTAACTCTTGCCATCCTAGTGTGAAAACAGAAACTCAGAGAAGGCCAGTAGACTTTTGTGTTTACGGGTAAATTTCCATAACTAGTTAGTAGGTGTACTGCCAAGATACCAGGAAAAAAAAAGAAATAGAGCACCTGGAAAATATCAGCTACAGAAAGTGAAGAAGAAACATTGACTGGGGAAAGTTCTGCAGCTAGTAGTGCAGCCTCTGGACATGACTTCCAGTAACCTACAGGAAGATATAAGACAACTGCACACAGACCTGGCTACCTGGTTAAAATAAATGAAAGGCTGACTGAGTATATCAACAAGAACAACAAAAGGCTGGAAAAAAAGGAAGAAGCTTTAAGCAGATATTCAGATGAGGTGATAAAGCTGCAAAAATCAGAGGATGAAATGAAGAAAAGGCTGGCTGAATATGAGACTGCTCAGGAACAGATGTTTAAAAAAACATAATTGGAGGACACAGCACGTAGGGAAAACCTGAGATGTTCAGCTACACCAGAGAATCTGGAAGGAACAAACTGCATCAACTTTATGAAAGCACAAATGAGCAACTGGAATGGTATTCCACAACAGGAGTTTTCAGCCGAAAGGGCACATTGTGTGTATGCTCCAAGCCTGGCTATGAAAAAGCAACCTAGATATTTAATAGTAAACATGCAATCCTATCAGCAGGTGGGAGTTGATTCTGGCAAAACTGTGGCAGGAGGACAAAATAATAAAAGTGGGAGACAGCAGAGTGTTTTGTGGAGAATGAGTACTCTTTGCACACCAGGCAGAAGAGAAGTAAATTCAATCCACTATTCAGGGAATGCCTAGATGCACGTGTGAGATTCAAACTGCTGTAACCAGCTGTCTTTAAGGTATCCAGGGACAAAATCATTTTTTGATGAAATACATGCCAAGGAAGAAATACAAAAGTTTGTCTAACAAAAAAGTGAGCTGTAAACTAGAAGGAGATTCTTCTTCTTGCTCATCTGGTAATAAAGACCAGAGAGAGAATGTACCTGTGAAACCTTCTCCACTGTTTCAATGGAAAATGTTGGAGAGAAGCAAGGGAGCACAAAAGTTGACTAGAATAATCAAGAGTAAGTTGGAAATGAAGCAGAGACAGGATCTGGGAGATGGAGATGAATAGTAATAAAACCAGTAAATGTGGTACTACAATGCAATAATTATATTTGTGAAATGTAACAGATAATCTGGAAATATTGGATTTTTTCAACATCTGTTGGACTTGTGGGGGAATAAAGTATTTGCCCTACTTCATGTCATTAATATCTGGAAAAATGCTTTGGGGAGGGAAAGAGAGGAGAGTAAAAGTTAAGTAAAGAAAACATTTTTCTTTTCTTAACAGTACTATTTTTGTGGTGTATGGTTTTCTTTGCAAGGTATAAAGGAAAGTTTTCTCAGTTATTTTTAAGTGTAATGGAGATTGTCAATATGCGTTTCTGTTCTTTTTCCCTTCTTTCTTCATCTCTCTTTCTTCTTGTTCATTTTTTAGAAATGTAGGCACTGTAATGTTAAAACAGCATGAACAAAGAAAAATTGATGTGCTTTTTCTCATTCTTGCATGGGGGAATGGCAGGTTTAAGGACCTTAGATTGACTTAGTAACACGTTTTAAGAGAAAGCAAGTAAATGAATAAATACTGAATATGAGGAGGCTTTTTCTAGCAAATGAATCTATGCTTAGTAGCAATTCTGTATCTGACCCTCATGTCTCCAAGGAACAATCTGATAAAACAAAATTGACTGTCTGGTTCTCGTGTCTCTATGGAGACAATCTGACAATGAGAAATTGATTGTGTTTCTCATGTCTCCATGGAGACAAATCTGACAAAAAAAAAACTGGTTGCAGTCTGGTGGAGAGTGGTTGGCTGGTGAAAAAAAAGGAGAGAGAAACTGGCTAGGAGATGATGTTCTCTGAAAGGATATGGGTTTTTTCCAGCTCGGAGAAATATAAAGACAGGACAAACCAGTTAGCACTTAGTAGAAGCACAGGCTGCACACCATGCATCTTACCATGGCTAACTTTTCTTTTAGGTTAACTCAAGTCCGAGTGTGGCCGTCAGTTTGGGACATTTGTTCCTATTAGGAAAGTAAAACTTCAATATCTGAATATGTACATAGTTGTGTTAGTATTAAATAGGTTTTAAGGTAGGATTGGCTTTTTATTGTTTATTTGAGGGCTTTCAATAAAACAAAAAGGTTTGTAAGATGGCACATAGGTTCACATGGTATGACAAGAAACAACTATGAAAGTTCAACCTATCAAACAGTGTGTGTGCATGTAACAAAACCTGGAACTAGACATTTAACAAAAAAGGTATTGTACATAAAAGGAGGAATTACAGAAAGCATCACTGTATTACAAAGTTAGGTCTTTGAATGTCAATGGTCTCACGAATAAATACATAAAAGAAAGAACAGTGAACTACATTAAAAAAGTAGAGTACAAACAGATATGTTACAACAGACCCATTTGAACTGAACATGTGAATTTCATAAAGAAAGGTTTTCAGGATGGTTATTCAGCAGAATATCAGGGGCAAAGGAAAAGAGGAGTACTGATATTAATTGCAAGAGGAGCTCCAATAGTGATAGAACAGCATAAAAAAGAAAACTGCAGCTCTGTAGTGCTAAGGGATTAGTAGCAAGGGAGGAGGATTATTTATTTATTTTACATTTGCTGACCGGGCTAGTCTAACTGGATATGTATCCATTTTCAGTAGAGGCCCGGGGAGAAAAGCTCCAGGTGTAATACATAGTAAAAAAATATAAAAAATCTGTCTACATAAAAATTAAGACAGTCAAATCCATAAACAGTTAAAGATGAATTCACAAAAATTAGTATACATAAAACGTTAAGACAGGTAACTCCTTAAACACATAAAAATAAATTGCCAAATTGAAAAAAATCTTTTTTTTTTTTTTTGTGATGGTCATAAGAACCATACTTTAGGGTAGCTGGAGAAAATAGAGAGGATAACTTGAGAAAGATGTGGGGTAAATAAAGGAGAGGTGTGAGAGATATAATGGGATAAGTAGAGGAATATATCATTTTCATGGTGAAAGAAAAAAATTACTATCATGAAGTGGGGGGGGCAGTAACATTCAGCTAGAAGAGGGGATAGAAAAGTTCCTGTCATAAGTATGGTTGGTGAATTATGGTAAACATTTAATGTGTTTTTGGGTGGAGAAAGAGGAGAGGTAAAGAAAGATAGGAAATTGGAATGAGAGCTAGTCTGGGTTGATACAAGGGCAGAGCCATTTGTTATTAAGGTACAATTTAAGATTTTTCTTAAAGATAGGAAGGGAAGTAAGGGATGTGATATCCGTGGGTAATTTATTCCAGTGTCTTCCAACTTAGTTGGAGAATAGGCCATCAGCTGCCGAGTTATTAGGTATAGTTATGTTGATCAGAAGCTTGTTAGAGGGGCGTAAATGTTTCAAGTTATAATAAGGGGAAATGATGCTAGAGAGTATTGGAGTTTTAGTTGGTTGGTACAGGGTTTTGTGAGTTATTAGTAGTAGTTGTAGTTTGATCTGATTTGGAAGTTCTAGCCAGCCAAGTTGTCTTAGATTAACGCAGTGGTGGGTTCTACAGGGAGATCCAGTGGCAAATCTAGCAATGTTGCTCTAAGATAAAACTAGTTTATTAAGGTTTTTTTTGGACAGGTTGGTATAAATCGGACTTTCATATAGTAAAGTAGAGATAAGATGTGTCTTGGCTAGGGTAATTCTAGTGGCTGGGGGGTAAGGTATGGTTTTATTCTATATAGGGTTCCTATTTTTTTGTTTATACTTTTTATAGTTGTGTTAATGTGATTTTCAAAATTGAGTTTGTTATCTATTGTAATACCAAGTAGTTTTGTGGAGGTTTCAGGGGAAATACTAGTATTGTTGTTGGAAGTGATAGAGAAATGCAGGGGGATTTGGTTGCGTGTTGGGGAGAAAAGTAGAAGTTTTGCTTTCTTTGGGTTGAGTAGGAGACAGCGTTGGGAAAACCATTGTTCCACTGTGTTAAAGGCTTTTTGAGTAAGAGACTGAAGTTCAGCATGAGAGGTAGCTGAGCAGATAATAGTGGAGTCATCTGCATATTGAATACAGTTAGAAAAAGGGATGGCAGATTGGAGGTCATTGATAAAGATGGAAAAAAGAAGTGGACCTAAGATAGAGCCTTGAGGAACACCTAGGGAAATAGGAAGGTGGTCAGATAATGAGTATTTCCAGAGTACTGCTTGTTGACGGTTGTTGAGGTAAGATTGAAACCAAGTTAAGCTATTAGTATCAAATGATAGAGAATTGAGAATGTGAAGGAGCATTTTGTGATTTACCATGTCAAAGGCTTTGGATAAGTCAATGAATAGTGCAGAAGAAAGACTGTTTAGGTTGCGGTTGGTGTTAATAGTGTGTGAAGGAGAGCAGAGCAGTGGTGGTACTGTGGGAAGGTCTGAAGCCATGTTGAATGTTAGCAAGTAGGTTGTTTTGGAGAAGATGATGTAGGAGTTGTTTATGGATACATTTTTCTAAGATTTTGGCTATAGGGGATAATAAAGCAATGGGACGATAGTTAGATGATCAATAGAGTTTCCACCTTTGTGCAGTAGGATGATGTGGGATATTTTCCAGATATCAGGGACAGTTCCTTCTTTGATGGATCTATTTATCAAAATAGAGATGGGATAAGCAATAGCTTTGGCTCCTATTTGCATAAACTCAGGAGGGAGTTTGTCTTCAGAGGGTGAGGAGGGTTTAAGTTTTTGAAGTATTGAAGAAATATATGATGTGGGGATGGGAAGGAAGTGAAATGAGGGTGGAGTATTAACAGAGGAGGAGTGTAAAACTGAGGTGTCAGAAGATAGGTGACTAGCCAGGTTTTGAATAATATTTGTGAAGTAGGAGTTAAATGTATTGGCTATTTGTATAGGGTTATCAGGGTTGGAGTCATATGGGTTGGGTGTTATTGATTGGCCTGGGGATAATAGATTAGTGATGGTGGTCCAGAATTTTTTTGGTTCCTTATTGGATATTTGCTGTAGATGAAGGTAGTAGTTCTTTTTATCTAATAGTATGGCTTTTTTTGTTTTGTTCCTACATTCGCGAAAGGTTTGGTGGTCAGCATGTGTTTTGGACGTACGTCATTTTGCCCAGTTTTTGTTTCTGGTTATAAGTTGCCTAGTATTGCTGCTTATCCAGGGGGCGGGTTTTATTTTTATTCTAAGCTTGCGTAAGGGTGCAAGCCGATCAAGAATGGATAAGAAAGTGGAGTTGAAGTATTGTACAGCATCACTGAGAGGAAGTGACTTTAGAGGAGTCCAGTTACAGTGATATAGTTGTGTGAGAAAGAGTTCTGAGTTAAAGTTTTTTTTTAAGCGCAGTGTATGGAAAGCAGTAGGGAAGGTGATGTAGGTTTTTTTTCTTATAATATAGGTTAACAGGTGATCGCTTAGATCGTCTGGTAGGGTGCCTGCTGAGTAGGTTTGTTGGGGAGTAATGGTAAGTATCCAGTCCAAAATGGAGTCTTTATTGCTGCTTTTGTTAATTCTGGTTGGGCTTGAGATTAATTGAGAGAAGCCATGGAGATTGATATGTGAAGTGGGGTTTGACTGATTGCAGTGATTCCAATCAATATTTAGGTCACCAAGTATTATTGTTTCTTGTGGGACAGTGGTAGCTAGCCAGTTGAGAATGTTCTCAAGGGTGTCAATATTATTTCCTGGAGGGAGGTATGAACAAATAATATAGATGGCTTTATTTTTGTTTACTTGTAGTTTAGAGCATATCAGTTCCGTATTATTATTTAATGGGAGGTTCAGGTTACAGGAGCTGATTTGAAGATGAGTTTTGTAAAGAATAGCAACACCTCCTCCCTTTTTTGTTGTGCGGTCTAGTCTAATTATGTTATATCCTGGTGGGGTAATTTCACTGTCTTTAATAGTATGTTTTAGCCAAGTTTCAGACAGGCATAGGATGTCAAATTTGTTGATGTCAAGAAGTGGATGTAGTTGTGCAATTTTGTTGTAAATACTACGTATATTCAGATGAGCTATGGTGAGAGAGTTGGTAGCTCTGGTTGAAGGTATGGCTTTAGGGTTGTTAGTATTTTCAGTAGTTGAGGTCAGGAAGTGTTGTGGACCAGGGTTTGGATGAATATCTCCATCTAAGAGTGTGTTGTGGGGTATTTGATGTTTGGGTTTAAGGTTTAGGACAAAGTAGTAGTAGTAAGTTTTTTTGTTTTTATGTTATAAAATCTTATACGAGTTAATCTGTGATATTTAGCTGGAGAGAATTTGGAAGAGTAGATGGGATTTTTGAATGTTACAGGAGATGGTGAGATACACGATGATGTATGAAAGCAGGGGATTGAAGAGGAGGAGTGTAATGGTTTTTCATAGGAGGTTAGGAAATAGGTTGCAACAAGAGTAGATGTGACAAATAGGAAGAATAGTGCTTGGTTATGAAATGGATAGAATGTGATATTCATTGTAGTGAGGTGAAGTAACAGATGGAGTATAAAGAATGGTTGGTCAGATAGACTTTGAGAAGTGTTGTAAGTTGTAGAGAGGTAAAGGTGGAAGAAGGTTTAAGAACTGAAAGGTGTGGTAAGATGAAGGGGAGGAGTGTTGTATCTGCGTTGTGTAATAGGTGACAATTGAGTAGGGGTGTGGTTGTTATGATATAAAAGTAGGACCACTGGGGGGGGTGGGAATTGGGGGTAGGGTATGGGGAGCGGAGCGGGCTCAGACATTAGAGCAGAATGTGCAGGAAGACAATCAGCAAAGTGAGAGAAACACAGCAGGTAAGTCCGGTGGTTAAGAAAGGGAGGATAGAATGCAGAGGAAGGAAGGAAGGGATTCAGGGTAAAGGACTATAAGTTGCTGATAGCAGAGTGCCTGGGGTAAAGGTGGCAGATAGAGTAAGAAGAGACTGGGATTAGTTTCAGGAGGCTTACAGGAGTGGGGTAGGAAATAAATGGGCAGAGGCTAGTAATATAGGAGGTTAGCAAATCAAGGTAGGAGATTACCAAACAGGGAAGAAAATAATACTTTACAGAGTAAATTAGCAGAGCGCCACCCGGTGGCCACTCTTGGTGTGGCAAGAGTTATTGTCTTATTGGAGATGGGGACGAGGAAGGGAATATGATAGAGTAAGTAATGCAAGAGGTAAGACTGTGGAAGTACAGCAGAAAAAAAAGTGTGTGGGGGGGGGAGGCTGCTGGCTAGCCTGCTTGTTTAGTAGGCCTAGACTAGAAAGGTAAGAACTTAAATTAGAAAAATGTAATGTACATATGGTTACGTAGAGTCAGTATCGATACATACTTTCAATGCCTTTTATAGGACAAAATTTTCTGGGAGCTGTAGGGGTTTTCTTAGGTATTCTAGTGTTCCAAGGCTTCCAGAAGGGTGCAAGCAGGTAAACTGTTACTGGAGCACAGTGCTGGATAAAATATAGAGGGAGATAAGGAAGAAGGCTTAAAGGATGCTAAATAAGAAGTTATGTACCTACCATAACGTTCCATGTTAGTTGTCTTCTCTCGCCTTCTTTCTTGCTTGATGGGTTCGGAGCCGATCCCTCGGCTCCCGCACTTTGCTTTAGCTCGAGAACTCCTTTTACCAGCTCGAGGCAGCCCCATATCCCATGATGCAAGGCAGGAAGTACCCAGATCTCGTTTGTTGACAAAAGGGCAATAACACCAAGCATAAACAATACTTCCCAAAGGAAGAAGAAACTTACAAATGGAAAAAGGACCAGGTCTAAATGGTCTTTAGCATTATAGTTTCTTATACAAGGTCTGTCCAGGCCAGGGGAAGGAGGAGAATTACAAGAAGAGAGAGGCGAGAAGACAACTAACATGGAGCGTTATGGTAGGTACATAACTTCTTAATGTTAAGTTGTCAATCTGCACCTCTATCCTGGGTGGCTCAATGGAACAAACTCTTGAGGACTGTAGAGCCAAAACTGGCTCTGTCCTGGAGGCCAAGTCCAATTTGTAATGGGAAACAATAGTGTCTAAAGGCAGTCTAGCTTGAAAAGCTGTAGAAGTAGCTAAACTCCTAGTTGAATGTGCTTTAGGTTTTGAGCACAGCTGTTTTCCCCTGATCGATAAATTTCAGTGATGACGAAGAAAGCCATCTGGACAAAGTCACTTTAGAAACAGGAAGGCCTTTTTATTATCCGCATAGGAAACAAAAAGTTGATCAGATTTTCTAAATTTTTTGTTCTGTCCAAATAATATCTAAGCTGACGGTGGACATCAAGATAATGTAGCTTTTGTTCAGCTCTATCTGAATAGTTGGGAAAAATACAGGAGATCAATAGATTGATTCAGATTGTTTTTGACCTTAGGTAAAAAGGATGGATTAGTTCTCAAAGATACTCTGTCTTTGTGAAAATCAAATAAGAGCATGAAGTTCAGACACCCTCCTGGCAGATGTAATAGCCACTAGGAATAAAGTCTTCCAAGAAAGATATTTCAGGGAACAAGAAACAGCTGGCTCAAGGGGAAGAATCAAGGATGTCAGCACTAAATTTAAATCCCACTGAGGAGGAGGATTCCTGATTGGAGGCTTTAGTAGGAAAATCCCTTTCAAAAAGGCCCTGCAGAGTCTATGGGACATAATATTATGATCTGCTATCCCGACATGAAAATTAGAAATAGCAGCCAACTGAACTCTGACTGTGGAAGAAGAGGAGCCTGCATGGAAAATCTCTGCTAAGAAGTCCAGAACTGCCTGAACATGTGTAAATCCTTATGATATCTCTAACTGGGTTAGAGATCAAGGAAGTGGAGCAACCATGCTGTGAGGTTGAGAGAAGGGATTGACCGGTGAGCTGACGATTGGTGAATCAGTAGATCTGGTACTGGGTCCAGATGCCACGGCTGCACCAAAGGTGACGATGGAGAACCAAACTTGTCGAGGCCAGTAAGGGCAATGAGAATCAATTTGGCTCTCAAAGCGGTAGCTTTCTGGATCACCTGAGGGATCAGAGGAAATGGAGGAAGGCGGGATGGCCTGATAGAGGAAGAGGCTGAAGAAGTCTGGACATTTGCTGTTTTGACCCCATTCCAGAAAAATCTCTTCCGCTATGGATTGCTTGAGACCACACGTGAGGCATGAGAATAGCTCTGCTCAATCTGTCCGCTATAATGTTGGTTTTCCCAGGGATATGCGTTGCTACCAGAAACCGATGAGAGGAGATCGCCCATTGCCATAGTCTGGGACTTGGTTCCGCCCTGTTTGTTGATATACCAAACTACAGACATGTTGTCTGTGTGGACTACAATTGTCCCTCACGGAAGAAAGTCGTTGAGGGCTTAAAGCACTGCTCTCATCTCCAGGACATTTATGTGCAGATGGTACACCATCCTGCCCTGATAATGACCCCCACCCGATCAGGGAGGCATCCGTGGTGACAGTGGCTATCGGGGACGTACAAAGCACCTGCCTTGGTGAACCTGAGGCGATGTGATCCACCAAGCAAGATGTTCTTTGCATGTTTGTGTCACCAGAATCTGACCACTGTGTGAACAGCATCCACTGAAGAAGAGTGATGGCCGCAGCCATAAGACCTAATACCTTTAGAACCATTCTGGCCTGTACCTTTTGCTGGCCAGAATGATCCTGACATGAGTTTGAATGTCTGAAACTCTTTGTTCTGTAAGGGTAGCTGACATCCGAACAGTGTTTAAGTTTGCCTATGAAGGTAATAGACTGGCAGGGCGATAAGGATGATTTTTCGTAGTTGACTGAGATGCCCAAATGAGAACAAAGGTCTATTGTGTAATCCTGGCTAGTATAAGCTGATGCCTGGTGGTGGCTGACCAGGTGAGCCGTGACCACTGCCATGCATTTGGTGAACACTAGTGAGACCAAAGGGCAGGGCTCTGAACTGGAAATGACTGGACCCCATGAATTTTGATGTGATGAGTGCATCCTGAAGATCTATTGAGCACATCCAGTTGTCCTTCTGTAAGAAGGGCAGAATTGACTGAAGAGTGACCATTGAATCTTGTCTTCCTGACAGACTTGTTGAGTCTGCTGAGATCAATATTGGTCTCCAGTCTCCCGTCTTTTGGGGACCAAAAGAACCTTGCTCTGAATGGTCTATTGTGACTGGCTGAATGGCTCTTTTTGCAGTAGTTTTGCGATCTCTAACTCTGCAATGTCCCTTAGACCGGGTGGTACATCTGGAAGGGAACTTGAGGGAAGGGACTTTCCTCGAAAGGAATTATGTAACCCTTGGATATGATCGACTGTACCCATCTGTCTTGAGTGAGGGAATGCCAGGCTTCTGGGTACAGTGATAATCTTCGACTGCCTCAACACCTCAGGGATGCTGAAAAGGCTTTTCAGGAAGAGACTCCCTGTTGCCCTGGTTCTTGGACCCCTCTGCCTCTAGGCGTCTGTTGTTGTTGTTACCCCTCTCTCTAGGGGTAAACTGACCTGACCCACGTCGGGCGCGTGGACTCTTGATTTTCTGGAAACATCTTCCCACCCTTCTGTCCTTTGGGATAAGGCCTAGAAGGGGTGGAAAAACGGACTCCAACAGCAGAAAGAGTCTTGCCGTCCTGCTCACACCTGGTCAAGGTTTCCTTCACCTGAGGGCCAAACAAAGCTGACCCATCAAAGGGAGAATTTGTCACCTGTGCCATCAGCAGCATAAGATATTAGCCACATGGAGGAGTTAGCAATGGAATTGAGGGTTTTTCTTGGGCCCCTGCAGCTGTAGGAACCTGAACTACTTCTCCCAGCACCTTCAGGATAACTCCCTGGAGTCTGGTGAAGTGACAAAGATAATTCCTATCCATGGTCCTAGAGTCCTTATTAGGAGGATGGAAGGATCTGCAAGTTCCTTTTTGTGGCCGCAGCCACCACCATGGCATCGGCGGGACACCCTTTGTAAGGAATTGTTTGTCACTAGGGCAGTTATAAATTTAGAAGGCCTCCTAGGGACTGGCTCTGTCAGGAGCTGTCCACGCCTGCGTGCTATAACCTGCATAAGAGGTGGAGGGCCGAGATCCAAACGCCTCTAGGTATACTGACTCATCCTCAGAGGGATTGTTGGAGGCCAGTTTCCCTCTGTTTCAAGTTCTAGGATGTCTGAGAAGGAGACATCCTCAGAGGGGATGGGGATCCCTCTGACTCATCAAAGTCAGTATCCGGGACAGACTTCGGAGAGTCTACATGCTTCCTCTTACAAGTCCTCTTCCTAGGAGGATCTCCTGAAACATCAGGAGAAGAGGATCTCTGGGTCCTGTAGCAAGAGAAGTGGCAGAGATGTCAACAGGTACAATGGAAGAGACTGCTGACTGATACCAGTGGCCAGTACACTCTTCATCACCTCCTCCCAGGCAGGTGAACTCCAGGGCCACCGAAGGGAAGTCTCGAGGCAGATGTTGCCACTCACCCTCGGAGGAGACCATGGGAAGAGGAGATAAGAGTAGGGGCTGAAGGAACAGCAAACTCTGAGGTAGAGTTGAAGGAGGAACTGTGGACCAACAGTCGTCTGCTGAGACGGACTGTGTAGCATTTGGGCCAGTACCTGTGACTTGAGCAATCTACTGACCACTCTCTAGGTCATGGTCTGACAACCTGGATGACCTTGAAGATCGGCTCCGATGGCTCCGCTCGATAGAAGAGGGGGCCGGGGAGCCGGGCTCCTCAAGGCAAGGAAGGCCTCTTCCTGGAATGGGTCATCGGAGCCGATTATTTGATCCTGTCGGCACGGCTCCAGCGGGCGATACAGCCCACACAACGGTGGTGGAGGCCGATCGGAGCCCGACACGATGCCTGCCACATGGGTGTCGGGCAGGTCGACGCACCGATAGCCATAGATTCTCGACTCTATACGGTCGGGGGAGGCCACAGGCTTAGGAACAGAAGCCTGGGTCTTGGCAGATTTTGTTGATTTTGTCCCTCAGAATCAACTTATTCCTTCTCTCCTGCAGGACTCTCTGGCTGAAGGAGTGACAAATAGCACAGGAGTCCTGCAGGTGAAGAGGGCCTAAACAGTACAGGCAAGAAGTGTGACCGTCTGTCAGAGACATCTTCTGACAGCACGAGTCACACTTCTTAAAACCTGAAACCCTCTCTTTAGACATGGTGCCCAAAAAACACACACACACCAGTCCAATTAAATTAAATTAATCCCAAAAGATTTAGTAAACTAAACCAACACACACACCCTAACAGGGGGATGGGAAAATTAACTGACTAAAAAAATTTAAAAGAGACAGGGATTTCTGTCAGAAAAATTAAGTTTAAAGTTAAACTATCAAAAATAAAAGGTTTTTAAGTAAAGGGGCTTAAATGTCACAAAAGTGAATTACTTACCAGGAGCTGGTAAAGAAGACCTCCCATCTGGGTACTTCCTGCCTTGCATCATGGGATATGGGGCTGCCTCGAGCTGGTAACCCATCAAGCAAGAATGAAGGCGAGATTGACAACTTAACATTAGACAGTTAGGAAACATTGTTATCAATTCACAATTAACTAATTTGAATTCCATCAACTTCATTTCTTTATGTGCTAAGGCTTATGTGAAATCAGTGTACAGCGGGAGGAAAGTTAAAACTCAAACTTTCATCAAGTTATAACAGTCAGTACTTTACACACAGAAGAAGATAAAAAAGCAACAGTTTCAAATGCAAACATATTAAATGGTAACTCAGGCAGTACTAACAAAACTCTATGCGATTAAGAAAATGCAGTATAAAATAATTACTTTATGTTTCACATCACAGAAAGTGGTATGTTGTAGTGGTTACTAGCTTTATTCTGTCCTACACTGGAGAGGCAGTTCAAGAGTGATGCGGGTACAGGGTAAGCAGAAGCCAAATTACTAGGCAGAAGGGCTGAGCAAAGCAGGCTGTTTTGCACGTGGGCCACGCTACTTATGCAGTATAGTATAACAGGGGAAGTTCAACCTGTTTAAATAGCCTAAATAGCGTGGACAACTCTTCAAATCAAATAAGCATTCTACTCAGTTTAATTTTAAGGAATGCAGACTTGAAGTTGATAACTACAGTACAGATAAAGGCTTGTACTAAAAATGGGAGCACTAAGAGACAATAAATGCAGGTATATTCAGTCATTCAAGAGGAAAAAGAGCACAGTGGTGGCAATTGGCTTTGATATAAGGCATTACAAATAACAGTGAGGGGAACAGAGGAGGCTTACAGGGATATTGAGCGTTTGAGCACCAAACAAGTTAGAAAACAGTTTCACACTCAGTGTACACAACAGATTAATGTTTGCGAGGCTAACAAGGAGGTTATCATGCTAAAAACAGTAATCTAGTTAGGTATTAGTCGCTGAAGTCGGCGTATACAGGTGTTTTGTTATCGGTGGCATTGTAAAGCATAAGCGACAGCTATTAGGCTAAATTCAGAGCTGTAAATGGAAGGCTAAGTCGCTAAAATGCCAAACGCTAGAAGAAACAGTCGCTAACATAAGACAAGCATTACTATGAGTGCAAGTTTCTTAGTGAGGTTTTTAAGTTTAGCGACAGTTGTTGGGCTAAATAAGGTGCTTTGCAAGGAAAAATAAGTAGAAAAAACACAGAACGCTAGCAGAAACAGTCGCTAACAAAGCCAAGTAATACACGATAACCAAGTTTGAACACTAAACGCTAGCAGAAATAGTCGCTAGAAAAATAAAGCATTACTTAATAATCAGGTTAACACACAAAATGCTAGCAGAAACAGTCGCTAACCAAATCAAGAAAAACCATTAATGCAAGTTACATTATGAGGTATATAAGGTAACAAAGCTTAAAAAATGCAACATTCATACAGAATGTAAACTCGGGTATCAGCGTTCACAAGCGCTTAAATAGCGCTATCAACAGAAACAGTGCTTGTTTATTAACAAAGTAGTCAGGCCAATAAAAGGTTCAATAAACAAAGCTACACCATGTAACAAATAAACAATCATCAAGTCTCTTACAGAATCCAGCAACAGGAGCAGGATGCACAGCAGCCAGGTGAGGGGCGGTAGAAGAAAGATGGCGGCACTAGAGATAGGGGTATACTTATAAGGTGTGGAAGTGGGAAGGGGCACAGAGGGAGGGGTAAGAGGTAATCACAGGGGGAGGGATACGAGATAAGCGTGATAAGGGTTAAGAAACGTGAGAAAGATATACTGGCATGTATTTATAATCCACCTAAAACTGCTATAATGGAGCATTTGAAAAGTCTGGGAGAAATAATCAGTTTTCAGCAAGGATTATTATCTACAGGTGGGGAGTGGAATTTGATGTGAAGCACTGAAGATGTGTCTGGGGGCCCATAAGGGAAAATATAACAAAACGGGTAGATGTTTGAAGAAATTTATGAAAATGTTTGGCACGGAAGATGTGAATTCAGTAATAGGAGTTCAGAGTGAATTTACATATTATTCCCCCAAGATATTAAAACTAGGCTAGGCTAGACAGAATGTATATTTCACAGAAACAGAAACATGTGCATTTAATTAAAAGTCTTGATACATATCCAATAACTATTTCACAACATGAGCCAATAATAAAATAAAAACACAGGGTAGTGAAATAAAAATGAGACACTGGAGCTTTCCCATTTAGCTGTTGAAAAGAGATGAATTTAAGGAATGGGTATTGGAGATTATTCAGAGGTATCTGAGACAGAAATTTCTTCTGAAAAAAAAACAGCTAAGGAATGGGATAAAATTAAGGTGGAATTAAACAGGGTATAAATAAAAGAAAGGGAGCTATGGTTAAGTTAAAAGAAATTATGCACTCACCATAATGTTCCATCAGAGAAGATGTTAATTTGTCCTCAACCTGTGGGTTCCCGGATCGGTCTCAAATCCGACTCGGTCACATATCCAGCATCTGATCCATGCTCAAAGCTCCTTCCCTTACCCATAATGCTCCTGTTTCCTTCCTCCCTTCAGATAGAGTCTGCCACCCAATCTAGAACTCACACCTGACCCAACAGAACCTGGTCCCTACCAGAAACCATAAATAAGGATAAGAGGTACCCTAACTATGACCACTTCCTGTAGTTGCAGGAGCAACAAACAGTTCACACAAGGCCGATGGAAGGAGGGAAGGATGGTTAAAGACAAATGAAAAACAACTACTAAGATGGGAAATTATGGTGAGTACATAACTTCTTTATCTGAAGTAGTCTTCATTTGGTCTTCAAGCTGTGGGACATGTCCCCAGCTACTAAACACCTGGGAGGACCTCATGGAAGGTTATTCTGGAGCACAGCGGAGCCAAATGATGCCCTGTTCCTGGACACAATGTCCAATTTATAAAGTGAGATGAAGGTATGAGATGAGGATCAAGTAGCCGCAGAACAAATATCGTCTAACGAAAGTCTGGACCAAAAACCCGCTGAAGTGGCCATAGATCTGGTGGAATGTGCCTTCACATGCCTTGGTGGGGAAATCCCCCTGGCAGAATACGCCCGAATGATACACTGGGAAATCCATTGAGCTATAGTAACTTTAGATATTGGTTTCACTAAAAATGGTTTAGAGTAAGAAGTGAAAAGATCAGATTTATAAAAGGTTTTTCTCTTGTGCAGGTAAAAACCTGTCGGTGCACATCCAATAAATGCAATATGTATTCTCCTTTATTTTGAAAATCTGGAAAGAAGACCAGGAGATTGATCACTTGATTAATGTTAGCCTCTGAAGCTACTTTAGGAAGAAAAGATGGATTAGTGCGCAAGGAGACCCTGTCCTTATGAAAACTCATATAAGGTGCTTTGACTGACAGAGCTTGAAGTTCTGAAACTGTCCTGGCAAAGGTAATGGCGACCAGGAAAGCAGTCCTCCAAGACAGAAATTGCAGATCTACTAAAGCTGCAGGTTCAAAACTAAGGTCTGTAGTTCTAAAGTAAGATCCCACGGTGGCATAGGGTCCTTCATCGGGGGTCGAAGGAGAAAGGTACCTTTGAGAATGGTCTTGGAAAGCTTAGAAGGTGAAAAGAAAACCACATTATCCTACACACAGTAATTAGAAATTGCAGCAAGTTGAACTTTGACTGTGAAAAAAATGGCACCTTGTTGAAAAATTCCAGTACCACAGAAACAGGGGCAGTGAAAGGGTCTAGTGCACTCTGCGAAGCCCAGATTGAAAAAGTCTCCATTTGCTGGAGTATACTTTTCTGGTGGAGGACTTATGAGCTGCCACGGAAGAGAGGATAAGCTGGGAGTCCTGACTATCATGGGAAGTGGACCAGCCAAGCAGTGGAGCTTTAGACTGCTCAAGTCTGGATGGGGAATCCCTGAGGAATGAGAGATGAAATCCAGAACCAGATTCAACGTCCATTGTGGAGCCACCAGATGAGACCACAAAGAGGGAAACCACACTTGGCGAGGCCAGAATGGGGCAATGAGGATTACTAGGCTCCCCAGCCTGAGAGTTTTGTGAAGGAATTTTGGTATAAAGGAAAGAGGAGGATAAGAATACAGAAGACCGGGGGTCCAAGCTTGAATCAGGGCATCTCTGGGGGCTTCCCCCAGAGGGGGTTTCAGAGCAAAGAACTCACTGCATTTCATGTTGGAAGGAGAAGCAATGAGATTGCAGCAAGGCTGACCCCACCTGTGAAAGATAAGTTCCAATACTGAAGGATTCAGAGACCACTCATAAGGCATCAAAATAGATCTGCTGAGCCTGTCCGCTAGAATGTTGGACCTCCCCGAAATGTGTACTGCCACCAGAAAACGGCCGGTGGAGATTGCCCACTCCCATACTCTCATAGCCTCAAACATAGAGGATAACATCTGGTTCCCCCCTGCTTGTTGACGTACCAGACCACTGACATACTGTCCTATCTGGATAGCAATCGTTCCTGAGGGAAGATGGGCAAGGACAGCCTGCAACATTAGAAGCAATGCTATCATCTCCAGGATGTTGATATGCAATCTGGTCTCATAGGGGGACCATGTACCTTGAACTGTCCTTCCCCAGCAGTACCCCCCCTAGCAGGAAGGTGTCACTAGTCACTGTGGCCTTGGGGAAAGTTGGGAAAAAGGGACGACCCCAGACAAGGTCCAAGGAATGAATCCACCACAGAAGGGAGTCCCTGCACACTTGAGAGATTCAGACAGGATGAGTCAATTGAAGATCTAACAAGGATGTTTGTACTGCCAGGGTCCACTGAAGAAACCGCATGTGAAGACGCACCAAGGATAATAGATTGATCTTGGACCCCAATGCCCTTAACCCTATCTCCGCTGTTGGGAACTGAGCTTGAAGAATGTAAAGAACATGTAGCTTCAGAGTGCGTATCCTGTCTGGAGTAAGAAAAACTTTGGTCTAAATTGTGTCTAAGCAGGCCCCAGTAAAGTCTAACGTTTTGACTGGGACTACAGATGATTTGTTGAGATTCATGGTAATGCCTAACCTGTGGACTAGAAGAAAGGAATCCCTTGCTTGACACATTTGATGCCTGGAAAGGGCAGCAAGGAGCCAATTGTCCAGGTAGGGGGAATACCTGTATGCCGTGAAGTATCAGGTGAGCCGCTACTACTGACATCACTTTGGTAAACACCCTGGGGGCTGTGGTGAGACCAAAGGGGAGTGCTCTCAACTGGCAATGATGGGCTCCTAGATGGAGGCAGAGAAACCTCCAAGAGCGCCTGCCCATTTTTATGTGATAGTACGCATCCCAGAGGTGGATCGAGCACATCCAATCATTCTCCTGCAGGAAAGGGCAGGACAGAATGAAGGGTGACCATCCGGAACTTCGTCTTGGCCACTGACAGGTCCCAAGATGGAGAGATTCAAAATGGGTCTCAAGTCCCCCGTTTTCTTTGGCACCAAAAAGAACTTGGAATAAATGTCTGATCCAGAGTTGTCTAGGGGGATGGGTTGGATGACTCACTTTCTTAGCAGCTTTGCAATTTCCAGTGCTGCATCCTCCCTGTGCATGGGTGGGATGTCCGGGAGGTGTTTGAGAGGTGGAGGTGAGACTAAAAGGGGACTGAATAGCCTCTGGGTATAACTTGCAACATGCAACAGATCTTTTGTTTTGGACTCGCACTCAGTTAGGTGTAGCGAAAGACAGCCCCCGATTAACTCCAGAGACGTGCAGCTGGGCAACCCTTCAGGGTTGCTGTGTGGGTCTGTCCGAGAAAGGCTCTCGAAACCTGTAATTTCTTGGACTCCCTCTGCCTCTAGGGCAGTGTCTATCAAATCCCCCTTTGCCCCTGGGAAAGGTGAGTCCTGACTGTCTCGGGGAAATCTCTTGAGATTTCCAGAACCACATCTTCTTGGTCCCTTGCTGATTTCTAGAAAAGGATCCTTGAGGGACTGAGAAGCAGATCCCGATGGCAGACAGCATTTTTCTGTCATTCTCACTCTGAACTAATGTGTCATGTACTGACTTTCCAAAAAGGGAGGAATTGTCATACAGGGCATTGGTAAATGACGCCTTAAAGGATTCCGAGAACTGACAGAGACGCAACCAGGTGTGTCGTCTGATGGCAACGCCTGAACAGGCGGCTCTAGCAGGTCCCTTGGTGGCATGGGAGAGGAGTCACAGAGGTATTTGCCACTGAATTTAGGGTGGCCATATGAGCAGAAAAAGTACAGCTGTGTACCTACCATAAATGTAGATGTTCAAGTGTATTCACTGTTGCAGTCATTACACAAAAAGTCTAGGTCCGGCGTCGGTTGCTGTCGCCTCTTCCCTGATGTTAGTGCGTCAGGGGTGTAAAAGATGCAACAGATGCCATTTTCTTCAGTTTTTCTTGCCCCAGATGTCAGGTGCCCCCAGATAGGAAGGCTGAAAAAAATTATGCCAAAAAGCATGCATGTACTAAAATAAACATTTCCTTCATCTACAGGCAAATACACCATATAGGTTGTAGAGAGTTGAGAAGTACAGAAAAGTCCCAGCAATGAAAAGGGGAATGGTGGGTAAAAGTACAGTTTTGTACCTACCATAAATGTAGATGTCCAATAGGTATGCATCTGCAGTCATAACATATGGGTTGTCCTGCCTCAGGCAGCCCTTCGGTCGGCCGGATTCCAAAGTCTGGGTCTGGCCTCGGCTGATGTCGCACTTCACCCGACGTCATAGCTCCTGGAGTATAAAGGCATCAGCCGACGCCATTTTCCTCAGTGTTTCTTGCCCCAGGTGCCCTCTAGGAAGGCTAAATTTGGGTAAAGTAGAAAATTCTAAACAGTAGAAAGCAAAAAGTATATATACATATATACATACAAACAAATACACCATAATAGATTCCCCCAGCTAGCTAAGACAGGGGTAAGTACCCTAGGAATACCACAGAGGGGAAGGAGGGTGGGTAATCCTGACTGCAGATGCATACCTATCGGACATCTACATTTATGGTAGGTACAAAACTGTACTATGTCCTTCAAGGATGCATCTGCAGTCATAACATATGGGTAGAATACCATAGCCAAACTGGGGGGAGGAGGCACTAAGATAATGATGGTGTAGTTAAGATCCCTTGTAAAACTGTAGTTGCAAAGCCTGCTCGGGATCCAGAGTATAAAGGAAGATTGTAATGCTTGGCAAATGTATGCACGGAGCTCCAAGTAGCAGCTTCTAAAATGTCTTTGGTAGCCACTCCTCGTAGGAAAGCTGAAGTGGTGGCTGTAGCTCTTGTGGAGTGAGGCCTGAAATTTTCAGGCGTTGTCTTTCCATGAAAAGAGTAGCAGAATCGAATGCAATTTCCTATTCATTTTGAAATTGTCTGTTTGGAAATTGCTTTTCCTTGCACTCCTGATGCATATGCTACCAGAAGCTGGTCAGTTTTTCTGCTGGTCTTAGTTCTGTCCAAATAGTAGCGCAGTTGTCTATGTACATCCAAGGTGTGTAGTAGTTTTTCCCCCCTGTTCTGTGGGTTAGGGAAGAACGTAGGTAAATGAATAGCTTGGTTCAAGGACACCCTGGATACCACCTTTGGCATGAAAGTAGGATTGGTTCTCAGAGACACTCTATCCTGGTGAAAGATAAGGAAAGGCTGCACTGCCATTAGTGCCTGTAACTCGGATACCCTTCTTGCTGAAGTGATTGCTAGAAGGAAGGCAGTTTTCCAAGATAAGAACTGTAAGTCTGCTGATGCTGCTGGTTCAAAAGGGGAAGTGTTAATTTTTCCAGCACAAAATTGAGATCCCATGCAGGCAGAGGTGGTTTCCTTGGAGGTTTTACATTTTTGATCCCTCTTAGAAATTGTCTGAGGAGAGGTTGAGAGAAGATAGGAGGATCCATGTTGTACTCTGCTGAAATTGCTGAAGCATTAATCTTAATGGAAGAATAGGACAGGCCATTGTGGAACAGTTCTGCTAAGTATTCTAGGATGTGTGCTAGGTTTGCCAGTGTGACATCTGTTCCCTTTGATGCACTCCAAATGAGGAATCTCTTCCATTTGGCTGAGTATGTTTTCCTTGTGGAGGGTCTGCGAGCCTCCATGATAATGTCCTTGACCCTCTGAGATAAAAAAGGTTGGTTTTGTTTTATGCAATTTTCCAGGCAGTTAGCTGCAGCGTTTTCAAGTTTGGATGCAGGGTCTTGTAGTTGTTCTGCGTTAGAAGTAGGGGCCATAGAGGTAGAGGCCATGAGTTCGTCCGAGACATGCTTCTCAGTAGCGGGTACCAATGCTGCCTTGGCCAGTCTGGAGCTATCAGAATTACCTTTGGCTGTTCCTCCCTGATCTTCAGTAGAACTTTGTACATCAGTGGGAGAGGTGGAAAGGCATAAACTGTCAGGGCCTTCCAGCTGAAAGAAAGGGAGTCCACCCTCCAGGCTTGTGGGTGGTATTCTCTTGAGCAGAATTTCTTCAGTTGGTGGTTGAGTGGGGAGGCGAACAGGTCTATCTCTGGCATTCCCCATTTCTTTGTTATGGTTTTGAAGATGTCTGGATGCAGCATCCATTCGTGAGCATCTGTGGTAGTTCTGCTTAATCTGTCTGCTAGTGAATTCTCTTTTCCTGGTACGAATCTGGCCTGCAGTTGAATGTTGAGATTCCGGCCTAGGTTCCACAGATCCATTGCCATCAGTCATAGAGGGTAGGAATGCGTGCCTCCCTGTTTGTTGATATACCACATGACTGTGGTATTGTCCATCCTTATCAGCAGGTTCCCTTGCTGGAGGAATGATTTGAATGCCTCGATTGCATGCTTCACTGCCAGCATCTCCTTTAGGTTTATGTGTAGATTCAGCTGGTCTTGGGACCATAGGCCTTGGATACGCTTGTCTTCCATGTGTGCGCCCCAGCCTAGGTCTGAGGCGTCCGTGGTGATGGTCTGCCTTGGTTGTGGTTTGTGGAAAGGCAACCCTCTGTTGGTCTGGCAGGCCTGGGCCCACCACAGGAATTCTTTTTTCAGGCATGGAATGATTGGTATCATGGTTTCTAGACTGTGTCTGTGTTGAGACCACACATTCCTTAGGTACCATTGCAATTTTCTCATATGCAGCCTGGCATGTGGGATCAAGATTATGCAGGATGCCATGTAACCCAGGGCCTGCAGGACTTTCCTTGCAGTAAGCTGAGTCTGTCTTGTCAATGCCATGAAGTAGACTGGTAGTTGCTTTTGTTTTTCTTCTGTGAGAAAAGCCATCTGAGTTATTGTGTCCAGTTCTGCACCCAAAAATGTTATCCTTTGGGATGGCACTAGTCTTGATTTCTGTATGTTGACTGTGTATCCCAAGGCTTGCAGCAGTTGTATGACAGGCCAAATCCTTTATTATTTTTGTCTTGTTGTCCGCTTGTATTAGGCAGTCGTCCAGGTATGGGTAGATTTGAATTCCCTGAAGCCTGCAATGTGCAATTACTGATGCCAGGCATTTCGTGAATACTCTGGGCGCAGTAGATAAGCCAAAGGGCAATGCTGAGAATTGATAATGCTCTGATCCTGCAAGAAAAATGAGGTATCTTCTGCAATCTGGTCGTATAGGGACGTGCAGGTATGCCTCCTTGAGATCTAGAGTCACCAGCCAAGACTCCTTGCCCAACATGGGAAGAAGTTGCTGTAGGGTCAGCATCTTGAATTTTGATACAATGAGATATGTGTTCAGTGCGGACAAGTCGAGAATAGGCCTCCATTGAGTTTCTTTTCTTGGTACAAGGAATAGTCTGGAGTAAAATCCTTGGCCTTGTTCCATAGATGGTACCTTTTCTATTGCTCTCATCCTTAGTAAGTTGATGATTTGTTTTAGAGCCTCTGACTTCTGGCTTGGTGGAAGGTTTGGCATTCCTCTCTTTTGGTAAAGTGTGGAAGTGAAACCTGTAGCCTTTGTCTATTGTTTGCAAAGTCCATTTGTCTCCTGTAATGCAATGCCAGTTTTTTGAAAATAAAGCTAGCTTTCCGCCCAAGGGTGCTTCCAGTTGTTCCCTGGTAGGCGGAATCAGAGCCAAGTCATTGTGTCTGTCCTGTGGAAGTGGTTGCAGTCGCAGCTGTGGCGGTACTCCTCTGGTTGGCAGGTTGCCACTGACGGCCCCTGTAGGCACCCCTTGACTGACCTCTGCCTCTTGGGCGTCTATTTCTGCCTCTCTGTGCTCTGGGGGTGTCTGGAAAGGACCAATTCTTTGAAGGCCAATTTCTGCTGAACCTCGGAGGTTGGACCTGCAGAAAATCCTTGACTGTTTGCACAGATTTTGCTTTTTCTTCCACTTTCTTTAGAACCGCCTGTGCAGGTGAGCCAAATAAACTTTGTTTCTCCATAGGGGCATCTAGGAGTTTAGACTTAACATGGTCTGGCAAGGATTGCTCTTTTAGCCAGGCATGCCTTCGAATCACTGCTCCAGTCATAGCTGATCTAAATGAAGCCTCCAGTGCATCATAGCCACATTTTAAGAAATGATTACTGACCTGCTGAGAGCTGTGTACCAAATCCTGAAGGGACTTACGGTCTAAAGGTTCAGGAGAGGAAAGCTTTTTATTCAGCTGATCTAACAAAAATTCCTGGTACTGTACCATGTGAAATTGACAGTTTAAAGCCCTGGCAGAAAGAGTAGCAGATGTATAAACCTTTTTACCCCATCTCTCTAATGCTCTTGATTCTCTTTCAGAGGGTAGGGGGTTTTTGGCAGAGGCAGCTGCAACACCCTTAGGGCCCTGAGCAATGGTTTCTGGGTCTGCAGCGTGGGCCTTATACAAGTGGAAGTGAGAATCCGGGACCCTGTAATATCGGTCAGGTTTGGCAGGGGCCGGGGGAAGAGAATCAGGGGCAGAACAGGCATCCTTGTATGCATCAACAACTGATAATACAGGTGGTATGGCTAAAGGCCTATGCTGTGGTAAGTGTAAAAAAAATCCTTAGCCTTTTCCTAGAATCAGAAAAATCCTGACCCTGCCATTGGAAGTGTTCCCTCATTGAATGTAGAGTTTCCCCAAATGAATATTCTTCTGGGGGGGAGGCAGAAGGAATGGAGTCTTCTGCATCCGAATCCTCATAAGGTGAGTATGGTCCTTTCCTGATGGTCTGATAAATCTGATCCATCCGAGGAATAGTCAGAGGAGAGAAGTTCAGGGGGTTCAGTCCTAGGCCTTTTTTCAGGAGGGGGTTGTGAGGCCCTGTCTGGGTGAGGTTGGGATCCCCTGATAAGAAAAATAAGGTCCTCAGCAAGGCTGAGAATCTGAGAACTTGAGGAAGGTCTGTGAGGGGGGGCTTTTGTAGGTAAGGCCTTGGAAAGTTTTGCTGCTTTAGCCCTGGAGAAGGCCTTAATAGACATAGAAGCAGGGGGTCTAGCTGCCCCACGTGCAGGAGTAGAGATGTCCAACGGAATGGTGTCGGACAATTCTTGTGTGCCTGCTTCTTCGGTAGGAATTTCTGTAGCCGACTCAGCCGGGGCCTCTGTGGCCTCGGTTGTCGGAGGCATGCTTGCGGCCGAAGGAAGAACCGAGGACTCTGTTTCAGCCGAAAACGAGACACTCGCGGTAGGCCTAACCGTGGTTTCAGCCGTAACCGCGGGCCGCTAGTGTCGGTCCTTTTCCTTGCGTTTTTTGGCTAAAAGTGTGGTCGGAGTCTCCGACGGCATTTTATATGCAAAAGCGGGACCAAAAAACTCTTCTGCAAACTCCGACCGACGTGTAAGTGTCCGTCGGTTGAAGGAAGCACAGGCTAAACAAGCTGATACGTCGTGGTCTGGGCCTAAGCAAGGAAGGCAGTAAGAGTGGAAATCCTTATGAGGTATTTGTTTCCCACAAGTTAAACAATTATTTACTTTGTCTGACATCGGTTGAGGCAAGAAAGAGTCCCCAACGGGGTACTTAACTTTTTTAGAAGTCTTCGGTAGCTGAAATCTCTGGATCTGACCGACCGGCACTTGCGAACAGCTTCTGCTGGCACCGCGGCAAGAAAGACTGAGGAAAATGGCGTCGGCTGATGCCTTTATACCCCAGGAGCTATGACGTCGGGTGAAGTGTGAGATCAGCCAAGGCCAGACCCAGACTTTTGAATCCGGCCGACTGAGGGGCTGCCTGAGGCAGGACAACCCATATGTTATGACTGCAGATGCATCCTTGAAGGACATCACCCTCAGAAGCCGATGCCTGCACAGCGGCTCCGGACCCATCTGAGGGAATAATTTCCGAGGATCCAATACCTTGAGTTTCCAGAGGCCGAGTCGGCTCTATGTGGGAGTCGGAAGCGGCCTGTGGCTCTGAGGAAGTGGGTGTCAGGGGCTACGAAAGCGCCTCACTGAGAACCGGCGAACCGACTACTAGCTTAGCGGAAGCCTCATCGTCGGTTTTGGACCACGGATGCCTGTCCTTGTCTTTATCCTTGCGTTTTTTATAAACTCCAGTCGTCGGCTTTTCTGCCGGCATTGTATAATTCAATCTTCGGCCAAAGTAATGAAAGGCAAAATCGTACTGACGCTTAATAGTGCGTTGGTTAAATCTAGCACAAAACCGACAACAAGCAACGTCGTGGTCAGGGCCTAGGCAAGGAATACAATAAGAGTGAAAATCCTTATGAGGTTATTTGCTTCCCACAAAAAATACAATTGTTAACTTTTTCTGACATCGGTCTGGAGCAAGAAAAAAGTTTCCCCAATGGGGTACTTAGCTTTAATGAAGACTTCAGATCTGAAATTCGAAAATCTCAGGAGTCGGCCGACCGGCACTTGCAAACTGCTTTTGCTTCAGGCACCGCGCAGCACGAAAGCCTGAAGAAAATGGCGTCGGCTGCATCTTTTATACCCCTGGCACACTGACGTCAGGGAAGAGGCGACAGCAACCGACGCTGGACCAAGACTTTGGAATTCAGGCTGACTGCGGGTAGCCTGCCAGCAGGATAACCCAAGTGTAATGACTGCAACAGTGAAACACGAACATCAGACTTTAGGTAAAAATGAGGGGTTTGTTCTGAGAGATACTCTATCAGCATGGAAAATCATGTAAGGTGGTCTGATAGGTAATGCTTGAAGTTCTGACACTCTGCGGGCAGAAGTAATGGCCACTAGAAAAATAGTTTTCCAGGATAAATATTTGAGATCCCAAGAAGATGCTGGTTCAAAAGGGGGAAGAATAATTTGAGACAGCATAAAGTTTAAGTTCCAGGGAGAATAGGGAATTTTGATAGGAGTTCTCATGTGAAGAACACCTTTAAGAAAAGTCTTAGATAATTTATGGCCCATAACATTTGAGCCACTAAACCCAAGGTGAAAATTTGAGATGGCAGCTAACTGGACTCGAACTGTAGCAGCTGCTGCCCCTCCCTTAAAAATCTTTGTCAAGAATTCTAAAATGGACGACAACGGGGCTCGGAAAGGGTAAATTTTCTGCGTGTTGGCCCAAGAGAACAAAGGGTCTTCCGATTGTGACATGAACAGACGTCAACCACCACCGAAGGTCTCTCTTGCAAGAATCCATGATAAGAATCATGTGGTGCATCGGTAGTTTCTGGTAAGACCACTGAGCAAAGAGGAGCCATTGAAGAATTCGCATAAGCATCCTTGCGAGTTGTATAGCCAGGATTGCTGCCGCCATCAAACCTAGCACCTTCAAGACTGCTGCTGTAGGTTTGTTCTTTGACAGCAGTGAGCTGATGTGTTGGTGGAGAAGTGAGACTCTTTCGATAGGAAGACGTAGAGTGGTAGTTGAGGTATCTAACTCTGCTCCTATAAAAACAGTATGCTGCAATGGCAATAAGGCAGACTTTTTGAAGTTGATTGTAATGCCTAACTGATGGCAGAGTGTCAGAGCATATTGTGTTGCCAGAGTCAACTGATGCCTGGTGGTAGTGGTGGGGAGCCAATCGTCTAGGTATGGAAACACCTGGAATCCTAGATGTCTCAGGTGAGCCGTGACCACTGCCATGCATTTGGTGAACACTCTGGGGGCTGTAGTGAGACCAAAGGGCAGGGCTCGAAACTGGTAATGACTGGCTCCCAGCCGGAAACGCAGGTGATCTCTGGAGTGTCTATTCATCTATGTGATAGTACGCGTCCTTGAGATCTATGGAGCACATCTAATCGCCTTTCCCTAGGAAGGGAAGAATGGACTGAAGCGTGACCATTCGGAACTTCTCTTTCTTTACAAACTGGTTGTCTGCTGAGGTCCAAGATAGGTCTCCAGTCCCCCGTTTTCTTTGGAACCAAAAAGAATCTTGAGTAAGTTCCGAATCTAACTTGGTCTGCTGGGACGGGTTGGATGGCTCTCTTTCTAGCAATCTGTGGACCTCTACGCTTGCTTGTTCCCTGAGACTGGGTGGAACATCTGGGATTCTGTTTACAGGAATGGGAGGGGTAGAGAACGGTATGAAATATTCTCTGGAAATGATGCTTTGTACCCATGTATCTGATGTTATGTTTAGCCAGGCTTCTGGGTACAAAGACAAGCGACCCCTGACTGCCTCCAGAGCCGAACAGCCGGGCCCTCTTTCAGGGGCACTGGTAGGGTTGACCGGAGAACTGACTCCTGTCACCCTGTGGCTGTGGACCCCCCTCTGCCGCAGGGGCGGAGTTTTCCGTTATAACCCCCTCCTCTGCCTCTAGATAGGGTTTCTCCACGTGGGTCCTGAAAGGCTCCCTGTGCTTTTCGGAACCACATTTTCCCTCCTCTAGGACCCTTGGGGTAGGGCTGAGTAGGGGTAGAAAAACGGACTCCAACAGCAGATAAGGTCTTGCCTTCCTGCTCACACCTGGTTAAAGTTTCCTTTACTTTAGGCCCAAACAGTGATGAGCCATCAAATGGGGTGTTGATAAAGGAAGACTTAAAGGGTTCCGCAAAGGAACAGAGATGCATCCAGGCTTGTCTTCGAAGAGCAATGCCGGAACTAGCGGCTCTACTCGAACCATCAGCTGCATAGGATATGAGATGCATGGACGAGTTTACCAATGAGTTTAGGGTAGCGAGCTGGACGTTGACTTTGTCAGCCACCCCTGTAGCTACCATACCCTGGAGAGCATCTCCTAGCTCTTTCAGGCGATCTCTTTGTAGTCTTGTAAAATGGGTTAAGTAGTTCAGTGATCGCAGAGAAAAAGTCGCTCAACTAATCATGCGTGTCCCATATCTATCCATGACCCAAGAATTTCTGTTAGGAGGATGGATAGATGTCTCAGACACTTACTTTTTGGTGGCTGAAGCTACCACCATGGCATCACGAGGCACTTCCTTTGCCAAAAATGGCTTGTCCACTGGGGCAGACATTAACTTATTTGGCTTGCGAGGAACAGGTTCCATGGCCTCCGGTGACTCCCACGCCTTACGAAAGATCAGTTCCATGAGCTTGTCGTAAGGTGGAGACACCGAAGTGGAAGGTTGATACCCAAAAGCCTTCAAGAGCACGGACTCATCCTCAGTAGGGGTCTTGGACTGCCAATCGCCCCTCTGACTAAGGATCTCTAGGATCTCTGTAAAGGAAATATCCTCAGAGGGGGATCGAGGGGACCCTTCTGACTCATCCAAGTCCATGTCAGATGTCAAAGGCTCCTGTGGGGAGTCTAAGTGCCTCCTCTTGCACAGTCTCTTCCTGGGCACCTCTTCAGTGGGGGGATCTGGGGAGGTCTCAGAAGAGCAGGGGATGCCCTGTGGGGGTACTTGAGGCTCAGGGTCTCTACGCTTAGGGGGACCAATAGACGAAGAAGCAGAAAGGAGCTTGCGGGGAGAAGGAAGGCCGAAACGATGCTGACGCTGTCTTTGCTATCGGCCATGTCGGAGCCGAGGCTAGGCTCCAAACCCATCAGTGAGAATAAACGGCGAGATTTAACAACTTCACATGTACATTTAAAGAATAAATTTAAAATGTGGAAGCACCCCTCCCCAAAGGGAACTTATCTGTTCAGCAACAGAAAAGCACAAGCCAACCACTGGACCCATGAAAGCCCCTAGAGGAGTACTCCCTTAAGTGGCAAGAAATCTCTGAAGGGTTTGGCACTCAATCCTGTCTTTTTAGGAAGCTCAGCTTGAGCAGCCTAATGGTTTGCGTGTGTGTGTGGATTGTGCCCTGAAGCTTTGGAAGATGTCTAGCTGTTATATTCTTGTCAGAATACAACCCATATAATGAAGGCTACCGAAGCAGTGATCAATATGATTGACAACCTTCTCCTTTGTGGAACAAGTAGATGTTCAAGCGGCGTGAATCTTTCATGATTAGAAAGACTAGACCACCAATCCCAATGAAAGTTGCAGGACAAATGTGACAGAGAACAGTACAATTAAATTATACCACACTGTATAAACTTGTATAACCAATCACATCACATTACAACTATCACTGAAAATGAGAAAATCAGAAAAATGAATATTATACTATAATACCTGCTAAATTGGACAGAATAATGTAAATAGCAAAGCATTTTGGCATGCAGTGAGCTGAAAAAGAGGCTGCTATACACATTTCCACCTACTGTGCTGCATTATTTGCACAAGGCAAAAGCATCTCCACAAGCGTTATTTCTGAATACACCTCTAAACTATTAAGACTCTGAGACAAGGTTGTGCTAAAAACTCACAGCAAGGTAATTTATAAATGCACCATTTTCAGTAAAGAAAAATTCCAAGACCATCATTTTCAATGCTCACATTAAATCCAAGTATGCAAATATATACAGACAGCCTTAAAAATCCTACCTCTAGCAGCAGAAACAGTTAAAATCATATGATCAGGATTGTTAGACATATTTACAGTCAATATTGTGGGCCACCTATGTGAAGACATACCACACTTTAAATAAGAAACTACTCTAGAGTATATCAATTTGCTCCATTTTAAGGCCAATGCTACAATGTTTTTGATAATGAAAAGAACATAATGCCGATATCAACAATTACAGACTTTACGGAATGAGATGCATTTCTATTGCCCTGCTTTTCTAAAGTAATACTACAAAAACTCTGTCTGCAGATATCATTAATATCTAGACTTTCTAATCTGGCAGATTTAGTTGTTGCTTCTGAGATTACACTAAATATCAGGGATCCCAACATTCTGTCACCACAGCTTCACACTTTACAGCTCCACCAAACTCTTTCTTGGACCTGGAAAAAAAAGACTAGCTTCCTACGACTAGGGGAAGGTATCAGTTTCCAAAAATGAATTGCTAAATGCATCTTCCAGGAAATCTGCAGCTCAAGGAAAAGCTGAAGTTCTTGGCTCTGTCAAGCCCATGAAAGACCTGTATCTTATACTCGGTCAGACAGCATTTTCCGGACTCCTGCTGGAATGCCTCCTCCATCTTATGAGGAGTATTTTCAAAGAAGCAATCTTCTGGAGGTGAAGAAGAGCACAAGGTACCACTGGAGTCCAAGTAATACACACAAAAAAGAGGAGTTCTGGGCCACACAAAGCAAATGATTGACTTCAGAATCTGTGGTATCAGAATCTTCTACAACTGAAGGTTTCACTCTTCCCTTAGGGGGGTGCACAACATCACAGGAACTTCCAAAGCTGGCTTTTTGGACTTAAGGGAACTCAAATTTGTGAGCTAATTTGAATAAGTCTTGTAAAGAATTCTTAAGAGGAGGACTGGGCTGAGGAAAATACAGTTGTGTACACTTACCATAAATGTAGATGTTCGAATGCATTCACTATTGCAGTCATCACCTTTGGGTCATCCCTGCAGGGGTAGCCCTTGGTCGGCCCGAATACCAGAGTCAATGTTTTTCTGTGTCGGCTGCTGTCGCCTGTAGTCTGACATCAGGTCGTTAGTGCTATAAAGCATGGCAGCTGACTCCATTACATCAGTTTTTCTTGCCCTAACCCGTCAGAAGCACAAGGAAATATGGTAAAGTGGTCCTGGTGGCTAAAAGCCACTGTGGGAAGCTTATGTCTCCCTAGGGAAAGAAAATACAAGGGGGAAGGAGGGAGGGAAACCAGGACTGCAACAGTGAATACACTCAAACATCTATATTTATGGTAAGTGTACACAACTGTACTACGTTGTTCATGTTTCACTGTTGCAGTCATCAACTGTGGGAGGACTGCCAAAGCTGAGGAGGGGGTGGAAGGATATGTTAGAGCCCTAGGCATGGGTCAGCAAACCCTGCAGAACTGCAGAGGCAAACCCTGCCCTAGACTTAGAGAAAAGAGGTAGGTGGTAATGCTTTGTAAAGGTATGGACAGAGATTCAGGTGGCAGCTTCCAAGATGTCCCTTGGTGGGAACTCCTCTGAGGAATGCTGTGGAAGTGGAGGCTGCCCTTGTGGAATGGGTACGAATAGACTTACAGGGTGACTTCCCACGTAGTCTGTAGCAAAATGGATACAGTCTGATATCCATTTGGAAATGGTTTGCTTGGAAATGGGCTTCCCCTCTGCTCCTGAAGCAAAGCTGACAAGAAGCTGGTCTGTTTTTCTGAAGAGTTTAGCATGGTCCAGGTAGTATTTGAGTTGTCTCTGCACATCTAGTGTGTGCAGAATTCTTTCCCCCTTGTTTTGAGGGTTGGGAAAGAAGGTGGTAGATGTATGGCCTGGTTGAGGGTCACATCAGATATCACCTTGGGCATAAAGGAGGGGTTAGTCCTCAGGGAGACCATGTCTGCATGGAAAATGAAGGGCTCAACAGCCATGAGTGCCTGAAGTTCTGAAACCCATCTGGCTGAGGTGATAGCTAGTACAGGAAAGCAGGCTACCAGGAGAGGTATTTCAATTCTGCTGAAGCAGCAGGTTCGAATGGAGGTAAAGTTAGTTTTTCTAAAACATAATTCAGGTCCCAGGCTGGCGTGGGTGGCCTTCTGGTAGGTCTGATATTAGAAGCCCCTCTGAGGAAATGCTTAATCAAAGGATGTGAGAAGAGGAGCTGGTCTGAACTGAAATGGCCGAGGCATGGATTTTAATAGAAGAGAAGGAGAGGCCACTATAGAGTAACTCGGTTAGGTAGTCCAAGATAAGAAGGATGGAAGGTTGTGAAGTACAGGCCCCTCTTGACTGGCTCCAGGAGCAGAATCTTTTCCATTTCCCTGCATAAGAGTTTCTGGTGCTGGGCCTTCTGGCCTCTGTGCGAATGTCTAGGACCCGTTTGCTTAACAGGGACCCCTTGTTTGCCTTTAAAGTATTAGTCATGCTGACAGACAGAGTCTGCAAGTCTAAGTGCAGCAGCCCCCCCCCACCTGGGTCAAGAGGTCTGAGATCAGGGGAAGCTGCCTGGGGGGCTATAATGTTAGGCTGTGCAGTAAGGGGCACCAATGCTGTATTGGCCAATCTGGAGCAATGAGGATGGCTGTTGGTCTCTCCTCCCTTATTTTGATCAGTACCTTGGGGATAAGAGGCAGAGGAGGGAATGCATACACAAAGAGGGTGCTCCAAGGGAAGGTCAAGGAATCCACCCTCTCACCCTAGGTGGTAATACTCCCTGGTACAGAATTTTTTCAGCTGATGGCTGAGGTGTGAAGCAAAGAGATCCACCTCCGGAGTTCCCCACTCCTGAATGACTTGCAGAAAGAATTTTCTGTGGAGCTGCCATTCGTGGGGGTCCAGTAAGTTTCTGCTTAGGTGGTCTGCCACGGTGTTTTTGACCCCTGGTAGGTATTGGGCAATTAGATGTAGACCCATGGAGGCGACCATCAGCCAGAGGTTCATGGCTAGCCTGCACAGAGGGCAAGATTGTGTCCCTCACTGTTTGTTGATATACCACATTACTGTGGTGTCTGTTTTGATAAGGAGAACCTCTGGCCTGAGATGGGGTTTGAAAGTCAGAGCCTTTTGTACTGCCATCCTTTCCTTCTGATTGATGTGAAAGGGAAGGTGCTGGGCATCCCAAAGACCTTGGGTGCACTTGCCTGCTAGGTGAGAGCCCCAAGCAATGTCTGAGGCATCGGTGGTGATGGTCTGGCTAGTAGTGTGGAGTATGAAGGGAAGACCCTTGTTCTTGGCACAGGCCCCTGCGTACCAGAGAAACTCGGGTCTTATACAGGGGATCAGCAGGAGAGAGTTCTCTAGAGGCTAGTGTGCTGACACCAAAGGTTCTTTAGATACCAGTGAGGTTTCCTCATGTAAAGCCTGACCAGAGGAAATATAAGGATGCAAGATGCCATGTACCCCAAAGATTGCAGGAACTTCCTCATAGTGAAGTGACTTCTGGAAGCCAGCTGGGTAAAGTAGAGAGGCAGGAAGCTCTGCTTTTCTAGGGGATAGGAAGGCCATTTGGGATGCTGTGTCTATCTTCCTGGAGGGTGTTTGCTTTGATTTCTTCTCGTTGATTGTGAACCTTAGGGAAGTTAGGAGGGTTTCGACAAACAGAAAGTCCTGGAGCAGCTTTTCTTTGCACTCTGCCTGAATGAGGCTGTTGTCCAGATAAGGGAATATCTGTATATTTCTCTGTCTGCAAAATGCTATGGCCGGGGCTAAGCATTTGGTGAATACTCTGGATGCAATAGATAAGCCAAAGGGAAGCACAGAGAACTGAAAGTGTTGTGACCCTGCTGTGAAGCGCAGGAATTTCCTGCAGGCTTCCCTTATGGGGATGTGGAGGTAGGCATCTTTTAGGTCTAGGGTAATTAGCCAGGCATTTTTGTTAGCATAGGTAGCAGCTGCTGCAGTTAGCATTTTGAATTTGGGGTCCACCAGGGAGGCGTTCAAAATGGATAGATCCCAGATGGGGTGCCAAGTACCCTCTTTTATGGGAATAGTCTGGAATAAAAGCCTTTGCCTGTTTGATCTGAGGGGACAGGTTCTACTGCTCCCTGGGATAAGAGAGTTTTTATCTGTTTCAGTGCTTCTACCCACTGATTTAGAGGCAAGTCTGGGTACCCTCTTGAAATTGGGAGTTTGACTACAGGCAACAGCAACTGACGCAAAAAAACAGTGACTCTGGTATTTGGGCAGATCGAGGGCTACCACAGCAGGGATAACCCACAGGTGATGACTGCAACAGTGAAACACAAAGAACATCTGTTTGGTCTTGGACAAGGCAAGTTACTAAGTAAATTTTTTTATTTTTGTTAATTCTGACAAATGCACGTAATTACAAATACAACCTTCCATTATAACATGAATGCACACAGCTTTGACAGTTAAATAATATTACATCATTTCCCCATTGACCTTAAATATAACAAAGCAACCACCACATTTATTACATAGTTCAACACTGCACTTCAGAGCACTCCTTCCCAAATAAGTACTTCTTTTTGGTAACCATTTGAAATACTGGGACTCAGAATGCGAATTCCCGTTATGCGAGGACCAAATGGACAAAAATCTGGACTTGCATATAAGTTCAAGACTGCTATTTTTCAGAATATTCCTTTTGTTCAAGGTATGTATTTCTGACAAATGTAAGTTTGCCCCCCCCCCCCCACCAACTCAAGTTTAAAGGGGGGAGAGCAATGTTCAATATTCATTCTTCTCCTGCATTTGCTTTTTTCTCAGTGTGTTGGGACTCAGGATTGCCAGCCATGGCATCATAATAGGAAACCCTTCCCTTTTATCTAAAACACTCCATATCAAAGGAAGGAAAAGAAAGAAAGCATTTCATTCCTAAGCCATCTCACCCAAATTATATACACAGCTGTACCCAAACGATCCTCGATTTAGTCTCCACTATCGCCTGTAATATGAAACCTCTAACTAAAATATGACCTGACAACCTCCTAACTCTGCTGACAAAGTACTGAATGGACCTGCACCTATGAACCCCAATAACATTCTTCCTACCATGCATAGAAATTTACCTTATACGTTCCCCCTTGGGAATTCCACTCCCAAACCAGCAGTAATACGACTGGGCTGCTCAGCATCCAACCAATCATTATTACTCGCCTGTTACTTTATCCCTCACATTGAATATATCCAGTATGCAAAACTTTTAATCAAATGCAATCCTGTAGACACACATATCCTTTAATATGGCCTGTAATAACTGCCAGCTCTGTTGGTTCATTTGGTAATACTAAAACATGTGCAAAACCAGTTCTTGAGGTATCCCACACGTACAATTATAATTTGTTCTCCTATGTTCACTAAACCTTGCAGCATGAGGTACAAACTGTATTATCAGTCTCAATTGCTGGTCATATCTACACAACTGTTTTCAAATTTCCTACACCATTCAATGTTGCATGACTTTCCTCTGTAACTATCACTATACCCTCTTTCTGGGACAATATCTTATGAATGGTCAACTGCACTGCTTTTGTCCTCTGCTTCCATAAATTTCTAAATATTGTGCTTGCCCTCCTATCCTTATTCCTTGAACACTTGTTTCACGGCATAATATTCAGTGCTTCTGTTCTTTGTATATGGAACTTCTTTTCCATCTACTTATGTCTTTCATATGTGAACCATTCTGTTTCCTTAGTTTATACTTCCTTTTCATCTCCTCAAATTGCATACATTATTTCATTCCTGAAGTATTCTTTACCCTGAATTGCTCCCATTTTTCTCTCTCAGACTTTGGTATTACAGCAGAAATGGACAGATGATGCAATGTGTTATACCCGTGGACCACTGTATTTCCAAAAAACAGTGCTGATTCCTGCCATTCCATTACTCAAATGAATGTACCCCATTTAACCCTCATCCTATTAGCTCTTCTTGTATAAACGTAACCTGGTCTCCTCAACACATCTGAATTAAATGGGCAAGTACATATATATGTATATAAGGCAGCTCTGGCCACTGCAACACCTTGGCAATTGTGCTTTTGTTATCAAAATCCTCAACTCTACTCCACAGAATACAGTCACTTAACGTGTCTTGAATTATTACCAGCACTGGAGAGGATGGTAATATAGGCATATTTCTGTGTGTAAATAGAATATGAGGTATGATTCACTACCTTGTCTGCATTTTATTTCCCTAAAATAATGTAGACATTTTCCAGTTTTTTTTTTTTATTTTTGTATCCTATCCTCTATAATGTGCAACTTTTCCATACATGTAAGCTCTATTACTAGACCTAGCTACTTAGGATATTCCTTTTTAGGTATCTCTAAGCTGCACTTCTCTTTTCCTTTCTGTCCTATCCATACTACAAAAGACTGCCTTTTATTTCATCTTAACACAGACATTTCCTGAAGATGATAAATCTGCAAAACTATCTGGAGGATCTCATCAATATTCTCACTCATTAATAAACAGTCATCTTTAAACATACAGAAAGCACTTCTGATGGCACTCAGTTGCTCTATTTGCAAAAGATTTCTTCACTGAAGCACTAATTTTTCCATTACCAATATGAAAAAACATGGGGGATATGGGACAACTCTGCCTTGTGCACCTCTTTGTCCTACTTCCAGAAGCCAGTCATTCAAAAATACCCTAAAGCTTGATCTGATATAGAGCAGTTTTATCCATTTAAGACATTTCTCTCCAAGTCTCCATACTGACAATATCTGAAATAAAACTTCCACTCCACACAGTCACACACCTTTCTGATATCGAAAAGCACTAGCCCCACATTCAGCCTGGCATTATCGTGCTCTATCACAAAAGCCCCTAAGCTCCACCACTTAGACATGACCGACCTTTGCACTACAAAGCCATTTTGTCCCACTGCTACCTTTTCAGGTAATACCTGCTTTATTCCTCTATTACCTTGGCCAATATATTGGGATGCAAATTTATGAAGGGGATGGGCCAAAAATTACTAACTTCAAGAACTGCAATCAATGTCTGATTTGTTTCGCCTGGCAGTGCCTTCCCTTCTCCCAAATTATCACTGTTTAATGTTGCTTTACCTTTATCACCCCACTACTTGTTTAAAAATCTCTGAGGTAAACCCATCTAATCCAGCCATTTTGTTGGACTTAACTGGATAGTACTTCAATTTTCTGCACATCTTTATTCAACTCCTGTCTTTCATTCTTGATGAACTGATGACTCCACATGGTGTAGAAATACCATTCAATTTACCTTGGACACACACACTTATCTCCATACAATACTTTTCAGAGATCCTTTAATCTTGACTACCGCTCTGACTTTGTTCCCCTAAGACTCCTTCACTTGTACAAGAATGGGTGCTTCCTTTCAAATTTTAAATGCCAAAACTATACTTTTAGGAGCCCCCCTTCTTTCTTATCCTAACAGCAGTCCCCCATTCTCATTAACTTTGCTTTAGTCTGGGTATCTTTCAGCAGATTCAGTTTCTGTTTTCAAACTGACCTTCACCATGCTAAGTTTTTCAAATTTTTGTCAACTTTTTCAAAGTTCTCACTGAACTAGCTGCAACTACTACACCTCCACTTTTATGAAGAAGACCATTTATGTTTTCTCTCCCCACTCTTTCCATTATTTTATCTATAATAGCTGCTTTACATCCCCTCCCACGACTACCATATTAGTAAGTTTGCATGGACAGGATTCCTCAAAATTAAATCTTACACCAACTTGCCAATTCTCGTCTCCTATTTACTGGCTCATTTACAGTTTGCCCATCTCAATCTCTTCATTCCCTCCCGTTGCCTCTTTTTTTTTTTTTTGCACATATTCCAGTGGTTAACCAGAGGTACCATAACCTCTGGCATCAATATCAGATCAAGTCTACATCTGTTTAAGCATATCCCTAGAAAATACATCTGTGTACACCTACCATAAATGTAGATGTTCAACTGTTGCAATAATAACTGATGGGATTTTCTGCGGTGGAAGTCCTTGGCCGGCCTAACTACAGAGACTTTACTCCTCCTGAAGCTACTGAAGGCCCTGACCATTGTCAAGATGTTTGAGTATAAAGGAAGTCTGCTGGCGCCATATCCACAGTACTTTTTTGCCCAAAACAGATGAGAGCCCCCTTACAAACCCTAAAGGTCAAGGGCCTAGGCTCACAAACTCCAGAGTATGTATGGAGGAGAAGGAGGAAATAACCTGGAACTAGACAAGAGAATAACCACCCCAACCCATGACAAGATGGGAAGGAGGGAGGGAGGGAAAGACTACTACAACAGTGAATACACTCAAACATCTACATTTATGGTACGTGTACACAGTTGTACTATGTTCTTCATGAGCACTGTTGCAGTCGTAACCGATTGGATGACTCCCAAAGCTGAAAGAAGGCTGAATGGAAAGATTAATGAGGGAAAAGGATGTGATGCAAGATGGCAGTAGCAAACCCAGCTCCGGACTTGGAGAAGGTTGGAAGGTGATAATGTGTAGTGAAGGTAAGCACAAAGGACCAAGTAGTGGTTTCCAAAATGTCCTTTCTGGCCACTACTTTTAGAAAAGCAGTAGATGTAGCAGTAGCCCAAGTGAAGTGTGATCTCACAGGGTCTAGAGGCTTATTTCATGATAGCTCCAGCAAAATGAAGGCCGCAAAAAGCTGGCCAGACTGCCTAACATTCTTTGTTTTGCCCACATAGTAACACAGTTGCCTATGACATTCAAAGTATAGATTTTGACTTTCCCCTTTATTTTGAGGCTTAGGAAAGAAAGCAGCTAAGTGAATGGCCTAATTAAAGAAACGTATGTAACCACTTCAGGCATAAAGGTTTGGTCTTAATAGACTCTGGGTGGAAAATGATGAAAGGTTCCACACACACAAGTGCCTGAAGATCTGAAACCCTTCAAGCCAAAGTAATGGCTAGTAGGAAATCTGTCTTTTAGGTTCGGAATTTAATATCTCAGGAGGCAGCTAGCTCAAAAGGTGGCAGGGTGAGCTTCTGCATAATGAAACTGAGATCCCACAGTGTGACAGGAAATTTTCTCGGGCGTCTAATGTAGATAACCCCTCTCAGGAACTGCTCCATGACAGGACGGGAGAAGAGAGGGGGTTTAATAGGCAGATAAGTTGAAATTACTAAAGCATGAATTTTTACTGAGGAATAAGAAAGCCCTTTTACAAAATGTCCTGATAAGTATGACAGGATCAGAGGCATTTGATCTTACTGAGGGCTCTCTGTCCCTTTTGTCTGCAACATACAGTGAATCTTTTCCATTTAGCAGATTAAGATTTTCTTGCCCCAGGTCTCCTGGCTTCTCTTAGAATGTCCAGGACCTGTTTGTTGAGGGGTGCTCCTCTCCACAGTGTCAAGATATCACCCAAGCTGTCAATTTCAGAGTGTACAGGTTATGATGTATGATGGTGTCCTTATTCTGTATTAATAATTCCATTTGCTGGGGCAACACCCATGGTTCCCTTCTTGTTTACTGTGAGCAATAAATGATACTAGTGCTGGCTTAGCCAGTCTGGGACTATAAGAATGACCCTTGGCCCTTTTCCCTTAAATTCGGCAGTACCCTGGGGAGAAAGGGCACTGGGGGATGATACAGAGTAACAGAGCTGTCCAAGGGAAGAAGAAGAAAGCATCTGTCTTTCAGGTTGACCTTGTTTTGGTCCTTGAGCAAAACTTTTTCAAGTGAGTTTTCTTTGGTGGCAAAAACGTTTCTCTCTGGCACACGTCATTCACTGGCTATGCTGAGAAAAACTTCCCAATGCAGCTGCCACTCATGAGGGTCTGACAGGCTCCTGCTTACGTGATCCACCAGTTGATTGGTTTCTCCTGGTAGGTACTGTGCCATGAAGTGCAGGCCTAGGGAGTTTGCAGTTTCTCAAAGGTCCATGGCTAGTCGACAAAGATGGCAATTAGCTGCATTCCTTTATTCTATGACATTTTAAAGTTTATAATTTTTGTAAATTTTTTCTCTCTTTTAAAAACTTTAATAAAATAGTTCAGTTAAAAAAAAGAGGGTAAGAGAGAGTCTCCCTCTGCTTGTTTATGTACCACATAACTGTGGCATTGCCTGCCTTTATTATTTATTTACTGATATTTGATTACAGGGAAAGTCAAACTGGGCAGAAACCCATTTTCAGTGGAGGCTCATGGAAAAAATCTTCAAATTATTCCAAAACATTTAAGCACGTACAGTTGTGTGCACGTACCATAAATGTAGATGTTCGAGTGTATTCACTGTTGCAGTCATCACCTGTGGGTTATCCCTGCTGTGGTAGGCCTCGGCCGGCCCGAATACCAGAGTCAATGTTTTTTTTTGCATCGGCTGCAGTCGCCTGTCGTCAGTGCTATAAAGCAAGGCAGCTGACGTCATTACATCAGTTTTTCTTGCCCTAACCTGTCAGAAGCACAAGGAAATAAGGTAAAGTGGTCCTGGTGGCTAAAAGCCACTGTGGGAAGCTTATGTCCCCCTAAGGAAACAGGATACAAGGGGGAGGGAGGGAAACCAGGACTGCAACAGTGAATACACTCCAACATCTACATTTACGGTAAGTGTACATAACTGTACTATGTTCTTCATGTTTCACTGCTGCAGTCATCACCTGTGGGAGGATTCCCAAAGCTGAGGGGTGGAAGGATAGGTTAGAGCCCTAGGCATGGGTCAGCAAGCCCTGCAGAACTACAGAGGCAAACACTGCCCTAGACTTAGACAAAAGATGTAATGCTTTGTAAAGTATGAACAGAGGTCCAGGTGGCAACTTCCAAGATGTCCCTGGTGTGGACTCCTCTGAGGAAGGCTGTGGAAGTGGAGGCTGCCCTAGTGGAATGGGTACGAATAGACTTGGGGGGGGGGGGGGTTCCCATGTAGTCTGTAGCAGAAATGGATACAGTGCGATATCCATTTGGAAATGGTTTGCTTGGAAATGGGCTTCCCCTCTGCCCCTGGGGCAAAGCTGACAAGCAGCTGGTCTGTTTTTCTGAAGGGTTTAGTACGGTCCACATAGTATCCGAGTTGCCTGTGCACGTCTAGTGAGGGCAGAATTATTTTCCCCTTGTTTTGAGGTAGGGAAACAAGGTGGGTAGGTATGGCCTGGTTTAGGGTCACATCAGATACCATCTTGGGCATAAAGGAGGGGTTAGTCCTCAGGGAAACCCTGTCTACATGGAAAATGATGACGGGCTCAACAGCCATGAGTTCCAGAAGTTCTGAAACTCTTCTGGCTGAGGTGATAACTAGTAGGAAGGCAGTCTTCCAGGAGAGGTTATTTCAATTCTGCTGAAGCAGCAGGTTCGAAAGGAGGTAAGGTTAGTTTTTCTAAAACATAATTCAGGTCCCCAGGCTGGTGTGGGAGGCCTTCAGGGAGGTCTGATATTAGAAGCCCATCTGAGAAATTGTTTAAGCAAAGGATGAGAAAAGAGGAGTAGGTCTGAACTGTAATGGAGTGAAATGTATGAGGGCTGAATTTTAATATAAGAGAAGGAAAGGGCACTTTTGAGCAACTCTGCTAGGTAATCCAAGATAAGAGGGATGGAAGGATGTGAGGTACTGGCCCCCTCTGGACTGGCTCCAGGAGCAGAATCTTCTCCATTTTCCTGCATAAGATTTTCTGGTGCTGGGACTTCTGGCCTCAGTGATAATGTCTAGGACCTGCTTTCCTAACAAGGACTCTTTTGTTAGCTTTTAAAGAATACGCCATGCTGAAAGATTGAGAGTCTGGGTGCAGCATCCCCGCCCCCCTCCACCTGGGTCAAGAGGTTTGAGATCAGGGGAAGCTGCTTGAGAGGCTGTAAAGTCAGGCTGCGCAGTAAGGGGTACCAATGCTGTCTGGGCAAAACTGGAGCAATGAGCATGGCCATTGGACTCTTCCCTTATTTTAATTAGTACCTTGGGAATAAGAAGCAGGGGAGGGAACACGTACATAAAGAGGAAGTTCCAGGGGAAGGTCACGCTAGGGTGGTGATGCTCCCTGGTACAGAACTTTTGCAGCTGGTGGTTGAGGTGCGAAGCAAAGAGATCCACCACCAGAATTTCCCACTCCTGAGTGATTTGCAGGAAGATTTCCCTGTGGAAATGCCATTCATGGGGGTCCAGTAAGTTTCTGCTTAGATGGTCTGCCAAGGTGTTGTTGACACCTGGCAGGTATTGGGCAATTAGGTGTAGACCCATGGAGATGGCTGTCAGCCAGAGGTTCATGGCTAGCCTGCAGAGTGGGTAAGATTGGGTCCCCCCCAGTTTGTTAATATACCACATTACTGTGGTGTTGTCTGTTTTTTTTAAGGAGAAGCCCTGGCCTGAGATGGGGTTTGAAGGATGTCAGAGCTTTTTGTACTGCCATCATTTCCTTCTGACTGATGTGAAAGGGAAGGTGCTGGACATCCCAAACACCTTGGGTGCACTTGCCTGCTAGGTGAGCAACCCAAGCAATGTCTGAGGAGTCAGTGGTGATGGTCTGGCTGGTAGGGTGGAGGATGAAGGGAAGACCCTTGTTCTTGGCACAGGCCTCTGCCCACCAGAGAAACTCAGCCCTTATACATGGGATCAGAGGGAGAGAGGTATCTAGAGATTGAGAGTGCTGACACCAAAGGTTCTGTAGATACCACTGAAGTTTCCTCATGTGAAGCCTGGCCAGCGGGATTAGAAGGATGCAAGATGCCATGTACCCCAGGGCTTGCAGGAACTTCCTCATAGTGAGGTGCCTTCTGGAAGCCAGCTGGGTAAAATAGAGAGGCAGGAAAGCTCTGCTTTTCTGGGGGATAGGAAGGCCATTTGGGATGCTGTCTCTAGCACAGCTCCCAAGAAAATTATCTTCCGGGTAGGAGTTTGCTTTGATTTCTTCTCGTTGATGGTGAACCCTAGGGAAGTTAAGAGGAATATGACAAAGAGGTGGTCCTGGAGCAGCTTTTCTTTGCACTCTGCCTGAGGGAGGCTGTTGTCCAGGTAAGGGTAAAGCTGTATATTTTTCTCTGTCTGCAAAATGCTATGGCCGGGGCTACGCATTTGGTGAATACTCTGGGTGCAGTAGATAGGCCAAAGGGCAGCGCAGAGAACTGAAAGTGATGTGATCTTGCTCTGAAGCACAGGAATTTCCTGCAGGATTCCCTGATGGGGATGTTGAGGTAGGCATCTTTTAGGTCTAGGGTCACTAGCCAGGCATTTTGTGATAGCATAGGCAGCAGCTGCTGCAAAGTTACAATTTGAATTTAGGGACCACCAGGGGAGGTGTTCCAAATGGATAGATCCAGGATGGGGCACCAAGTACCCTTTTTCCTGGGAACAAGGAATAGTCTGGAATAAAAGCCTTTGCCTGTATGTTCTAAGGGCACAGGTTCTACTGCCCCCCGGGATATGAGAGTTTGGACCTGCTTCAATGCCTCTGCCCACTGATTTGGAGGCAAGTCTGGGTACCCTCTTGGAAATGGGAGTTCGCTGAAGGAGAATTTGTATTCCTGAAAAATTATCTAAGACCCATTGGTCCTTTGCTACAGGAAGCCAATTTTCTTTGAAGAGGGAGAGCCTTCCTCCTAGCTTTTGGTGAGTGAAGGGAGGGCAGAGGGGGAGGGGGGAGTCATTGTGAGTTTTTGCCATAGAAGGGTGGCTTAGAACTCCCTGCCTTTGGGGCTGAAGGGTCCACTGTTTGCTTCTCTGCTGGCACTGGGACAGGGGCCTGGATGGTCTGTTCCTACAGGGCTTACCTTGGCCCTATCTGCTAGGTGCAGGGAAGGACCAGTGCTTAGAGGGAAAGTTCCTGCTGAACCTGGGAGGCTGAACCTGAAAAAAGAAGTTATGTCTTACCATAACATTCCATCTGTGTTGTTGATCATCTTCCATTAATCACTGCTGGGTTTTGGTTACGAGCCCCCCGGAACAGTGTCGGCCTAATACCAAGCTCATGTACACCAAAAACTCTCGAGCTAAGCTGCTACCCACAATGCCCTTCTCCCTGTTACCTCAGATCGAGTTTGCATAAGACATACAGAAGTAAAGCAGAGGCCATTTCTGCATAAAAACCCTGAAAACACCACAAGGACCCATGAGATCCACCAGGAGCCTTTGGTGGGAGACGGAGGGTGGGATGTGACGAATGGAAGAAGATCAACAACACAGATGGAACAATATGGTAAGACAACTTCTTTATCTGATGTTAATTTTCTTCCCATTCATCACTGATAGGACAGAATCCCAAGCTACCTCAGAAAAGTACAGTTTTGTACCTACCATAAATGTAGATGTTTGAGTGCTAATACAGCTGCAGTCATAACAGATGGGTTCTCCTGCCATCAGGCGGGTCCTCGGTTGGCCGAATTCCAAAGTCTAGGTCCGGCGTCGGTTGTCGTCGCTTCTTCCCTGACGTCAGTGCGACAGGGGTATAAAAGAACCAGCCGATGCCATTTTCTTCAGTTTTTCTTGCCCCAGATGTCAGGTGCCCCCAGAAGGAAGGCAATACATAAAAATATGTAATAATGCAATGCAATATAATCAAAAAACAGTAGTTGCAAGCAAATACACCATAAAAGAAAACCCCTAGAGGGGAAGGAGGGAAACCTGGACTGCAGCTGTATTAGCACTCGAACATCTACATTTATGGTAGGTACAAAACTGTACTATGTTCATCGTGCATACAGCTGCAGTCATAACAGATGGGTAGAATCCCAAAGCTAAGAAAGGGGTGGTAGGCACTATGTGGAACTAGGAGGAGCCAAAATGCCCTGCAAGACTGCAGTGGCAAAGCCTGCTCCAGATTTGGAGTATAATGGTAGGTTGTAGTGCTTGGAAAAGGAATGCACAGAACTCCAAGTGGCTGCTTCCAAAATATCCTTGGTAGGTACTCCTCTGAGGAAGGCTGCAGAGGTGGCTGTGGCCCTGGTGGAATGGGTTCTAATGCCTGTAGGTACAGTTTTGCCACGAAAAGAATAGCAAAAGCGTATGCAGTGTGCTATCCATTTTGAGATTGTCTGTTTGGAAATTGGCTTTCCTTGAACTCCTACCGCATAGGCCACAAAGAGCTGTTCTGCTTTTCTGAAAGGCTTTGTTCTGTCCAAATAATAACGCAGTTGTCTGTGGATGTCCAAGGAATGTAGTAATCTCTCCCCCTTGTTTTGAGGATTAGGATAAAAAGTAGGTAAATGTATGGCCTGATTTAAAGCTACCCTGGATACCACTTTAGGCATAAAGGACGGGTTGGTTCGTAAGGAAACTCTGTCCTGATGGAAGATAAAAGGCTGGACAGCCATGAGAGCCTGTAGTTCTGAAACTCTACGAGCTGAAGTGATAGCCAGAAGGAAAGCTGTTTTCCAGGACAAATATTGCAAATCTGATGAGGCAGCTGGCTCAAAAGGAGGCAAGGTCAGTTTTTCCAAAATGAAATTAAGATCCCAAGCAGGTATTGGTTGTTTCCTTGGAGGTCTTAAATTCTTAGCCCCTCTGAGGAACTGTCTTAAGAGAGGGTGAGAGAATAAAGGTGGATCAGTGTTGTATTCTGCAGAAATGGCTGAGGCATGGATTTTGATGGAGGAGAACGAAAGTCCACTGCTTAGCAGTTCCGCCAAATATTGTAGTATTTGAGGTAAATTCAGTTTTCCAGGGTCCTGGCCCTTTTTCTCATTCCAGACGCAAAAACGTTTCCATTTTGCAGAGTAAGCTTTTCTAGTTGATGGCCTTCTGGCCTCCAAAATGACATCCTGCACCTCCTTGGAGAGTAGGGCCTGCTGTGATAAGGAATCTTCCATGCGGCTAGATTGAGTGTTTTTAGCTGACTGTGAAGAGTTTTGAAGCTGTGCTGAGTCAGAAGAAGAGGCATTAGAGGCAGGGTCCATGGTGGGGAATGCGTCAGGCTCCTCAGGACTGGGTACCAGTGTTGCCTTGGCCAGTCCGGAGCAATGAGGATCATCTTTGGTCTGTCTGCTCTGGTCTTCAATAGGACTTTGGGCAGCAGAGGAAGAGGCGGGAAGGCATAAACTGTCATTGATGTCCAACTGAAAGAGACAGCATCCACTCCCCAGGCCTTTGGATGGAAGATCCTTGAGCAGAATTTTGTCAATTGATGATTTTTGTGGGAGGCAAAGAGATCTATGTCTGGCCTTCCCCATTCTTGGATTATTTCTGTAAAAACTTTTGGATGCAACTTCCATTCGTGTGGATCTGTCATATTCCTGCTTAGGTTGTCTGCCAGCGTGTTTTCCTTGCCTGGCAAGTACTGTGCTTGTAGTTCCATTTGTAAGTCCATGGCCATGTTCCAAAGTGACATGGCCAGTCTGCATAGGGGGTAAGAATGTGTTCCTCCCTGCTTGTTTATGTACCACATAACTGTGGTGTTGTCCGTTCTTATCAATAGTTGACCTGGTTGTAGAAGGTCCTTGAAAGCTGTAATAGCATTTATTACTGCTAGCATTTCTTTTTGATTGATGTGAAGGTGCTTTTCTTTTTGGGACCATTTGCCCTGAATGCACCGGTCTGACTTGTGCACCCCCCAGGCGTAGTCCGAGGCGTCTGTTCTGATGACTTGATTTGCTTGAGGCTTGCTGAATGGAAGACCTGTGTTTGTTTGACATGCTTGAGCCCACCACAGAAATTCCTTTTGCAGACATGGAATTAGTGGTATTATTGTTTCCAAACTGTGGCTGTGTTGAGACCATATGTTTTTTAGGTACCATTGTAGTTCTCATATGCAGCTTTGCACATGGGATTAGTAAGATGCAAGATGCCATGAATCCCAGAGCCTGCAGGATTTTCCTTGCAGTCAGCCTGGTGCAATTTGCCAGTGTTCTGAAGTATTGAATTAGTTGCCCCTGCTTCTCTGGCGTGAGGTAGGCCATCTGGGTGTTTGTGTCCAAATTGGCACCCAGGAAAATTATCTTCCGAGAGGGTATTAGCCTTGATTTCTCTTTGTTGACTGTATATCCCAGAGAGTTTAATAACATTATTACATAAGCCAGATGTTTCAGAAGAATGTGCTTGCTGTCCGCTTGGATCAGGCAGTCGTCCAAATAAGGGTATATCTGTACCCCTTGAAGTCTGCAGTAGGCAATTACTGATGCCAGGCATTTCGTGAACACTCTGGGTGCAGTAGATAAGCCAAAGGGCAATGCAGAGAATTGATAATGGGTTGAACCTGCAAGAAATCTGAGGTATCTTCTGCAATTTTGTCCGATTGGGACATGCAGGTATGCCTCCATGAGGTCCAATGTTACCAGCCAAGACTCCTTGCCCAGCATGGGAAGAAATTGCTGTAGAGTGAGCATCTTGAATTTTGGTACGAGTAGGAATGTGTTTAGGATGGAAAGATCCAAAATAGGTCTCCATAGGTCTCCAATCTTTTCCCTTCCTTGGCACCAAAAATAGCCTGGAACAAAAACCTTGACCTTGTTCGTGTGTAGGTACCTCTTGAATAGCTTTCATGTTTATGAGATCTGAAATTTGCCTTTGCGCCTCTGCCCTTTGATTGTGTGGCAGGTTTGGCATGCCTCTCATTTTTGGAAGGGTATGAAAATGGAATTTGTAGCCTCTGTTTATAATGTCAAGGATCCATTTGTCCTTTGTGACAACATGCCAATTTTTTGAAAATAGTGCCAGCTTTCCTCCTAAGGGGGCTGCCATTTGAGACCTGGTTGGCATGCAAAGGGGAAAGTCATTGGATTTGCTTTCTGAAAGATTGCGAGTTGTCCTTACCACCTCTTTGTGTAGGAGCTTGCCATTGTCTGCCTCTATACGATCCTTGTGATTGTCCTCTGCCCCTCGGGCGCCTGTATCTGCCTCTTTGGGGTCTGTCTGTGGCTGGAAAGGACCAGTTTTTGGAAGGCCAATTTCTACTGAAACGTGGGGGTTGAACCTGCAGAAATTCTTTCACAGTTTGCATTGATTTAGCCTTTTCCTCCATTTTCCGTAATACTTCCTCAGCATTAGCTCCAAATAGTACATCCTTTTGAAGAGGGGCGTCTAGTAATTTAGCTTTGGCATGATCAGGCAAGGCTTGTTCCTTGAGCCAGGCATGCCTACGTATGACTGAGCCTGTAACAGCAGCTCTACATGAGGCCACTAGAGCATCAAAACCATATTGTAAGGTATGTTTACCCACTTGTTCTGCACTATGCATCAAATCCTGCAACTCCTTCAAGTCTGGTTGTTCAGGATGTGACATTTTACTTTTCAATTGTGATAACAAAAACTGTTGGTATTTTACCATATGAAACTGACAGTTTAAGGCCCTCATGGATAAGGTAGCCGAGGTGTATACCTTTTCCCCCCACCTTTCTAAGGATCTGGAATCTCTCTCGGAAGGCAATGGATTTTTGGCAATGGAGGCCTTAACGCCCTTGGGCCCTTGTGAGATGGTTTCTAGGTCAGCAGCATGGCTTTTGTATAGAAATTGGTGTGAATCAGGAACCCTGTAGTACCTGTCAGGCTTAACTGGAGCTGGAGGCAGAGAGTCCGGGTTAAGGCAGGCCTCCGAGTAAACATCATCTAGGATGTCCAAGACAGGAGGTATAGCCAGAGGCCTGTGCTGGGGTAACAAAAGAAATTCCCTGAGCCTTTTCTTGGAATCTGAATAATCCTGGCCTTCCCAGTGGAAGTGTTCCCTTAAGGTATGCAAAGTTTCCCCAAATGAGTAATCCTCAGGGGGGGATACAGAAGGAATAGACTCCTCTGCATCAGAGTCTTCAAAAGGGGAGTAAGACTGTTCCTGATCATCAGAGTGTTCTGAAATAATGGAGCCCTGATCGGAGGAGGGGGAATCTTCCTCCACTCTGGGCCTTTTGTCCGGAGGTGGCTGAGAACCTCTGATTAGAGTAATTAAATCCTCAGCCATTTTAAGCATCTGTTTCTTAGGCATGGGGCCTGGAGATGGGCCTGTAGCTGGTCTCTTAGAGTGCATGGATGCTTTAGACTTGGTGAAAGCCTTGATGGAGAAAGAAGAGGAAGGTCTGAAGACAGCTTGAGTAGAGGTGGACCTGTCCACATTCTGTGTTTCAACGCCAAGAGTGGCGTCAGTATCTGTAGTCGGGGTGTGGGCCGAGGAGCCTGCGACCACGGGTACAGGAGACACCGCCAAAGATGTGTCGGCGGTAATCAGGGGCTGCGTAGGCGCCTCGCTGAGAACCGGACCACGTGGAGTCGGCTTTGGCGTGGTGTCGGTAGAGGCCGCGGACCTCGAGTGTCGGTCCTTGTCTTTGCATTTTTTTTAGACAAAACCGGAGTCTGAGTATCCGACGACATAGTATAGTTAAATGCTTTCCCAAAAAAAATGCTGGGCGAACTCCGCCCGACGCTTAATAGTGCATTTGTTGAATGTAGCACAAAAGCGACAGACAGACGTTGTGGTCTGGGCCTAAGCAAGGAATACAGAGGGAATGGAAATCCTTATGCGGTATTTGCTTCCCACAAGAAATACAATTATTACCTTTGTCTGACATCGGTCTGAGGCATGAAAAGTTTCCCCAACGGGGTACTTAGCTTTTAAGAAGACTTCGGTTTCCAAATTTTCGTAATCTCAGGAGCTGGCCGACCAGCACTTGCGAATTGCTTCTGCTTCGGGCACCGCGTGGCAAGAAAGACTGAAGAAAATGGCGTCGGCTGGTTCTTTTATACCCCTGTCGCACTGACGTCAGGGAAGAAGCGACGACAACAGACGCCGGACCTAGACTTTGGAATTCGGCTGACAGAGGACCCGCCTGACGGCAGGAGAACCCATCTGTTGACTGCAGCTGTATATACGATGAACATCCTGGGTGGCCCTTATGGAAGAACGTTCCTGAGCACCACTGAGCCGAAGGCCGCTCTTCCTCTGGAGACCATATCCAACTTGTAATGTTTGGTGAAAGTGTGTGGTTTAGCCCAAATGGCTGCTGAGCAAATGTCATCCATAGATGCTCTGGAGTGAAAAGCCACAGCTGAATGTGCTTTGACATTGTGAGGTTTAGGCTCATTTGTATGTGAATATGAAAAAGAAATACAGTCTGAGCCACTTTGATAAAGTGACCTTTGACACAGCATATCCCATTTTTGGACCACAGAAGGAAATGAAAAGTTGGTCTGTTTTGAGGATAGATTTAGTCTTGTCTAAGTAAAAATGTAGTTGCCTATGCATGTCCAAGGAGTGCAGGCAGTATTCTCCTTTATTGGAATAGTTTGGGAAAAACACTGGGAGTTTGATGGATTGGTTCACAGAAAAATCAGAAACCACTTTGGGGAGAAAAGATGGATTAGTAAGTAGCGATACTCTGTCTTTATGAAATATTAAGTACGGTCTCGATGCATAAGGCCTGTAATTCTGAGATCCGTCTAGCTGAAGTGACAGCTACCAAAAATAGAGATTTCCATGAGACGAATTTGAGATCACATTTTGCAGCAGGCTCAAAAGGGGGTTGAGAGAGAGACTGCAGAAGGATTCAACACCTCTAAGGGATGCCTAATTGGAGGTCTGCTGTGAAACACTCCTTTGAGAAAGGTTTTGCATAGGTGGACGGACATAAGTGGAGTACTCTCTGATCCTTTATGGAAACTGGAAATAGCTGCTAAATGGACTCATATGGTAGAAGCTGATGCTCCATTTTCAAAGAACTCAGATAGGTAATGAAGGATAACAGAGACCGGAGCTGAGAAGGGGTCTAGCATCCATTCTTTAGACCAAAGAGAAAACCTTTTCCATTTATCTCTGTAAAGTTTACTGGTGGATGGCTTAAGGGAGGCCAGAATGATATTGCGGAACAGGTGAGGAAAGGGCTTCCTGCCTGGTGACAAACGGAAGTGGAGAAAAGTACAGTTTTGTACCTACCATAAATGTAGATGTTCGAGGATCCACATTGCTGCAGTCCTTACTATTGGGTAGTCCGCTGTCCAGTCGGCCCGAATACCAGAGTATATGGCTGACGTTGGTCAGGGCGCATTAGACTGACGTCAGTACGTCAGGGTACTAATGCGCATGACCGACGTCATATCCTCAGTCTTTTCTTGCCCCAGATGTCAGAAGACCCTAAAAAGACAAGGCCCAAAATACCTGCACCAAAAATATGTACATTATATACAAAAATATATACAAAAATATCAGCAGATAAAGTACAGTTTTGTACCTACCATAAATGTAGATGTTCGAGGATTCCATTGCTGCAGTCCTGACTATTGGGTATAGTCCGCGTCCAGTCGGCCCGAATACCAGAGTATAAGGCTGACGTCGGTCAGGCGCATTAGACTGACGTCAACGTCAGGGTACTAATGCGCATGACCGACGTCATATCCTCAGTCTTTTCTTGCCCCAGATGTCAGAAGACCCTAAAAAGACAAGTCCCAAAAAACCTGCACCAAAAACATGTACAATATATACAACAATATATACAAAAATATAAGCATGTAAACTCACCTACACAACCACCCCTAAATACAGAGGGAAGGAGGGAGGTAAATTGGAGTGCCGCAATGGAATCCACGAACATCTACATTTATGGTAGGTACAAAACTGTACTATGTTCTTCGACTTCCATTGCTGCAGTCCTGACTATTGGGTAGAATCCCAAAGCAGAGGTAAGGGAGGCTGGCAAATTATAAAGAAGTAGGAGCTGACAATATGCCTTGCAAAACAGCTGTGGCAAAACCAGCCCTAGACTTAGAGTAGATAGGAAGGTGATAATGCTTAGAGAAAGTATGCACTGAACTCCAAGTAGCTGCTTCCAAAATATCCTTAGTTGCCACCCCCTTAGAAATGCTGTTGAAGTGGCAGTAGCCCTAGTGGAATGAGGCCTAATCCCAGCTGGAATCTCCTTGCCATGATGGGAATAACAAAATGCAATGCAAAAGCCAATCCACCTAGAAATAGTTTGTTTTGACACAGGCTTGCCCTGTGAACTCAAAGCAAAAGAAACAAACAACTGCTGAGACTGCCTAAAATCCTTAGTCCTGCTTAAATAATACGCAATTGCCTGTGTACATCTAAAGTGTGCAAAATCTTTTCCCCTTTATTTTGAGGGTCTGCAAAAACGTAGGCAAATGAATAGTTTGGTTTAAAGCCACACTAGAAACCACCTTAGGCATAAAAGAAGGATTAGTACGTAATGATACCCTATCCTTATGGAAAATCAAAAAGGGCTCTACTGCCATAAGGGCCTGCAACTCAGACACCCTTCTTGCAGAAGTAATAGCCAACAGTAAAGCAGTCTTCCATGACAAGTATTTCAATTCAGCAGTAGCTGCAGGCTCAAAAGGTTGTAGAGTAAGTTTTTCCAACACAAAATTGAGATCCCAAGCAGGAGTAGGAGCTCTACGTGGGGGTCTTATATTCTTTGCCCCTCTAAGAAACTGCTTGAACAAGGGATGCGAAAACAAAGGTGGGTCACAATCATAGTGAGCTGAAATTGCTGCAGCATGAATCTTAATGGAAGAGAAGGACAAACCTTTGTCCAATAATTCAGTAAGATATTGAAGAGCCACACTCAAATTAGGCTCAGAAATCTCCAAATTCTTTGCTGTACTCCAAAATAAAAATCTCTTCCATTTTTCATGACACTCTCCTTGTACTAGGTCTTCTAGCTTCCATAATCACATTTAAAACTTGTTGAGGAAGTTGAGACCTGCTGTGTTTCAACACAGAATATGCCAGGCTGTTAGATGAAGAGAGTGAAGCTTGACATTGAGCAGATGACCGTCCTTCTGAGATAACAGATGAGGAATCAGAGGTAAAGGCCATGGAGGCTTCTTTACCAGACTCCGTAGTAGTGGGTACCAGTGTTGCGAGGCCAATCTGGAGCTATCAAAATCATCCTTGGCCTGTCTTGTCTGACCTTTAACAGTACCTTTGGAAGAAGAGGCAGAGGTGGAAAGGCATACACATGAAGGTTTTTCCAACTGAAAGACAGAGCATCCACTTTCCAAGCTGTGTGATGAAACCCCTTTGTGCAATACTTTGGCAGCTGGTGGTTTAGTGGAGAAGCGAACAGATCTATGTCTGGAGTTCCCCATGACACTGTCAGTTTCTGAAATACATGAAGATCCAGTTTCCACTCGTGGGGATCCATGATTTGTCTGCTTAACACATCTGCTAAGGAGTTCTGTGCTCCTGGCAGAAACCTTGCCTGAAGAGTTAGTTGCAGGCTTAGCGCAGTCTCCCATAAAATCATTGCTTGCCTGCATAGAGGATAAGAATGTGTTCCCCCTTGCTTGTTGATGTACCACATGACAGTTGTGTTGTCTGTTAGAATCAACACCTGCCCTGGAAGAAGTAACTCCTTGAAAGCCATTAATGCAAACTGGACTGCTAACATCTCTTTCATGTTGATATGTAGATGCTGTAGTCTGGCAGGCCACTTGTCTTGTATCCACTTTCCATTTAGATGAGCTCCTCAAGCAATGTCCGAGGCATCTGTCGTTAAGATCTGACTTGCCTCTGGCCGGGTCACAGAGAGTCCCTTGTTTAGGTGACATTCCTGAGCCCACCACAAGAATTCTTTTGAAGGCAAGGTATTATTTGAATGACAGTGTCCAAATCCTGGCAGTGCTGTGTCCATACATTTTGAGATACCATTGTAGCTTCCTCATATGCAGTTTGGCATTGGGAAGCACCAGAATACAAGATGCCATGAACCCTAATGCTTGAAGGACTGTCCTTGCAGTCAGCACGGACTGATGAGATAGTTGATGGAAGTAAAGTGACAGACTCTTTTGTTTGTCCGGGGTTAAAAGGCCATCTGGGCTGCTGTATTCAGTCTCACACCCAGAAAGCACATGTCTTGAGAGGGTACTAGACTGGACTTTATTTCGTTCACAGAATACCCTAGGCATCTTAGCACTGCGATAACATATTCCAGATGCTGTAGAAGATCTTCCTTTTCTTGAGCCAGAATCAGGCAGTCGCCCAAGTAAGGATAGATTTGAATTCCTTGAAGCCTGAAGTAAGCTATCACTCGAGCCAGAACCTTTGTGAATACTCTGGGCGCAGTAGATAAGCCAAAGGGCAATGCAGAGAACTGATAATGAGAATTTCCAGCTCGAAACCGCAGATACTTCCTGCAACTTAGCCTTATAGGCACATGAAGGTAAGCTTCCTTGAGATCTAAAGTTACCATCCAGTGATCTTTGCCCAGCAGAGGTAAAAGCTGTTGTAACGTGAACATCTTGAACTTGGGAATGTCCAAAAACGTGTTGAGGAGAGATAAATCCAAAATTGGTCTCCACGTGTTTCCCTTCTTTGGTACAAGGAACAGGCGAGAATAAAATCCTAGGCCCCTTTCTGATACAGGGACTGGCTGAATGGCCCCTATGTGAAGTAACTGAGAAATTTGCTTGTGAGCCTCTTTTCTTTGTGGAGGAGGAACGTCTGGCATGCCTTTGAAAGGGGGCATTGTATGGAAATAAAATCTGTAACCGTGGTGAATGATATCCAACACCCATTTGTCTTGAGTAATTAAATCCCCAACGGGGTACTTAGCCAACTCTGTTTCGGTCTGAAACTCCGGTTTCGGAAATATTTCAGAACGCCAACCTGCACTCGCAAAACTGCTTCTGCATCGGACCATGCGGCAAAAAAGACTGAGGATATGACGTCGGTCATGCGCATTAGTACCCTGACGTACTGACGTCAGTCTAATGCGCCCTGACCGACGTCAGCCTTATACTCTGGTATTCGGGCCGACTGGACGCGGACTATACCCAATAGTCAGGACTGCAGCAATGGAAGACGAAGAACATCCTCACCTACACAACCACCCCTAAACACAGAGGGGAAGGAGGGAGGGTAAATTGGACTGCAGCAATGTGGATCCTCGAACATCTACATTTATGGTAGGTACAAAACTGTACTATGTTCTTCGTTCCACATTGCTGCAGTCCTTACTATTGGGTAGAATCCCAAAGCAGAGGTAAGGGAGGCTGGCAAATCATAAAGAAGCAGGAGCTGACAACATGCCTTGCAAAATAGCTGTGGCAAAACCAGCCCTAGACTTAGAGTAGAGAGGAAGGTGATAATGCTTAGAGAAAGTATGCACTGAACTCCAAGTAGCTGCCTCCAAAATATCCTTAGTTGCCACCCCCCTTAGAAATGCTGTTGAAGTGGCAGTAGCCCTAGTGGAATGAGGCCTAATCCCAGCTGGAATCTCCTTGCCATGATGGGAATAACAAAATGCAATGCAAAACCCAATCCACCTAGAAATAGTCTGTTTTGACACAGGCTTGCCCTGTGAACTCAAAGCAAAAGAAACAAACAACTGCTGAGACTGCCTAAAATCCTTAGTCCTGCTTAAATAATAACGCAATTGCCTGTGTACATCTAAAGTGTGCAAAATTTTTTCCCCTTTATTTTGGGGGTCTGCATAAAAGTAGGCAAATGAATAGTTTGGTTTAAAGCCACACTAGAAACCACCTTAGGCATAAAGGAAGGATTAGTACGTAATGATACCCTATCCTTATGGAAAATCAAAAGGGCTCTACTGCCATAAGGGCCTGCAACTCAGACACCCTTCTTGCAGAAGTAATAGCCAACAGAAAAGCAGTCTTCCATGACAAGTATTTCAATTCAGCAGTAGCCGAGGCTCAAAAGGTTGTAGAGTAAGTTTTCCAACACAAAATTGAGATCCCAAGCAGGAGTAGGAGCTCTACATGGGGGTCTTATATTCTTTGCCCCTCTAAGAAACTGCTTGAACAAAGGATGCAAAAACAATGGTGGGTCACAATCATAGTGAGCTGAAATTGCTGCAGCATGAATCTTAATGGAAGAGAAGGACAAACCTTTGTCCAATAACTCAGTAAGATATTGAAGAGCCACACTCAAATTAGGCTCAGAAATCTCCAAATTCCTTGCTGCACTCCAAAATAAAAATCTCTTCCATTTTTCTGCATAGACTTTCCTTGTACTAGGTCTTCTAGCTTCCATAATCACATTTAAAACTTGTTGAGGAAGTTGAGACCGGCTGTCTTTCAAAACAGAATATGCCATGCTGTTAGATGAAGAGAACGAAGCTTGACATTGAGCAGGTGGCCTTCTCTCTGAGACAACAGGTGCGGAATCAAGGGTAAAGGCCATGGAGGCTTCTTTACTAGACTCCTCAGTAATGGGTACCAGTGCTGCCGAGGCCAATCTGGAGCTATTAAAATCATCCTTGGCTTGTCTTGTCTGACTTTTAGAAGCACCTTTGGAAGAAGAGGCAGAGGTGGAAACGCATACACATGAAGATTTTTCCAACTGAAAGAAAGAGCATCCACTTTCCAAGCTGTGTGATGTAACCTCTTTGTGCAAAACTTTGGCAGCTGGTGGTTTAGTGGAGAAGCGAGCAGATCTATGTCTGGAGTTCCCCAGGACACTGTCAACCTGTGAAATACATGAAGATCCAGTTTCCACTCGTGGGGATCCATGATTTGTCTGCTTAACACATCTGCTAAGGAGTTCTGTGCTCCTGGCAGAAACCTTGCCTGAAGAGTTAGTTGCAAGCTGAGCGCAGTCTCCCATAAAATCATTGCTTGCCTGCACAATGGGTAAGAATGTGTTCCCCCTTGTTTGTTGATGTACCACATGACAGTTGTGTTGTCTGTTAGAATCAACACCTGCCCTGGAAGAAGTAACTCCTTGAAAGCCATTATTGCAAACTGGACTGCTAACATCTCCTTCATGTTGATATGTAGATGCTGTAGTCTGGCAGGCCACTTGTCTTGTATCCACTTTCCATTTAGATGAGCTCCCCAAGCAATGTCCGAGGCATCTGTCGTTAAAATCTGACTCGCCTCTGGCCGGGTCACAGAGAGTCCCTTGTTTAGGTGACATTCCTGAGCCCACCACAAAAATTCTTTTTGAAGGCAAGGTGTTATTTGAATGACAGTGTCCAAATGCTGGCAGTGCTGTGTCCATACATTTTTGAGATACCATTGTAGCTTCCTCATATGCAGTTTGGCATTGGGAAGCACCAGAATACAAGATGCCATGAACCCTAATGCTTGAAGGACTGTCCTTGCAGTCAGCACGGACTGATGAGATAGTTGATGGAAGTAAAGTGATAGACTCTTTTGTTTGTCCGGGGTTATAAAGGCCATCTGGGCTGCTGTATTCAGTCTCACACCCAGAAAGCACATGTCTTGAGAGGGAACTAGACTGGACTTTATTTCGTTCACAGAATACCCTAGGCATCTTAGCACTGCTATAACATATTCCAGATGCTGTAGAAGGTCTTCCTTTTCTTGAGCCAGAATCAGGCAGTCGTCCAAGTAAGGATAGATTTGAATTCCTTGTAGCCTGAAGTAAGCTATCACTGGAGCCAGAACCTTTGTGAATACTCTGGGCAGTAGATAAGCCAAAGGGCAATGCAGAGAACTGATAATGAGAATTTCCAGCTCGAAACGCAGATACTTCCTGCAACTTAGCCTTATAGGCACATGAAGGTAAGCTTCCTTGAGATCTAAAGTTACCATCCAGTGATCTTTGCCCAGCAGAGGTAAAAGCTGTTGTAACGCCAACATCTTGAACTAGAGACTGTCCAGCTAAGTGTTGAGGAGATAAATCCAAAATTGGTCTCCACGTGTTCCCCTTCTTTGGTACTAGGAACAGGCGAGAATAAAATCCTAGGCCCCTTTCTGATACAGGGACTGGCTGAATGGCCCCATCTGGAGTAACTGAGAAATTTGCTTGTGAGCCTCTTTTCTTTGTGGAGGAGGAACGTCTGGCATGCCTTTGAAAGGGGCAATGTATGGAAATAAAACCTGTAACCGTGGTGAATGATATCCAACACCCATCTGTCTTGAGTAATTAAATCCCAATTGTCTTTGAAAAGAGACAGTCTTCCTCCCAAAGGAGCTGCCAGACGAGACTCTACCGGCAGCTGAAAAGGCAGGTCATTGGGTCTGTTTACGAAAGGACTGACCCCTGCCCTCACCAGAAGTCTGAGCAGGTGAACTCCCTGTTCTAGGCCTAAAAGAACCTTGAGCTCTGCCCCTACCACGTCTAGACCTACCCTTAGACTGGGAATCATAAGCAGGATATGTCCACCCCTTAGCAGGCCAATTTCTACTAAACTTCGGTGGCTGCACCTGCAAAAATCTTTAACAGTTTGCATAGACCTAGCTTTGTCCTCCATTTTCTTTAAAACTGCTTCCACAGGCGAACCAAACAACACATCAGACTGTAAAGGAGCATCCAAAATCCTTGTCTTAACATGCTCAGCTAAATTCTGATCCCTCAACCAGGCATGCCTGAAGAACGGAACTAGTGGCAGCCACCCTCGAGGAGGCCTGTACAGCATCAAAACCACATTGCAAAGAATGCTTACCCACTTGTTCAGACACATGAACTAAATCCAACAACTCTTTACACTCAATACCTTCCGCCAAAGCATCCACCTTAGATTTCAATTGTGAAAGGAGATAATTTTGATATTTTAACATGTGAAACTGACAATTCAAGCTCTCATGGCTAGAGTGGAAGAAGTATACACTTTCTTTCCCCACCTATCCAAAGCCCTTGCCTCTTTATCAGTGGGAACAGGATTTTTAACCACAGAGGCCTTAACACCTTTAGGCCCCTGAGACACAGTCTCTGGGTCCCCTAGGACTCTTAAACAAATACTTATGAGCTTGGCACCCTATAGTACCTATCAGGTTTAACAGGAGCAGGAGGCAAAGAGACAGGGTTCAGGAAGCCTCTGCAAAACATCTTCCACCACATTCAACACAGGAGGTATAGCTAAGGGCCTATGTTGGGGTAAAATAAGAATTCCCTAAGCCTTTTCCTGGAATCAGAATAATCTTGGCCTTCCCATTTAAAGTGTTCTCTCATGGAATGCAGAGTCTCTGAAAATGAGAAATCCTCAGGAGGAGAAGCTGTAGGTGTGGAATCATCCACATCAGAATCAGAATAAGGTGGAAATTCCTGCAAGTCTTCCGCAGAAGACTCTGAAGCCTCTGAATACTGTTCCAAACACTCAAACTCAGGTTCCACCCTAGGCCTCTTATCAGGAGGGGGCATAGAGCCTCTAATCATAGTAATTAAATCTTCTGCCATTTTAAGCATATGTTTCTTAGGCACAGAACCTGAAGTGCTAGGAGAAGCCTCCACTGAAGCTGAACTTGGCCTACCTCTCAAAGAAGTTTTGGAAACAGAAGGAGAAGCTCTAACTACCTTGGGAAGAGAGGGAAGAACAGTTACCTGAGAAGCCCCCTCAGCCTGGCCTACTTCCTGAGAAGGCACATCCTGTAACAGTAAAGTCTCTGCCTGAGACTCCAAAGAAACTCCTGGCAAAACCTCCGGCTCCACTGAGCCTTCTAAAGAACCGACGTCTGGGACTGCCGGTTCATCCACCCTAGGCTTCGCTGTTTTGTCCTTGCGCTTTTTGGGGCCGGAGTATCCGACGGCATTTTATAATTGCAACGCTTCCCAAACACTAACCTGGCACAGTCTAACCGCTCTTAATAGTGCGTTTGTTAAACCTAGCACAAGAGCGGCATCCAACAACGTCGTGCTCAGGCCCTAAACAAGGTATACACAAGGTATGGTAATCCCTATGAGGTATCTGTTTCCCACAAGAAATACAGTTATTCACTTTTTCTGACATCCGGTTAAATACTGAGGCAAGAAAAACAAAATGTTCCAACGGGTACTTAGCCAACTCTGATTCGGTCTGAAACTCCGACTTCGGAAATATTTCAGAACGCCAACCTGCACTCGCAAAACTGCTTCTGCATCGGACCATGCGGCAAAAAAGACTGAGGATATGACGTCGGTCATGCGCATTAGTACCCTGACGTACTGACGTCAGTCTAATGCGCCCTGACCGACGTCAGCCATATACTCTGGTATTCGGGCCGACTGGACAGCGGACTACCCAATAGTAAGGACTGCAGCAATGTGGAACGAAGAACATCCAAGCTGTCAGCTTGAGAGTGGACATAGTCAACCGTTGAGGGTGAGAAATTAAGTCTGGACGAGTGTCCAGGATCCATGGAGGCTGTAACAGATGAGGCCGGAGGAAGGGGAACCACACTTGAGGCCAGAATGGGGCAATGAGGATGACCTTGCATCTCAACCGAGTTGCTTTCTTTAAAAATAGAGGTATCAAGGGAATTGGTGGATAAGCGCAAAGGAGACCTGTGGGCCAATCGTGAGTCAGAGCATCTCTTGGGGACACCCCTCTGGGGGAAAGAGGGCAAAGTAGCTGTTGCATTTGTTGTTCGAAGGGGAGGTGAAAAGGTCACAGCAAGGCTGGCCCCATCGGCTGAAAATTTCTGCAATCACTTTAGGATTGAGAGACCACTCGTGTGGAAGGCGAATGCATCTGCTCAGCCTGTCCACAATCACGTTGGAACTCCCTGGGATGTGCGTTACTATAAGAAAGCGGTCAGAAGCAGGGGGTAGGATTTGGTTCCTCCTTGTTTGTTGATGTATCCGACTACTGACATATTGTCTGACTGAATCGCAATCGTTCCAGGTGGAAGGAGAGGATGTATTGCCTGCAACGCTAACAGCACTGCTATTAACTCTAGAACACTGATATGCAGGTTGGCCTCTAAACTCGACCATGTGCCTTGGACTGTCTTTCCCTGAAAATGCCCCCCTCCACCCTATCAGGGAAACGTCCGTGGTCACAGTGGCATTGGGTTGAGGGGTCTGAAAAGTTCTGCATCTGGCCTCATCCATCAGAGATCTTGCTTGCAAGAGTTGGTTATGAGGATCTGTGAGTTTAGGGGGTGAAGATTTGCCAACCACTGGGACAATAGGAGCCATTGTGAGTCTCTCATGTGTAACCTTGCCAGAGGAACTATCGGAATGGCTGCTGCCATGGACTCTAGAGCCTGGAGAAAGTACAGTTGTGTACACTTAGCATAAATGTAGATGTTAGAGTGTATTCATTGTTGCAGTCATCACATCTGGGGTTATCTGTTTCAGTAGCCCTCAGTCGGCCTGATTAAGTCTTGGGTCCTGCGTCGATTGCTGTCTCTTCTTCCGTGATGTCAGGTCATCTCAGGGGTATAAAACATGCAGTCGACATCATTACATCAGTTTTTCTTGCCCAAGATGTCAGGTGCCCCCCTAATGGGAAGCAATTAAATCTAAAAATATACAAGGTTATACCTCCAACAAAAAAGCAAATACACCAAAAAGCTTTTAAGTGTAGTAAAGGAGAGAAGAGGTACAGCCAAAAGAAGTCAGGGAGCTGGAGGGAGGGTAACCAGGACTGCAACAGTGAATACACTTGAACATCTACATTTATTGTGAGTGTACACAAATGTACCATGTTATTCGTGTTTCACTGTTGCAGTCATCACATTTGAGTAGATTCCCAAAGCTAAGGATGGGAGGAGGAATTTAGATAGCATTAGGACCAGCTATAAGGCCCTGCAAGACTGCAGTGGCAAAGCCAGCTCTGCATTTAGAGAAAATTGGCAAATGGTAATGCTTGGTGAAAGTATGTACAGAACTCCAGGTAGCATCTTCTAGGATGTCCCTGGTAGGTACGCCTCTGAGAAAGGCTGTAGAGGTAGATGCAGCCCTGGTTGAATGGGGTCTGATCCCCTGTGTGATAGGTTTTCTATGGTGCTTATAGCAGAAATGAATGCAATGGCCTATCCATTTAGAAATGGTTTGCTTTGAAATAGCCTTTCCCTCTGTCCCTGCAGCAAATGCTACCAGCAGTTCAGATTTGCTTTGAGGTTTAGCCCTGTCCAAGAAGAATCTAAGTTGTCTGTGCACATCTAAGGAGTGCAGTATCTATTCCCTCTTTGTTCTGTGGATTAGGAAAGAAGGTTGGCAAATGAATGGACTGATTAAGGGCCAAACTGGATACCACCTTGGGCATGAAAGAGGGATTGATCCTGAGGGACACCCTTTCCGTGTGAAAGATGAGGAAAGGCTCCACTGCCATAAGGGCCTGTAATTCAGATACCCTTCTTGCTGAAGTGATTGCTAAAAGGAAAGCTGTTTTCCAAGAAAGGAATTTTAAATCTGCAGTAGCAGCTGGCTCGAAAGGAGGAAGGGTGAGTTTCTCCAATACAAAGTTAAGGTCCAGGCTAGAGATGGAACTCTACTGTGTGGTCTTAAATTTTTAGCCCCTCTAAGGAACTGCTTGAGCAGTGGATGGGAGAAGAGGGGAGGCTCTGTGTTATAATGAGCTGAAATGGCTGAGCTGTGAATTTTTAATGAGGAAAAAAACAGGCCCTTGTGAAACATCTCAGTTAAGTATTGTAAAATCTGAGGAAAATTGGGCACTAGTGTGATCATCCCTTGAGAGTGGCTCCAGGCACAGAATCTTTTCCATTTTTCAGCACAAGATTTTCTAGTACTAGGACTCCTTGCCTCTAAAATATGTATCACTGGTTTACTGAGGGATGGTAAAGAAGAGATTAGGTAATTAGCCAGACTGCTATGTTCAGTGTTTGAAGCTGAGGGTGCAGAATCTGGTTCTCCTGCTGAGACAGCAGGGTAGGAGTCTGAGGCAGGTGCCATGGGGCTAACAGTGACACTGCGCAAGAGGGGGTACCAGTGTTGGCGTGGCCAGTCTGGTGCAATCAAAATCGTCCATAGTTTGTCTTGCTTGATCTTTAGTAGTACCTTGGGGAGCAAAGGCAGAGGAGGAAAGGCATAAACTGATAGATTTTTCCAGCTGAAGGACACAGCATCCACTTTCCAAGCTTGTCTGTGGGGAGTCCTTGTGCAAAAATTGTCCAATTGATAGTTCTGGGCTCCCCCATTTGCTTGTCAACATGTTGAAAATCCTTGGTTCCAGTTTCCACCTGTGTGGGTCCATGAGGTTTCTGCTTAGTTCGTCTGCCAATGAATTTAGTTTCCCTGGCAGGAATTGAGCTTGTAGATGTACCTGGTAGCTCAAGGATGTGTTCCACAATGCTATGGCTAGTCTGCAGAGGGGGGTAAGAATGCGTACCCCCTTGATTGCTTATGCACCACATAACAGTGCTGTTGTCCGTCTTTACCATTAATTGTACTGGAAGAATGTGGTCCTTGAAGGCTGTCAGAGCATTCTGTACAGCTAACATTTCTTTTTGATTGATATGCAGGTGCATTTGACTTGGGTTCCATTTGCCCTGAATGCACTTCCCTGCCAGGTGAGCCCCCCCCCCCCATGCATAGTCTGATGCGTCTGTTAGGGTTTGGTCAGCAGGGGGTAGTGTGAATAGTAGTCCCTTGTTTTGGTGGCAGGCCTCTGCCCACCAAAGGAACTCTAGGCGTAGGCAAGGTATAATAGGAATCATTGCTTCTAGATCCTGAGAAGGTTGACACCATAGGCTTTTTAGATACCATTGTAGTTTCCTCATATGCAGTCTTGCATATGGAATTAGAAATATGCAGGAGGCCATGAACCCCAAGGCTTGTAGTATTTGCCTTGCAGACAAGCAGGGTTTTTGCGGCCGCTTGTTTAAAGTAGGTTGTCAAATTAGTTTCTCTGTTGTGAGGAAAGCCACCTGGGAAGTTGTATTCAAGCTTGCTCCCAGGAATATAATTTGTTGACAGGGTACCAGGTGTGATTTCTTTTCGTTTATGGTGTACCCCATACATGTTAGTACCCTTTATACAAAGGACAGATGTTTCAAATGTATGTCCTGGCTTTCTGCCTGAATTAGACAATCGTCCAGGTATGGGTATATTTGAATATTTCTCTGCGTGCAAAATGCAATGACTGGAGCTAGGCACTTTGTGAATACCCTGGGCGCAGTAGATAAGCCAAAGGGCAGTGCAGAGAACTGATGGTGCGTGTAGCCTGCTTTGAAGTGTAGGTATCTTTTGCAAGATTCCCTGATTGGAATGTGCAGGTATGCTTCCCCTAAATCTAGTGTTGCCAACCAGGCATCTTTGCCTAGCATAGGAAGCAAATGAGTCAGCATCTTGAATTTTGGAATCACCAAAAAGGTGTTTAGAGTAGACAGGTCCAGGATAAGACGTCATGAATTGTCTTTTCTGGGTACCAGGAAAAGTCTCGAGTAGAAACCTTGTCCCTTTTCCTCTTCTGGTACCAACTGAATAGCCCCTATGCTTAAGAGAGAGAGAGAGTACTTGCTTTTGGGCCTCTGCCCACTGATTTGGAGGTGGATCTGGCCAACCTTTTGGAATTGGTAACGTGCGAAAGTGAAATCTGTATCCTTGGGACACCACATTTAAAACCCATTTGCCCTGGGTAATGAGTCCCCAGTTCTTTGTATGAAGTGCAATCTTTCCCCTCAAAGGGACAGACAGTTGAGAAGTCTTGGAAGTTTTAAAAAGAAGTCATTGAGACAGTTTACCATGGGGGGGGGGGGGGGGGTTATTACTCCTAGATTTGGAAGTTGAGTAAGAAATCCCTAAGCCTCGTTTTAGAATCAGAGAAATCCTGACTTTCCCAACGAAAATGCTCCCTGAGGGTATGCAAGTTTTCACCAAAAGAGAAATCCTTTGGGGCGGAAGCAGAGGGAATAGAGTCTTCAGCATCAGAATCCTCATAGGTAGATCAGGGTAAATCCTGGTCATCAGAGGAAACAGAAATTTCAGAATCCTGGTCAGAAGTATCATAAGCAAACTCAGCCCTAGGTCACTTAGAGGGGAGGGAAGGTTGGCTTCCCCTGATTAAAGTAATAAAGTCTTCAGCCATTCTTATCATTTGTTTTTTAGGCATAGAAGCCTGACCATGCGGTCTGGGCGTTAGTTTTCTAGGCATGGTTCGAGTTTTAGGCCTTGAGGAAGAAGATGACGTTGGTTTAATATGCAAGTCAGTAGGCCTGAATACACCCTCAGAAGCCGGTGCCTGCACAGCGGCTCCGGACCCATCCAAGGCAGAGACATCCGCAGGTTCCACAGTTGAAGCATCCCGTGGCATACTAGACTCCGAATGGGTCTCAGTAGAGGCCTGCGAATCTGAAATGGCGGGTATCAGGGGCCGCGAAAGCGCCTCACTGAGTACCGGCGAACTGGTGACTGGCTTAGGAGAAGTGTTGACGGCAGTTCTGGACCTAGGCGGCCTGTCTTTATCTTTGCATTTTTTCAGAATGTCGGTAGTCGGATGGCTTACCGAAGACATATCAGGATAATTGAACCGAGCACCAAAATATTTAGAAGCGAAAATATACAGACGGATAGTTTGCGGTTTAAATAAGGCACAAAACAGACAGCGAGGTACGTCATGGTCAGGGCCTAGACAAGGAATACAGTACGAACAAAAATCTTTGAGGTATTTTCTTTCTACAAGAAATGCAATTATTTACTTTTACTGACATCGGATCAGAGCAAGAAAAAGTGTCCCCAACAAGGTACTTAGCTTTTAGTTGAACACTTCAGTTCTGAAACTCGAAAACGAAAATTTCAAGAGTCGGCCAACTGGCACTTGCAAACTGCTTCTGCTTCGGGCACCTCACGACAAGACTGATGTAATGGCATCGGCTGCATGTTTTATACCCCCTGATGTCACGGAAGAAGAGACAGCAACCGACGCAGGACCCAAGACTTTGTTAATCAGGCCGAATGAGGGCTACTGCAAGCAGATAACCCCAAATGTGACGACTGCAACAGTGAAACACAAAACATCTTTCCTTGCTGACTCCTTTCTTTGACAGAGTATCACACGTACTTGCAATCTTAATCTCTGAAGCCTGTGAGCCGGTAGAGATACCAGGCAGGTTCGAGTATTGAAAACTGCCACTATAAATTCCAGCTGTTGGGCAGGTTGTAAGTTGGATTTCTCCCAATGTACAGTGATGCCTAGGGACTCCACTAGTGAAAGTCTGTAACGGGGGGACATGGTCAGAAGATGCTTGGTGGGGGCAGGAAAGGAGCCAATTGGCTAAATATGGAAACACTTGGAATCCTTGAAGTCTCAGATGAGCTGTCACCACTGCTAGACATTTCGTGAACACTCTGGGGGACTTCAAGAGACCGAATGGCAGGGTTTGGAACTGGTAATGATTGGCTCCTAGCCGGAAGCAAAGCAGACTCCTGGAGTGTTTGTCCATTTTGATGTGGTAATACACATCCCGAAAGTCAATCGAGCACATTCACACATCCTCCCTTAAAAATGGAAGAATGGATTGAATAGTGACCATGCCGAACTTAGTTTGTACCACTGATTTGTTTAAATGTCTGAGATCCAGATTGGGTCTCCAGTCCCCGGTCTTTTTTGGCACTAAAAAGAATCTGGAGTAAAACCCGGATCCGCATTGGTCTGGTGGGACTGGTTGGATGACTCTTTTGACACAGCTTTCTTATCTCTGAAGCTGCTTCTTCCCTTTGATTGGGTGGAACATCGGGAAGTTTTTTTTGTAGGTTTTGGACAGGAGGACAGAGGGATGTAGTAGCCACTGGAGATTATTCTCTGCACCCATTGATCATTTGAAATAGAGAGCCAGGCAGTTTGGTGCAGAGAAAAACGAGCCCCGACTGTGTCAAGAGGAAAGCAATCGGGCAATGCTTCAGGAGCGTTGATAAGACTGCCCAGAGAAGGAATCTCTGAAGTCTTGGTTTCGGGGACCCCTCTGCCCCTAAAGAGGTGTCTTCCACCATTGGTACCACCTCTGCCTCTTAGGGAATCCTCAACCACGTGCGTTAAGGAAAGGACCTTGAGATTTCTTGTGCCAGATTTTTCCACTCCTCTGGTTCCTGGAAAAAGAACGTTGAGGCTTGGAAAAATGTAGGCCAATGGCAGACGGCGTCTTTCCTTCCTGTTCGCACCTGGCCAGTGTGTCCCTTACTTTAGAACCAAATAAGGAAGATGGTTCAATATGGGAGTTCAAAAAGGAAAACTTGGAGTTTGCAAGGTCACAGATGCGCATCTAGGCATGACGACTCATGACTATGCCAGCACCCGCAGCTCTAGTCAACCCTTCAGTTGCGTAGCAGAGCAGCCTAATGGACAAATTGGAAAAAGATTCAAGGGTGGGAAGTTGAAAGGCAACCTTGTCCCGTTCCCCATTAGCAACTTAACCCACAAGGGCTCCAGAAAGTTCGGTAATCAAATCGTTTTGGAGCCTCGCGAATTGTGCCAAGTAGTTCAGGGACCCAATAGCAAAGGTTGCTGAAGCAAAAACTCGCTTCATCAACCTGTCCACAGCCTGGGACTCTTTTGTTGGGCGGGTGAACAGTAGGACTTTCTTCTGCTAGATACTTTTTAGTGGCCGCCGCCACCACCATAGCGTCAACTGGCAAACCCCTGGACCAGTAGGGGTGCTCTTCCGGGGGGGGGGGATTTTAATGGGTCTCCAGGGAATGGCCTTAATAGAGTCAGGGTTCTGCCAAGCATGCTGCACGATGAGCTGGATTAACTCATCGGCAGGTGGGGTCACCCAAGAGGTAAAAGGCCAGGAGCAAAAAGCCCGCAGGAAAACGGACTCAGAGGAAGGGTTAGAGGGCTTCCATTCACCCCTCTGTTTTAATAATTCCAGGATGTCTCCGAAGGTGACATCATCCGGGGTTGACTATGGGGACCCCTCCCCCTCATTGTAATCTGTGTTCTCTGTCAAAGACTCTTCAGGAGAGTCAGGGTGCTTCCTCTTGCACACCTTCTTCTGAGGAGGCTCCTCAGTGGGAATATCTGAGGAAGACTCGGAAGGATGGGAACCCCAAACTGGGATTTCCTGAGGCTTCCCCTCCTGGCGTCCCAAGGAGGTGGCTCGTGGTAGCTGTAGCTCAGCGGAAGCAGAGAGTTCCGCCGTTGAAGGAGCACTTACCGAAGCAAGCACCCTCTCAATCACCTGGAAAGCAGGCCCGCGCGAAGAGGAGTGGGAGCCCGGAACCAAGAAGGACAACCTCGTAACTGTGGTCCATACCCCGCTCCGTCAGACCCACTCCCGGGGATGGAGCTTCAAAGCAGGATCGGGGCAAACGTTATCCCCGGATCCAAGGGCGGAACCGATAAAACACTCAGAACCGTGCCCTGGACAGAGGACTCCGCGCCCCCAACCATAAGCTTGAGGAAATGATGGTTCCGATGGAACCGAAAGCCAAAGGGGTGGCCTCGAAGCCTCAGTGACAGCCACTGTTGGCGCAGAGGAGCAGGGTTCCACAAAGGACGTTGGAGCAATGGGCTTCAGAACTGATGGATCCAAAGGAGGAGTATACATCGAAGTCCTGGGAGAGATAGACCCAAACCCCAGAGGGGGGTGAGTCTTAGAAACATTTGGTATCCCTCTGGCAGTCAACAGCTGACTCAACAGGCGCATCAAATTCAGATTGACTCCCGGTGGACCTCATGCACACTCCTGAAGGGGAGTCGGGTTGGTCCAGAAAGGGGCTGTACATCTGACATAGGAACGGATCCAATAAGGGGGAGTATCGGGTCCGTGGTGTCTGAGCCAGTGGCACCGTAGTCTCTAATTTGGAGACAGGTAGTAAAGGAATCAGTGGAGTAGAAAAGGGACTCAGTGCCGAAAAGGCACTCGGAGTCGATGTTATCGATTCCAAAGAATTGCATGGATCGGAACCGCTTTCGGTAAGGTCAAAGGCAAAGTCAGTGCCGTAGCTGTTGTTGAAGGTAAGGTCAGTGCTGTAGCTGAAATGGAAGGCAAGGTCGGTGCCACTTGAAGTCGGTGCCGAGGGTGGTGCCAATGTTGAAAATCCAGTAATGTCCATGGCTTCAGTCAATGTAGCAATTGGTGCAGAGCTCGGAACAGTAGTAGTTGGAGCTGAAGTAGCAATTCTATGCTCCGTGGCAGATTTGTGGGCTTTATGTTTATGTGTCTTACTCTTATCACCAGCTGCTGAAGAGGGATCAGAATGGGGATGTTTCTTGTCCTTTACTGGAGGGGTTGAGACCTCCGACACAGAAAGGGCCTCTGAGAAAGGAGAAACGAGAAGGCCTTTCAGAATCAATTTATTTTCCATTCATTCAGCGTCCGCTGACTAAAACTTTGACAAATTTGGCAAGGGGGTTTAACAGAGAGGTGAGAAACCCCCAGACAACAAACAGTTGTCGTGAGAGTCGCTGTTTGGGAGTTTACCATTGCAAGAGGTGCAATGTTTAAACCCCGAAGTCCCTTTTTTGTGAGACATTTCCATCCACACACAAAAAAGTTAACAAAACTACTAAACACCTTAAAAAGTTAAGAAAAGTAAGAAGAAAGGGAAAGAAGATACCAACGATGGTATCAAGCAATACCATAAGGGTAAGGAGAGGGCATACCAACGATGGTAAAAGAGTTACCCAATGGGTAGAGCTAGTTAGGAGGATAAATTACCAGTAAAAGAGAGAAATAAGAGAAAAATATTCAAAAATACACAAGTATCAAGAAAAAATAACACTTAACTTGAGAGCTTGGTGAAACACTGCTATATGGCTATGTGGCAACTGAGATCTGAGGTAACAGGGAGAAGAGCATTGTGGGTAGCAGCTTAGCTCAAGAGTTTTTGGTGTACGCGAGCTTGGTATTAGGCTGACACGGTTCTGAGGGGCTCAGAACCGAACCCATCAGTGATGAATGGGAAGAAGATAAACATCAAATGAAATCTTTTACTGTCTGCATAGATTTTGCTTTGTCTTCCATCTTTTTAAGCACCTCTTCTGCTTTTACTCCAAACAAGCGGTCCTTATCCAGGGGTGCATCAGTAAGTTTACACTTGACACGATTAGGGAGAGGTTGTTCCTTCAACCATGCACGTCTCATAATGACAGATCCTTACACTGCTGCCCTGCTAGAGGCTTCTATGGCATCATATCCACAGTACAACAAGCGTTTGGCCACTTGACAAGCAAAGTGCAGTAAATCTAACTCTTTCGAATTAGCACAGTCAGGAAAGGTTGAAATCATTTGCTTTAACAGTCCCAAAGTGTGTTGCTGATATTTTAACATATGGAACTGACAGTTGAGTGTTCTGACAGCTAAGGGGTGCAGAGGTGTATGCTTTTTTATCCTATCTGTCCAGAGCTCTGGAATCCTTGTCAGAAGGAATAGGATTCTTGGCAGAACTAGTCTTAGCTCCTTCAGGTCCCTGTGTAATGACCTCTGAGTCCGCAGCAGGATTTCTGTACAGGTATTTGTGAGAATCCGGTACTCTAATACCTGTCAGGTTTACTGGGGACATGTGGAAGGGCTTCAGGGGCTAGGCTGGATTCATGGAAAACATCATCCATCACTTCTAAAATAGGGGGGGGGTGGTGAGGGTCTGTGCTGGGGCAGGTCCGGAAGCTCTCGGTCTTCTCTTAGACTGGGGGAAGTCCTGAGATTCCCATTGGAAATGTTCCCTGATGTGTGAAAGGTTTCCCCAAAGAAAAGGTCCTCTGGAGGGGATGCAGAAGGGATGGATTCCTCTGCATCTGAATCCTCATAAGCATTCAGAGGTTGCTGTTCCTCTTCAAAATTTGAATAGTCAGATTCCTCAGAATCCTGTTCTGTCAATTTCTGGAGAAGGGTGCCTTTTCCTTTTAGAAGTTGTGGCCTGACTACCCCAGATGAGGGAGATGAGATCCTCTGCCATTTTTAAGCATTTGTGCTTGGGGTGGTGGAGCAGGAGCAAGATGGTGGCTAGAAGCAGATTTTCTAGGAGTGGCCTGGCTTCTATGCCTGAGAGAATCAGTCGGAGAAATGGTAGCCGGATGAGAAGACGCCATTTTTTGTCTAGATTCGGTAGTGCGAAAGGCCTACTCGGAAGCTGGTGCCTGTGTCGCAGCTCCGGACCCAACCGAGGCAGAGACAGCCAAAAGCTCAGAAGACGAAGAAGATTTCTGCAGCATACCGGACTCTGAAAGGGTCTTGGTAGAGGCCTGCGTAGATATCATATTGGGCATCAGGGGCTGCGACAGCATCTCAATGAATTCCGGAGAAATGACGACCTGCTTAGCAGTAGAGTCGTCGGAAGGCTTAGCCTTGTGAGGACCGTCTCTATCTTTATTTGTGGGTTTTTAAGAATGTCCACGGATTGTTGGTTGACGAATGCCATATCGGAATGCGAAGACAGAACATGGAAATAACTGCCTACAATAAGAGCGCTATGGCGAATGGTTCTCGGATTAAAGAGGGCACAGAACCAGCAATGGGAGATGTTGTGGTCTGGGCCTAAACAAGTGACGCAGTAAGAATGGAAGTCTCTGTGTGGGATGTGCTTTCCACAGGCGAGACAATTAACATTTTCGGACATCGGTTAGTGCAAGAAAAAAGGGTCCCCAACGGGGTACTTTAGACGTTTTCAGCTGAAATTCAAACTCTGGTAGCGACTGACCGGCACACTTGGGCTCCACGGCAAGAAAGACTGATGTAATGACGTCGGCTGCCTTGCTTTATAGCACTGACGACCTGATGTCAGACTGCAGCTGACGCAAAAAACATTGAATTTGGTATTCGGGTCGAACGAGGGCGACCACAGCAGGGATAACCCACAGGTGTGATGACTACAACAGTGAAACATGAAGATCATCACTAATTTTACAATCGTCAAAAATAAAATAAAAACATTTGCAGTTTAAATAAATTATACAATATAAAAATATTGGTTAGAAACAGATGCAAGGTATATGACGATCATTTAATATTTAGAGAAAACTTTAGTTAAGTTAATCTAATACAAATAGAAACTGAAACATGAGGTGAGGGAAAAACAGGCTTAATGTATATTTAAGAAAGTCAGGGGAAAGAATTAGGGTCTGGAAGTTGGAGTGGACTCCTCAGGCTATTTCAAAGGCATTTGAAGTCAGAGTTTGGCCCTGTGGGATGAACTTGAAGGGAAGGTCTGGAATAAGGGAGCATGTTCAAGCCCTCCAGGCAAACTCTTTCCTGAAACAAGGGGGAAGCTTCACCCTGAAGTTCAGGGACTGAGAATTTTGGCATCACACATTTCTGAGGTACCATTGCAGCTTCTTCATGTGGAATCTGCTGAGGGGGATCATGACGATGCAACAGACCATACGACCTAAAGCTCTGAGGAACTCTCTGGGTGTGATGTAGGTCCTGACAAGCAGCTTTTGGAAGTACAATGCTAGAAAGGTAGACTTGTCTAGGGGAACGAAGGCTTTCTTAACAGACGAGTCCAGCAAAGCCCTGAGAAACAATCTTGTTTGCAGGGATGGTCTGCGACTTTTGGGTATTTATGGTGAACACCAGTGATACTTGGATCTTTTGGGTATAAAGCAGATATACTTTGAGTTTTTCTAGATCCGTTGCCTGAATGAAGCACTTGTCTAAGTATGGGCAAATCTGAATGCCCTCTTACCTACAGAAGGCTAACACTGCAGCTAAGCATTTTGTGAAAATCCTGGGTGCAGTAGAGAAGCCAAATGGCAGACACAGATTTGATACCACACACCTGCTCTGAAGCATAAGAACCTCCTGTGAGATTTTTTTTATGGGAATGCAAAGGTGTGTGTCTTTTAGGTTTAAGATTACCATGTAAGCATTGGCAGAGATCACTGGCAGTAGTTTTTGAAGTGTTAGCATTCTTATGTTTGGAACCTGCAATAATCATTTGAGCCTAGGTCCAGAATCAGCCTCCAGGTATCCTCTTTAATGAGGACTAGGAAAAGCCTTGAGCAAAAATCTTTTCCTTGTAATGAGTCTGGTACTGGTTCCACAGAACCTTGGGTGCACAAGAGCTGTATTTATTTTATGGCCACTGTTTTTTGGTTTCATGGAATATCTGGGAAACCTGATTGAATTGAACTAGAGTTTGTAACATCTATGAATGATTTTCAGTACCCTCTGACCCCCTGGTAATGACAGTCCAATTCTTTAGGAAGGACAGCTGTCCTCCTAGTCTGAGAGTGATTAGGGACTTCAGGGGATTGGGAAAGTGAGCATTATGATAGTAGAATCATGACTGCTCCTTACTGGATCCTGCAAGCCCATTTAAGATCTGCTTGTCACTGCCTCAGACACTGATGTGGTCTTTGACTTCTTTCCCCTTGAGGTCTCCTATGTCTAGGTTTAGACTGGGAGGCCAGTGTCTGGTAGGGTAATTCCAGCTGAAATGAGGAAGTTGACTCTGGATAAAGTCGTTGACTATTTGCATGGTCTTGGCCTTATCCTCCATATTTTTAAGCACGGCTTCAACCTTGGGGCCAAAAAGAAAATCTTTGTCCAAAGGAGTATCCAAGAGACTGAATGCAACATGTTCAGGTAGGAACTTGTTCATTCAGCCAGGAATGCCTTCTAATGACAGGGCCTGTGGCTGCTGCTCTGCTGGAAGCTTCCTGAGTATCAAAAGAGTGCTTACCTACTTGACATCAAGAATCGTGCAAGTGTAGCAGTTCTTTAGAGAGGGCCTTATTTTCAATCCCAAACAGATTTTACTTCATCTGGTCTAAAATGGAACTGGCAGTTCAAACCCTCGTGATGACAGTAACAGAGGAGTAGACATTTTTCCCTAACCTGTCTAATGATCTGCTTTCTGTGTCAGATGGTCCAGCATTTTTGGAGGTACTAGCTTTAGCTGTTTTGGCCCTGAGTCACCCCACCAGGGTCTGCTACAGGGTTCCTGAAAATGTGTCTATGGGACTCCAAAACCCTGTAAAATCTATCAGGCTTCTATGGGGTAGGGGGAAGGAAGTCTGATTGCAATAAAGAATCCAGCAAGACATCATCCACCACCTTTAAGACTGGAGGGATAGCCAGAGGTTTATGCTCAGGGAGATAAAAGAAATTCCCTAACCTTCTTCTTAGATTGTGGGTAGTCCCTGTGCTTCCCATTTAAAGTGTTCCTTCAGGGTTATGCAAGGTCTCCCCAAAGGAAATGTCCTCAGGTGAGGCTGAGGCAAGGTTTTTTTCCAAATCTGAATCCCCATAGGAAACAATGGACAAACCCCTCCTCAAAGGCAGACTTATCATCATCCTCAGTCAAAAGAATAAGAAAACTCGGGGGGAGGGGGGCATATCCCTCTTTCTTTTATCAGGAGAAGATTCAGGAGCAGAACTAGGGAGAGGGAGGGGTCTGGATCGGACCATGGAAATCAAATCTTAAGCCAATCTAACTAGGTCTTGTTGATAGGCCTGAGTTTGGGAGTGGAAGCTGGTAGGCCTCTGCTGGGGCAAGCTGGATGCAGTCTTTTTATGTGAGGCCTTAGGCTAAGGCCTGAGGGTGAGGTCCCCACTAAGGCTGGGACACGGATGGACAGCTAAATCCTGAGGACGGTGAAAGTACAGTTTTGTACCTACCATAATAGTAGATGTCCGATAGATATGCAACTGCAGTCATAACATATTGGTTGTCCTGCCTCAGGCAGCCCTCGGTCAGCCGGATTCCAAAGTCTGGGTCCGATGTCGGCTGATGTTGCATTTCTCTCCAACGTCAGAGCGGCTGGAGTATATAAGCATCAGCCGACGCCATTTTCTTCAGTGTTTCTTGCCCCAGATGCCAGGTGCCCTCCAAGGAAGGCTGTAATCAAATTGGAAGACAAAAACAGGACTCCAGACAAATAAGTAAGCAATAAACAGATACACCATAACAGAAATCCCCAGCTAAGAGAAACAGGGATAGGAGTGGACCCAAGGCATAGAGGGGTATGAAGGGAGGGAAAATCAGACTGCAGTTGCATATCTATCGGACATCTACATTTATGGTAGGTACAAAACTGTACTATGTCCTTCAAGAATGCAACTGCAGTCATAACATATGGGTAGAATACCATAGCTTAGCTGGGGGAGGAGGAATGCTCTAGGAAAGAGATGGTGTGGCAATCAAACCCTGCAGGACTGCCGAAGCAAAGCCTGCTCTGGATCTGGCGTATAAAGGGAGATTGTAGTATATGGCGAATGCATGCACGGAGCTCCATGTAGCAGCTTCTAGAATGTCTTTTGTAGGCACCCCTCTTAAGAATGCTGTAGAGGTGGCTGTAGTTCTGGTGGAGTGTGGTCTGACATTGGCTGGAACATTCTTCCCATGGAAGGAATAACAAAATCTGATGCAATGTCCAATCCATTTTGAAATAGTCTGTTTGGAAATTGCTTTTCCTTGTACTCCAGGGGCGTAAGCTACAAAAAGCTGATCAGACTTCCTACTGGTCTTGGTTCTGTCCAGGTAGTAGCGAAGTTGTCTGTGAATGTCCAAGGTATGCAACAGTCTTTCCCCTTTGCTCTCAGGATTGGGGAAGAAAGCAGGCAGATGAATAGCTTTATTTAAAGAAACCCTAGATACCACCTTTGGCATAAAGGTAGGGTTGGTTCTTAAGGAGACCCTGTCTCTGTGAAAGATTATGAACGGTGGTATTGCCATTAGGGCCTGAAGTTCCGAAACCCTTCTTGCTGAGGTAATTGCCAACAGGAAAGCTGTCTTCCATGAGAGAAATTGCAAGTCCACTGAAGCTGCTGGCTCAAAAGGAGGTAGAGTCAGTTTTTCTAGGACGAAGTTGAGGTCCCAAGCTGGCACTGGAGCCTTTCTTGGTGGCTTAATGTTCGATTCCCCTGAGGAATTGTCTTAAAGGATGTGAAAACACAGGCGGATCAGTGTTATATCTAGCTGAAATAGCTGAAGCATGTATCTTTATGGAAGAATATGAGAGTCCATTCCGTAGCATATCTGCCAAATATTCCAGGATGAGTGGGATGTTCAATAATGATGCATCATGTCCCTTGCTGGTATTCCAAATACTGAATCTCTTCCATTTTGCTAAGTAAACCTTTCTGGTGGATGGTCTTCGAGCTTCTGTTAATATCCGCTGAACTTCCTTGGAGAGAGATAGATTGAGGTTATTCATGGGATCTCCCAGGCTGTTAGCTGCAGCGTCTGAAGGTTTGGATGCACTGTTTTGAAGTTGTGTTGAGTCAAAAGTAGGGGCCATTGGGGAAGGGCCCACTTCTTGTTGTGACATATGCTCCGTAGTAGTGGGTACCAGTGTTGTCTTGGCCAGTCTGGAGCTATTAGGATCCCCTTGGGTCTCTCTGCTTTGATCTTTAGTAATACTGTGGTCATCAGTGGCAGAGGTGGGAATGCATAGATCTTTAGGAAGTTCCAGTTGAATGAAAGAGCATCTATTTTCCAAGCTTGTGGATGGTATGTCCTTGAACAGAATTTTTGTAGATGATGGTTGAGGTGGGAGGCAAATAGGTCTACTTCTGGCCTGCCCCATGTCGAGGTGAGTTGTGTGAAGATTTTCGGATGCAACCTCCACTGGTGTGGATCTAGGAAATTCCTGCTTAGGCTGTCCGCCAGCACATTGTCTTTGCCTGGAACAAACTGGGATTGTAACTGTATGTTTAGGCTCAGTGATTTTTCCCAAAGATTCATTGTCAGTCTGCAAAGGGGGTAAGAATGGGTGCCCCCTTGCTTGTTTATGTACCACATCACAGTGGTGTTGTCTGTCCGTATCAGTAGATGGCCTTGCTGAAGTTGTTGTCGAAAGGCCTCGATGGCATGCATTACTGCCAGCATTTCCTTTTGGTTTATATGCAGATGTGTTTCCTTTGGAGACCATTGTCCTTGTATACATCTGCCCTCCATGTGCGCCCCCCATCCATGGTCTGAGGCGTCTGTGGTCATGGTCTGTGTTATCTGAGGTTTTTTGAATGACATACCTGTGTTTGCCTGGCTTACAGAGGCCCACCATAGGAATTCCTTTTGTAGGCATGGAATGAGCGGTATGGTTGTCTCTAAGTTGTTGCTGTGTTGAGACCATAGGCTTTTTAGGTACCATTGAAGCTTTCTCATGTGTAGTCTTGCTAATGGAACCAGGAGAATGCATGATGCCATGTAACCCAGGGCCTGTAGGAATCTCCTTGCAGTCATCTGGGTGAGTTTTGCCAAACCTTTGAAATAATGAGTTAACTTCTCTTGCTTGTCTTCTGTCAGGTAAGCCATTTGAGAGGCTGTGTCTAGATTGGCTCCTAAGAAGGTTATTTGCTGGGATGGCTGAAGTCTTGACTTTTGGAAGTTGACTGTGTATCCCAGAGCCTGAAGCAATTGTATGACATAGTTCAAGTTTTTTGTTAAAATCAATTTGTCGTCCGCTTGTATGAGGCAGTCGTCCAGGTACGGGTAAATTTGGATCCCTGGAGCCTGCAATGAGCAATTACTGAAGCCAGGCATTTTGTGAATACTCTGGGCCAGTAGATAAGCCAAATGGCAATGCTGAGAATTGATAATGCTCTGGCCCTGCAAGAAATCTGAGGTATCTTCTGCAGCTGTGTCTGATAGGGACATGCAGGTATGCCTCCTTGAGGTCCAGAGTAATCAGCCAAGACCCCTTGCCCAGCATGGGAAGGAGTTGCTGTAGAGTCAGCATTTTGAACTTTGGTACTATGAGAAAAGTGTTTAATGCGGACAAATCCAGTATTGGTCTCCACTGAGTTTCTTCTCTTGGAACAAGGAACAGTCTTGAGTAAAACCCCTGGCCTTGTTCTTGTTGTGGAACTCTTTCTATTGCTTTGATCTGAGCAAGCAGAGAAATTTGCTTGATAGCCTCTGCCCTCTGGTTTTGTGGTAGGTTTGGCATGCCTTGTTTTCTTGGTAAGGTATGAAAGTGGAACCTGTAAACCTTGGTCTATAATGTCCAAAATCCATTTGTCCTTTGTCAATCTGTGCCAATTGTCTGAAAACAGAGATAACTTTCCACCCAAGGGAGCTTCTATTTGCTCCTTGGTCAGCGGACGTAGAGGAAAGTCATTGAGATCGTCCCTGTGGGGCAGGGGAGACCCCTGTGTCACTTCTTTGGTTTGCTGGCTGCCATTGTCGTCCCCTGTAAGGACCTCTGTATTGTCCTCTTCCTCGGCCACGCCTGTTTTTACCCCTTTGAAATCTTTCAGGATTAGGAAAGGACCAGTTTTTTGAAGGCCAATTCCTGCTGAATCTGGGGGGCTGAACCTGGAGGAAATCTTTGACCGTCTGAACTGATTTTGCTTTTTCCTCGATGGACTTTAACACATCTTTAGCATTAGCACCAAAAAGCTTGTTCTTTTCCAAGGGTGCATCCAGAAGTTTTGCCTTAACATGATCTGGTAGAGGTTGTTCTTTTAACCATGCATGTCTACGAATGACCGCCCCTGTCATAGCTGCCCTACATGAAGCTGCCAATGCATCATATCCACACTGCAGAAAGTGATTGCTGACTTGCTGAGAATTATGTACAGCTTCCTGCAAAGACTTCATGTCTAAAGGATCAGGAGAGGCCAATGTTTTCTGTAAATCATCTAACAGGTAATCCTGATATTGAAACATATGAAAGAGGCAATTCAGAGCTCTCATAGATAAAGTAGTGGAGGTGAAGACCTTTTTCCCCCATCTCTCTAATGACCTAGCTTCCCTGTTGGAAGGCAAAGGATTTTTAGAGGTGGATGCTGAAACCTCTTTAGGTCCCTGAGAAATAGTTTCTAAATCAACAGCATGGGCCCTAAAGAAATGAGAATGTGTTTCTGGGACCCTGTAATATCTGTCTGGCTTGGCTGGAGCAGGAGGAAGAGTATCAGGGGTAACACTTGAGTCAGAATATAGATCATCCAAAACATCAAGCACAGGAGGAATAGCTAAGGGCCCGTGCTGGGGCTTTTTAAGGAAGGTTCGAAGGCGCTTTCTGGAATAAGAATATTCCTGGCCTTGCCACTTGAAATGTTCCCTCATGGTATGCAGAACTTCCCCAAAAGAAATATCCTCAGGAGGGGAGGCCGAGGGGATGGAATCCTCTGCATCCGAGTCCTCATAGGTCTGGAAGAGCTCTTCCTGGCCATCGGAGTGGACAGAGTCCTCAGAATCTTCATCTGAAGGGATAGGGTCAGAGGGTTCAACCCGGGGCCTCTTATCAGAAGGAGGCTGTGATCCTCTCTCAGGATGGGCCTGTGAACCTCTAATCATGGAAATTAAGTCTGCGGCCATAGTCATGATTTGTGTCTCAGGAGTAGGCTGAGGTAAGGCTTTAGCAGTGAGGTGCTTGGTCTTGCTGGCTGCCTTAGCACATGTGTAGGCCTTGATAGACATGGACATGGGAGGCCTAGCAGCTCCACGTGCAGGAGTGACCTTATCTACAGCAATGGTCTCGGGCATTTCCTCGGTTTCAGTATCCGGAGGAAAATCTATAACTGGCGTCGGTGTGGCCTCCGGTATCGGAGTCACCGGTAATGTGGTGTCTTCGGTTCGGAGCGGTGGAATAACCGTCTCGGGGGAACCGGAGCACTCGCGGTAGGTTTTGGCATGGAGTTGGTGGTAGATGCGGGCCGAGGATGTCGGTCCCGGTCTTTTCGTTTCTTGGGAGTCTGCGATGTCGGAAGATCCGACGGCATTGTATAAGCAAATTTTTCGCCGAAAAAGTCTTCAGCGAACTCCGCCCGGCGCCTGAGAGTGCACTTATTGAAGCGAGCACAGGCGACACAGGCCGAGACGTCGTGGTCTGGGCCAAGGCAAGGAAGACAGTAAGAGTGGAAATCCTTATGATGTATTTGTTTACCACAAGACAGACAATTGTTAACTTTTTCAGTAATTTCTGACATCGGCTGAGGCAAGAAAAGGTCCCCAACGGGGTACTTAGCTTTTTTGATGACTTCGATTCAAGAATACAGGAGCTGACCGACCGGCACTTGCGAACTGCTTCTGCTTCGGGCACCGCGCGGCAAGAAAGACTGAAGAAAATGGCGTCGGCTGATGCTTACATACTCCAGCCGCTCTGATGGAGAGAAATGCGACATCAGCCGACGTCGGACCCAGACCTTGGAATCCGGCCGACCGAGGGCTGCCTGAGGCAGGACAACACATATGTTATGACTGCAGTTGCATTCTTGAAGGACATCTAAGGCAATCTCCTGACAACAAGAAACTCCAGATACCCTTTTGTTAGTTTGAGAACAGGCATCGGAAACTGGAAACAGAGAAGCAGCTCCAGACCCAAGTGATGAGCCAAGTCCTTCAGCTTGTAAGGAAGCAGGGGGACCTGGTAGCATATTGGACTCAAAGTGTTCCAACAGGGGCTTGTGCCATGACCTCGGTTGGAGGAGGGGACTGCAAAGGCATCTCACCTTCTTTGATGATCACAGGCCTAGGTGGATTGGCAGGACAGTGAGCAAGCTTCGGGCACTTTTCCTTTTTGTGCCTAGGGAGAGCAACCTCAGCTCAAGTGGTGGATGACAGTACACAAAAGCAACAGCAACTTGCTAAAGTAGTTAGCTGAATCTCAGGCCTACGCTGCTATTAAAGCTTACAGTTAGAAATGTCGTGTTCTTGGTCGAAACAAGTTACACAAAAGGCGTGAAAGTCCTGGTGTGGTAACGGCTTGCCACAGCAGAGACCGTTATTAACTTTCTCAGACATTAGTCAAGAAACACAAGAAGTTCCTCAATGGGGTACTTAGCTTTAGACATCTTTTTCTCTGGTGTAGATTGACTGATGCACAGACTAGCACACTGCTTTGGGCTCCAGTGGTAAGAAAGAACCGTGGTTATATTGTCAGCCAAAGCTAACTCCCTTTATACCCAGCTGTCTTGATGTTGGGTCAGGGCATTCACCAGCTTCAGCAGGAGGAAAAAATTCTTTGGTAGCTGGGCCAGCCATGGGCTCCCACAGCAAGAAATCCCATCAATTATGACTGCAACATTGCAATACATATAATATAAGATGATTCCTATATCCCGTCCATGCAACCTTTACCATACATCAGTCCATCCCCTATTACATATCCATCTAAGTCTTCAATATTTGTGCAGCCTTAAGTCTAATATATATATTTTTTATAAAGACAGTCTAGTCTTTCATGTAGAACTAAATTAAACTCCCTCAGAAGAAAGGTAACACCTACTATCAATGCCACTGGATCCCACTTTAACTCATTCCCTCCAGTACAGCTCTTTTGACTGTGTACTTTTAACTCCAAGTGGGTGTGGCTTGAGCCTTTAAAAAATAAAGTTATCATCTTATAGATCACACAAATATTCAAATCTTTGGAACCATAAGTGTTACTAAATAACTGTAAAGGTAAACTACCCAGGATAAATTAATCTTTAAGTTAGTGGCATTCATTCAGTTTGATGCTTTAAACTCTATTTTATAAGCCAAAATAAATACAGTGACTATTAATTGTGTAATGATGTATAAACAATTTATGATATCTGTGTAACCATTCAAGCAAGACACACACTACCAGCAGGATTTTCTTCATACAGCTGTGATCTTTCATGTGAGGTTATGCAATTCTGTGTTACCTGAACGTTGAGATATTTAGATAAATATGAAAATTACAATACAAATAAACTGTGCACAAATATTCAATATCTCTTCAGCTGTGTTAGATCAAATATCAATAAAATTGTGGTTGCCATCATGTTTGCTTTAAAGTGACATTTTCTGATACTTTGTATGTAGCATGGTTTTGGAATTATTAATGTAAAGATGAACAAACAATATATGATGCCGAGAGGTTTCAGTAGGAGTTAACTGAGTTAACTGAAGAAATGCCTGGAGGAGCACTCAGGTGTAATGAGTTAATTCTTTGAATTAATCTGGGCCATCATTATTGGGTGTACAAATATTCTCAACTCCCTATAACATTATGTTATCCTCTCCTTTCCATAGATGCCATCTACCTCCTTCCAATACAGATGGATCAATTTTATACAGATTTGTACCCTACTAAGAAAATTCAAAAGTACTCCCTTCTTCCTTGGTCCTGGTTTGTTATCAGCAAATTTTTCAGGTTATTACTTATTCCTAAATCTGTGCATATCAGCTATCTTTAACTTTGTTTCTTGCAGACAGGCTAATGACACTTGCTCCTTTTGTCCCCACCAATATCCTGTTCCTTTGTAAGGGATGCTTACTACTCCCCATGTTCCACGGTATAATTGTAGTCTGCAATTTGTTACTTTTTACATTGTACATCTGCTGAGCCAATCCCCTGCCCATTTATAATTTCCATGATCACCACCTGAACTAGGTTGCCACTTGGGTGTACTACACTGGTGCCCATATAAATGAACGGGGTGGTTATGCAGAAAAAGTACAGTTGTGTACCTACCATAAATGTAGATGTTAGAGTGTATTCACTGTTGCAGTCATTACACTTGAGTTATCCTGCTGGCAGGTGACCCACAGTCGGCCCGAGTTCCAAAGTCTTGGTCTGGCATCGGTTGCTGTCGCCTCTTCCCTGACGTCAGTGCGCCAGGGGTATAAAGTTGCAACTAACACCATTTTCTTCAGTTTTTCTTGCCCCAGATGTCAGGTGCCCCAGATACGAAGGCTGAAAAGATAAAAATATGCCAAACAACCATGCATATATTACTATAATCATTTCCTTCATCTACAAGCAAATACACCATATAGGTTGTACAGAGATGAGAAGTACAGAATAGTCCCAGCAAAGAGGGGGATGGAGGGTGGGTAACCTGGACTGCAACAGTGAATACACTCGAACATCTACATTTATGGTAGGTACACAACTGTACTATGTTCGTGTTTCACTGTTGCAGTCATTACACTTGGGTAGAATCCCAAAGCTGAGGTTGGGTGGCTGGGTCAAGATTGGATTAGGCGAGGCTAACAAGCCCTGCAGAACTGCAGTGGCAAAGCCTGCTCTGGATTTGGAGAAGAGAGGTAGGTGGTAGTGCTTGGTAAAAGTGTGCACCGAGCTCTAGGTTGCAGCTTCTAATATGTCTTTGGTTGGTACCCCTCTGAGGAAATCCGCTGAAGTAGCTGCTGCTGTGGTAGAATGAGGCCTAATGCCCTTAGAAACAGATTTGCCATGTTGTGCATAACAGAAGCGGATGCAGTGTCCTATCCATTTGGAGACCGTCTGCTTTGTAATAGGCTTTCCTTGTGATCCTGCAGCATAAGCTACAAACAATTGCTCAGTTTTTCTGAAAGCTTTTGTTTTGTCCAAGTAAAATCGTTGCTGCCTGTGTATATCCAAAAAGTGCAGAAGTCTTTCCCCTTTATTCTGGGGATTTGGGTAGAAAGTAGGTAAATGAATGGTTTGGTTTAATGCCACATTGGAGACCACTTTTGGCATGAATGTTGGGTTTGTCCTAAGAGAAACCCTGTCCTGATGAAAAATGAGGAAAGGTTCCACAGCCATCAATGCCTGTAACTCTGAGACTTCTTGCTGAAGTTATTGCTAGGAGCAGAGCAGTTTTCCATGACAAGAATTTTAGATCAGCTGTGCTGGCTGGTTCAAATGGAGACAGTGTTAGTTTTTCTAAAACAAAGTTGAGGTCCCAAGTAGGTACTGGTGCTCTCCTAGGGGGTCTTGCATTCTTTGTCCCTCTGAGGTACTGTCGTAGCAGAGGAGGTGAAAAAATAGGAGGATCCGTATTGTAATGAGCTGAAATGGCAGAGGCATGGATTTTAATAGATGAAAAAGATAGGCCTTTGTCCAACATCTCAGTCAGGTATTGCAAAATCTGAGGTATACTAGGGACCAGTGGGTTGAGCCCTTGTGCCTGGTTCCAAGCACAGAATCTTTTCCATTTTTCTGCATAAGACTTCCTAGTGCTGGGTCTCCTGGCTTCCAAAATTACATCCATAACAGCTTTAGAGAGAGAGGTGCAGTCTGAGTGGCTACATTATCTGCCATACTGCCAGGTTTAAGGTTCTGAGTTGACTGTGCAGAATCTGATTGTTTTGCTGTGTCAGAAGATGAGGGATTTGAGGTAGAGGCCAAGGTGGGCCTTGGGGCAAAGTTTTTAGGATTGGGTACCAGTGCTGGCGTGGCCAGTCTGGTGCAATCAGTATCATTTTTGGCCTCTCTTGTCTGACTTTTAGAAGCACCTTGGTGTGAAGAGGCATCGGAGGGAAGGCATAGACTGTCAGGTTTTTCCAGCTGAATGATACAGCATCCACTTTCCATGCTTAACAGTGATAAGTCCTTGTGCACAATTTCTGTATTTGGCAGTTGTGAGAGGAGGCAAAAGGATATATGTCTGGGCGTCTCCATTTCCTTGTTATGTTGAACACTTGTGGATTTAGCTTCCATTTGTGAGGATCCATGAGATTTCTGCTTAGTTCGTCTGCCAGTGTATTTTTTGTTCCTGGCAGGAATTGTGCTTGCAGGTGTACCTGGTAGGTCAGTGCTGTGTTCCACAAAGTCATGGCTTGTCTGCATAGGGGGCTAGGAATGTGTGCCCCCTTGCTTATCTACCACATAACTGTGGTATTGTCCGTCTTTATTAGTAGTTGTCCTGGATGTATCAGGTCCTTGAAGGCTGTCAGGGCATTTTGTACAGCTAGCATCTCTTTTTGATTGATGTGAAGATGCATTTGCTCCTTGGACCACGTGCCCCGAATACATTTTCCTGCCATATGTGCTCACCAGGCATAATCCGATGCATCCGTTGTTGTTGTCTGCCTGGCTGTAGGTAAGGTGAAAGGCTGTCCCTTGTGCTGACAGGCCTGGGACCACCATCGAAACTCCTGTTGTAGGCAGGGAATCAAGGTTATGATGGGTCTCTAGGCTGTGACAATGCTGAGTCCAAACACTTTTTAGATACCACTGTAGTTTCCTCGTATGCAGTTTTGCATCTGGAATTAGTAGAATGCAGGATGCCATGAAACCCAGGGCCTGCAGAATTTTTTTTGCAGAGAGATGGGTCTTTGTTGCCATCATTTGAAAGTAATGAGTCAGTTGCCTTTGCTTGTGTGGCGTGAGATAAGCCATCTGGGCAGTTGTATTTAAGCTTGCACTCAGGAATATTATCTCTTGAGAGGACACTAGTTTTGATTTGTTTTCATTTACTGTGTACCATAGGCAAGTTAGCAATCTTTTTACAAATGCCAGGTGCTTTAGAAGAATGTCCTTGCTCTCTGCTTGAATACGGCAGTCATCCAAGTAGGGATAAATTTGAATTCCTTTTTGTCTGCAAAATGCAATTACTGGTGCCAGGCATTTTGTGAAGACCCTGGGCGCAGTAGATAAGCCAAAGAGCAGTGCAGAGAATTGGTAATGCATTGAGCCTGCTATAAATCTGAGGCATCTTCTGCACGATTGTCTGATTGGGACGTGCAGGTATGCCTCCTTGAGATCAAAAGTAACTAGCCAAGCCTCCTTGCCCAGCATGGGCAGAATTTGTTGAAGTGTTAACATTTTGAATTTTGGAACATCCAGGAAAGTATTCAGGACTGACAGGTCCAGTACTGGTCTCCAGGCTTTGTCCTTTCTGGGAACTAAGAAAAGTCTTGAGTAAAATCCTTGTCCCTGTTCTTCTTGTGGAACTTTTTGAATAGCTCCCATATCCATAAGAGCAGCAAGCTGTTTTTGTGCTTCTGCCTATTGGTTTTGTGGCAGGTTTGGCATACCTTTTGGTTTTGGAAGCGTGTGGAAGTGGAACCTGCACCCCTGAGAAACTATATTCAGCACCCATTGGTCTTGGGTGATCATGTGCCAACTTTCTGAGAAAAGTGCTAGCTTTCCCCCTAGGGGTGCTGTCAACTGGTAAGAGCTTGGCATTTGCAGAGGGAAGTCATTGTGACCGTTTCCTATAAGGTTGTGATTTGTCTTCTCCTCCTTTGGGGGCTGAAGCACCCCACTGTTTAGGTCTGTAGGAGCCTTGGGGCCGAGATCTGCCTCTTGGGCATCTGTATCTGCCTCTTTGTGGCCTGTCTGACACTGGAAAGGACCAATTTTTTGAAGGCCAGTTTCTGCTAAATCTAGGTGGTTGAACCTGTAAGAAATCTTTCACCGCTTGCATTGACTTTGCTTTATCCTCCATTTTCTTTAACACCTCTTCTGCCTTAACACCAAGCAAAGTATCATGCTGTAGTGGAGCATCCAATAATTTTACTTTAACATGGTCAGGTAAACTTTCTTCTTTCAACCAAGCATGTCTTCGAATTACTGAGCCTGTAACTGCAGCTCTACAAGAAGCCTCTAATGAATCAAAATCACATTGCAGAGTATGCTTTCCCACTTGTTCAACTGCATGCAATAAACCCTGCATTTCTTTACTGTCAGGACTTTCTATATTTGTAACCATTTTCTGCTTTAACAATGACATGAGATACTGTTGATATTTAAGCATGTGAAACTGACAGTTAAAAGCTCTTACAGCTAAAGTAGCAGAAGTGTAAACTTTTTTCCCCCATCTGTCCAGAGCTCTGGAATCACTATCTGAGGGGACAGGATTTTTGGCAGTGGTAGCTTTAAACCCTTTAGGACCCTGAGAAATTGTTTCTGGGTCTGCAGCGGGGTTTTTATAAAGAAATTTATAAGAGTCAGGGACCCTGTAGTACCTGTCTGGCTTTACTGGAGCAGGGGGTAAAGAATCTGGAGACAGACTGGATTCAGAAAAAAACATCTACAACATCAAGCACAGAGGGGTTTGCCAGGGGCCTGTGCTGAGGCAATAAAAGAAATCTCTGAGCCTTTTCTTGGATTCTGAGTAATCCTGGCTCTCCCAATGGAAATGCTCCCTCATGGTGTGCAGGGTTTCCCCAAAAGAATAATCCTCAGGCGGTGAGGCTGAAGGAATGGACTCTTCAGCATCAGAGTCCTCATAGGGAGGGAGAGAATAGCCCTGATCAGAAGAAGAATCAGAGGAAATGGAAACCTGATCAGAGGAAACAATCAGTGTCTTGCCTAGGCCTTTTGTCAGGAGGGGGATGGGAGCCCCTGATTAAAGTAATAAGGTCTTCTGCTGTTTTAAGCATCTGTTTCTTTGGCATGGAGGACTGTTCTGGAGAATGCTGCACTTGTTTCCTTGTCTTTAATGGTGTTTTTGACTTTGCCTTTGCTGCTGTAGTAGCCTTAATTGTAAGCTGTCAAGGTCTGAAAACACCCTCAGAAGCCGGTGCCTGCTCGGTGGCTCCAATCCCATCTGAGGGTATAGTTTCCGTAGGCCCAACACCTTGAGTTTCCACAGGCCTCGCTGTCTCCACATGGCTGTCAGTTAGGGCCTGTGGCTATGAGGTAGCGGGTGTCAGGGGCTGAGAAAGCGCCTCACTGAGAACCGGCAAACCGGCGACTGGCCTAGAAGAGGCTTCGTCGGTTTTGGACCTCGGATGCCTGTCTTTTTCTTTGTCTTTGTGTTTTTTATACATTCCGGTCGTCGGTTGTTCCGACGGCATTATATAATTAAATCTTTGTCCAAAATAATGTAAAGCAAAATCAAACAGACGTTTAATAGTGCGTTTATTGAATCTAGCACAAAACCGACAACTAGTAACGTCGTGGTCAGGGCCTAGGCAAGGAATGCAGTAAGAGTGAAAGTCCTTATGAGGTATTTGCTTCCCACAAGAAATACAATTATTAACTTTTACTGACATCGGTCTGGAGCAAGAAAAAGTTTCCCCAACGGGGTACTTAGCTTTATTGAAGACTTCGGTTCTGAAATTCAATTTTGAAAATCTCAGGAGTCGGCCGACCGGCACTTACGAACTGCTTTTGCTTCGGGCACCGCGCGGCAAGAAAGACTGGAGAAAATGGAGTTGGTTGCAACTTTTATACCCCTGGCGCACTGATGTCAGGGAAGAGGCGACAGCAACCGATGCCGGACCAAGACTTTGGAACTCGGGCCGACTGTGGGTCACCTGCCAGCAGGATAACCCAAGTGTAATGACTGCAACAGTGAAATACGAACATCTGTGGATGCCTGTAATAAAAGGACTTCACTGTAAGGTCAACAAAAATACATTCAAACATTAAATTCCCCTTATAACCCCCTCTACACATCTCACAATACACTTACACATCATAACCTGACAACATCGATTAAACTTCAGTAAAGCAGCAATTTTTCCTATCTAATATACATCACAAAGTCACAGAAAATAACTGGTAATAAAAGACAAGGTGCTTACCCCAGCAAAATTCCAGATGGAAAACTGCATCCAAAAAAACAAATATCCTGGTGTCCATTTCTGTTCAAATAACCTAGGTTCACATAAATACTAGGCTAACTGCCCTTGTGGACCATTTTAAGCCTAGCCAATTTCTTTCAAAGGTGAGAATTAAACCACATAACTTCCATTTGTGAGGTAAACATCTAAACCACTATATAACCCCTTTCAATATCAAGTTATAATAATAGATTACCTTTAGATATTCCTTCACGGCCTCAAGAAAATAGATAAAATCCTCTTGCTGCAAAAATACTGCCACTTTTTCTGATTTACTCAAAAACAGCTTCTCACTATCCGCTTCAGTGACCAGTACTCTTGGATACAATAAAGTGACTCTACAATTATAGTTTTGCAACAATTTCTTTAGGTGAAGCATTTGTCTTGAAACATCATGGGCGAAAAGTCTGTTTTAAGAATCAAATGCCATTTCCCTCACTGAACCACTTTATGCTTACTGATATCAGCAATAAACCAGTTCCATGTACTGGTGGAGAGTAAAGTCATCAAGATGTGTGTTCACAGAAGAATCAATGGGCAACTTGAAGTCACCTCCTGACATGTACTCTTTCAACTGCTGGCTTATGGAAAAGAAGGCACATGCATAATTTCTCTTATTTTCATCACTGGCAGAAGTTCATTATCTGCCACAGACTCTGGCTGCCCTTTTATATCAATGTTGGATCTCCTCAAACTTTTTAAGGTCACACAGTTTTTAGTTTGATGATGAACATACATCTCAAACTTTCTCTCACCCTTTTCCTGTTACTGAACAGTTCATTCATGGTAGGCCTCAACTTTAACAACCACAGACGGCAATTTTTTGAAAATGATGGGTACCCTCCCATCAGGTAGTGCACCATACCTCTTAACTGTCCATATTTTCACAGAATGTCTGGATTTTTGCCTCATATTTTTGGTCTGTTCCTCATAATTTTTTGTTTTTCTGGCAAATCATTGAGGACTGAAGTCATGAAATAATGACATACATGTGGGTTTCAGACTTCATATCCTTCAGAAACTGCATGTTAATGCAAAACCTGTTATTCTCACAACTTCCTAAGTTTGAGAGCAGTATTTAAAACCTGTCCCTATTTTTTGGGTCTTTGTCCCACCATCCCCCATTATTTTCGATTTTGTCCAGATTTCTTACACTAAGAAGTGGAAAAGTACGTAGTGCACTCAACTTTTTTCAAGAACTAAAGTTTCTCCACACCGTGGATCCATTTTGTGGCTGTTATTTAGAATTATGCTGTGTTAGGAGCAACAGAATTCACTATATAACCCTATAGCTAGAGAAGCTTACACTTCAGGTGGCCCTCTTCCAGGGCTAGCTACACTCCCCAGTCTGCAATGGCTTTATCTTTGTAGCGTTATGCCTCTGTTTTCCAGGGTGATCAGTCTTTGGAGTCTCAGTTTCTGGGCAGGTGATTAAGACCTCCATTTGGCCTCTGGGAACATCCTTGCAAAGTAGAAATGAGGGGATAACTGCCCTGCCCTTGCTGATCACAGAGTGCTGATAAACCAGGGCACTCAGAAAGGCTTACCAGCCACCCAAGATCTCCATGTCTTTGGACTGGAAAAACATGCTAAAAGCCAAACGTGCAACAGCCTGCACAATAGTCACACCATAGGCTTTGGTGAAACCCAACTCCAGAGTGGACAGTTGTAAAAATAACTCAGTGGCTTTGGTGTAATCTGACCTAGGGAAACTGTTGGCATTAACTGGACTGTTCTCTGTATCCCATGGTTTCTCCTCTAGTTGTTTTTCCATGTGCCTATGCTTAAGAGAAATGGCCCTGGTGGCACTGGCCAGGTAGGGGAAGCAAGGAGGTGCATACCCACTTAGAAGCAACATACTCTCATTTTGACTGTCTCTGTGGTGAATGTAGCAAGGGCATTCACACACTGGGCTCTGTGCAGAAGTAGACAAGGCTATACATATGAAAATCTTTATGTGGGTCAAATTTTCCCAGAACTCCCAAACAATACAGTTTTGCCTTTTTTTCTTTTATGACAATATCATTAACAGGATCATTATGAGACATTATAAACTAGCAGAATTCCTATAGGAATAAGGAGAAAAGATTCCCCCCCCTATGGGTACTTATTATTCCTCTGCAGAAACTGAAAATAGGAACAAAGGCCCTTGGAAAAAATAAGAACATCCAGCTAAAACTCTGGATATCTAATTACCAAAAAATGTGAATACCAAATAGTACATAACGCTTCCCCATTCGGTAAAAATGTGGGATACTTACTCAGAAACACATTTAAGTAACAGACAGTAACAAAATGATGGAAAAATATAAGCATATAATCAAAGTGACAGTGCAAAATCTGCAGATTTTAATGTACTGTACATACTTCAAAATTCTACTACACAATGTCATTTATTTTTGCTTCAGAAAAAGGGAGTTGTAAAATGTATGTGTTTTTTTTCTGTTGCCACTAATGTGTTGGTCGTAGTAAGGCTGTGTACTACACAGCTTTAAAAATTACACTTGATTGGGGGGGGTTCAAAAAACAGCTTGGAGGGATAAATCAAGCCTGAAAATGGGGACATTCACCCAAAGATGAGGTATCTTAAATCAGGCATGAAAACAGAGACTCTCTCCTCCAAAACTGGGGCAGTTGAGAGGACAGAGGCCAAACCATACACTAACAATACCTGGAAGAGCATGTGGCAATAACAGTGCAGCATGAAAGATCAAGATGGCATCTTATACAACTAACATTCATACCTCTCAACTCATAGTACAAGAAATCTGGACAAAGCCCAAGATAATGGATGCAAAAGCCGATAATTCTGTTCAGATTTTAAATATTGCTCTTATAAACTTAGAATGTTGCTAGAACAGGGTTTGTGTTTGGTATGCATTTTCTGAAGTATATGAAGTCTAAAACTCTGTCATTATTTAGTGACTTCAATCCTCAGTGATTTGCCAGAAAATGACATTTTATGAAGAAAGCACCAAAAATAAGGCAAAAAACTGGACAGTTGAGAGGTATGCTGACATCCAGGTGTTAGAGTGGAAGGATGTCAGATAAATCAATTGGAGCAATGAACATCTCGAAGTTAGGCTGAACACAAATAAAGGTCAAGATATCCCAAAGATTATGACTGCAACAATGAATAACACTTAAACGTCAGCTAATCTGTTCTGTGAAGGTTTGGGTATACTTGTATTTTTTTTACTTTTGGCAATGGATGCAACAGGCACTGGACATGAGCAGCCCTCTTTTAAAAAGCTGCTAGTCACAGAGTTTCAGTACTATGTTGGTGCCACCAGTTACTCTACATACACGACTCATTCAAGAAACACCTGCATCTGAAGGGCCCCAGAAGGCACCATCCAAAACCCAGATTACTTATTCACTATTGAAGTGACAATCTGAGATAGGCTTTAATGATATTTTCCCCATTTCTATGGTTAGTAATAAGCTGTCAGAAGCAACAGAATTCCTAAACCTCCTATACCTACGAAGAAATAGTGTCTGCTGCATTCATTCTAACCTACTCCAAAGATGTTTTTTGAACCCATGGCTTTTCTCACAGATGCTCTGATTTGCTCAGTGTTAAACTATTTCCTCTACTTGCAAAACCTGTTACAGCAAACAAATGTATTTTTTTATGTACTTCTCTCTCTCAAAGTTAAAACATTTAAAGATATGAGAAGTTATCTTGCATCATTTGACATTTGCATCATGGCACACCCGTCCCTCTGTTTCCCCACTCTACAAATTTAATCCAAAAAGAGAGCAACATCAGTATCAAAACCTCGAGCTTTAGCTCCCTGTTGAGATAGCTCAGCAATAAAAGTATCAGTAGACAGTGCTGACCTGATTGTTGATGTTTCAAAATACTGTACTCCTACAACAGCTTTATGGGGTAGAAATAAATAATACTCACTACATAATTGAAGACAAATCTACTGTGGCATAGTTTAAGATGCTTGAGCAAACTATACAGCTGACGACAATTCAGTGTACACCACGGACAATGTAGGTCATCTCTTGCTTCTGTCTGCTGTCTTGTATTGTTGTTATAAAGGAACTGCAAGAAAACAAAACAGTTTAAGTAAACAATTATTTCGACACTTTCACCACTTCATGTGCAACGTCCTTCTTTCCAAAACATGACAGCACATATGAGAAAGAGAGCACTGTGAACATTCAAGAAAGACCATTATCATGTCAGTATTTAGCTGCAAAATGCACTGAATGCCAGGATAGTCCCCAGTTCAACCGCAATCCTGACATGGATTACCCAATTAAAAAGAGAATGAATTAAAGAATCAGCTTTTGAACTGCAATGCACTACTAAATGAAAACAACATTCTTGTCTACACAAACTAAATGTAAATATTCAGCTGTAGATTATTACTTTGCATTTGTTAACTAGGGAAAACCAACATTTTCAGTGCAGAAGAAAACCATCCATCAATAAGTGAATACACCAGTAACTAACTGTTATAAATATAAAACAAGTACACATTTTGTGGCAATGTGACTGAGGTGAGGGAGAAAACAGTTTCAGCATCACTGAAAAAACAGCTAACTATATCTACATATAACAAACAGCATGCTATATTTTATTACCTACAGGCATTCAGGCAAGTTCTTTTAACTGTTATAAACATATGCACTTGTACAGTGCAATTTTTATTTTTTTATTCAAGGGCAACACACACTGGTTTTGTGAGGACATGAGAATATTACCAGATAACAGTAGGATCTACCTCTATTGAAAACATACAAATGTTTACTTACAACTCCTCTACCTATAGTAATACTTATATATTATAACGCCTTCTACTCCACTCAGTTAAGACTGTACCCACTATAAGTTTAATCTGCTTCCTTCACAAGTTCTACTTTCTTTTCAGCTCTCAGACCATTCTTTTCTTTCATCTCATTCCAACTTCTCTCCTGTAGGAGCTTTTCTGTACAGGTTTAGTACTTTTACATGAATCTGTGGTATTTACATGGTTTTAAATTGTTGGGTAATGTAATATTTCAGATTTTGTAAAGGCTGCAAAACCTAATTTTGTGTTCTTGTGCAATCTCTGCAATATATTTGAATCTTTTTCTTATACGTTTGTATGTTCTGCAACCACCTTGTCCCTGAAAACGTAAGGACCAGCCCACTACTCCATCTACAAAGAATAAATAAAAAATATGCATGTTTCAGAATTGAACAGAATCAAGAAAGTGTGTAGAGGAAATATAAAAACGTGGTACAAAACTAGAAAAAAACTGAAATAAGTTGAGGGAAAGAAATGGGTAACTCGGAAAAGCAGGGACTGAAGAAACGTGGAAGAGCAGAAAAACTGGACTCAAAAGGGTCAAAAATGAGAAAATGAAATGAAATAAGACTACAGTAACTCCACAAATGCAAGACCTGTTTCAGTCAGACAAGAAAATAACATTTTTAACTGCTGTATAAAAGAAAAGAGAAGCTATGTCTCACAGCAGGGGAAAACCTGTTCCAGTGTAGAGCATTAGAAGCAGAGAATGTGGAATGAGTGGGAAGGTTAGATTTAGATACCTGAAATTAAGGTAACCTTACGTGACTTCAGAGCACAAGAGGTGGTTTATCATGTCAATGTATAGGAACATGACAGCCAAATTCACAAAAGAGATGACCACATGCTTATGAACTGCATTAAGCAAACCATGTGTAAAGCTCCAGCCATCAAGTGGAATGATGCGAATGAACAGAATTAGAGGCAAGTTTAGCGATTTTGCTTTCAAAGGATTCAAACTAAGAACTGAGCTGGTGGTAGTTTGAATAAATAGTATATGTAAAGAAGGGGTGGAATAAGCAATGCAACCAAGTTTTGATTTCTGTATACTTGAAGATGAACAGCTTGAGAACCTATACATGAATTTTGAAAACCGCTTTAGAATGAGCATCATATTTGAGTGAATATCCAAGTATTAGACCAATAATTTCTGTGAAGTCAACCATTTCAAATCAGGAGTCAAAAAGGCTTTACAATAAACTCTAATCAGTCAACTTCAGGGATAGTCAGACACACACAAAAACATGCAGCGAGTCTTAATAGCTCCCTATTAAGACTGTGAAGCCTGCAATTGTCAGACAAGCAACTGCAAAAATGAAGTGTGACTGCCAAAGAAACGCACACAATGTTCAAATTCACTGTACTGAAATTAAAGCACTTCTGAAGAGGGTTGTGCACTCTACGACCCCCCAAATGCTACTCGTAGAACCCTGACATTGCTGTAATGTGGGGTAAAGGTAAAACTCTGAGGTACCATTTTGACCCCATCCACTGAGCGAGCACAATAATCCTGGATTTAGAGTACATTCTTACTATCAGTAGAACTTCAACAGGAACCTGTTCTACTATTAAGGGTGACTCCTGAGTTAGACAAATGCTTTTCTACTTCACTAAACACATGGTGCAGAGAAGCCTAGGTTGAACACTGCAGAGTAGAACCATCCACAATGAAAGAAGGCAGTAGATGGAACACTGTGCAACATACTTAGATTCAGTAGAACCTCTGTAAGCTGACCGCCCAAGGGATTGTAACAAAATGATCAACATACGGACGTGGTCAACATAAGGAACTAGGCCTACTGTACTGATGCATACATGTACTTCACTTTCTTGTACAGTTATTAGAGAATAATCATATGAAATCATATATAAACAAAACAATAAAATCATACATACAGTATCACACAAAATCAATGCATTTACTGTTTTCTCATGGTTTAATTATTCTTTCTGAAAAAAAGTCCATCTTGGTCTGTTTCTTAGTCTTATTACAAAGATAAGGGAGAAAGCACTCTCAACGCCAGCTATACCACTCGGCATACCTGGACATTTTTCCACAGCAAATGACTTTGACTGCATTATCAGATGCCTGTCATCCTCTTCTTTTGGCATCTCTACAATTTCTGTCTCAACCTCACTTGCTTCTCCCACTTCATCTGCTGCTTCATGAACTTTTATGCTGGTCTGTACTTCGGTTAATATCACTTGGAAAATTACTTCTGGATCAGGTTCATTACAGGTTGACACCTCATCATCCATTACAGCAAAACCTTCAAAATCTACTCCTTCAAATTCTGCCATGAGAGATGGACTGTCTGATGGGGCCAAAACATCATGTTCTTGGGTTGTGACATATCTAACTTTCTTGAAACACTTCTGTAACATTTCTGGCCAAACTTTATTCCAAGCAGAACTGATCCAGAGGACAGCATCAACCGCATTAACTGATGTAGTGGATGAAGTTGCTCCCACAGGCGGATCACAGGTTTGTGTAATGGTAATGACACACTGCAGGAGCTGGACTCGTAGTGCATTTTAAATGTTTTGATGATCAGTTGGACAAGAGGCTGGATTTTTCAGGTCGTGTTTGGAGGCAGAAATTTCAGTGTCATGTTTGTGAGATGATTCACTTGCGGGTGGCCAGGACAGTTGCCTACTTTAAGTAGAATAGACAGTTTCCTTCTTTATTTCTTGGTCGATACCGCTTACCCACTCCACAAATAGGGCACCAGTGATCCATGTGCATTTGTTCGATCAAGTGACACGGGAGATCTTCGGGCTTCAGATACTTGAATGCGTGTGGCTTTGCCAAATTACCAGTCACCAAGGGCTTTAATTTCTCTCTGGTTGAGCTAGCATAAAGCAGAACTGTAAAACGTTATTTGGAAAGTTTTCCGCTCTTACATTTGTCACCCTTCATGACAAGGCATTGCCTTGAAAGACAGTCCACACTCATTAGTGTTAAAGATGTCGTTATCTTTGAAGCATCTGGCGAAGTCTGGGAACGTTTTGATGAACTCTTCCACAACTTCTACTGGAACTTCATTGGATTCACCACACAAGACTTTCTAGGAGATCTCATGTCGTAGTTTAAATTTCTCAAGCCATCCACTTGATACTTGGAAATCTGCCACCCCAAACTTTTTAGCAACTTCTTGGATCATCATCTCAGAGATTCGGGCATCAACAGTCCTCATTTATTTGAACCAGCTTAATGTGGCTTCACAGACTTCAAGGGAAGTTTCCTCTTTTTCTGCTGTAGGTCTCCACCTTCCTTACCATCTCTCTCCAAATACTCATGTTTACATTTTTGGATGTTGCTGTGGTCTTGCTAACACCAAAATGTTCCACTGTCTTTCTTTGGCTGCTGCTTTCCAGAAATGTGTAGATGATCAAACTTTTCCTTCAATGTCAGTTCTTTGAGTTTTTTTTTTTTTTTTTTAATTTTATTTTACATTTGTTTACCGGGCTAGTCTGACTGGGTTGATAGCCTGTTTTCAGCGGAGGCCTGGGGAGAAAAGCTCCACAAAAAAATACAAACAAAAAAGTACAAAGGAGAAATACATTGAGCGACAGATAAGACAGTACATAAGCACGCATTTTTACATGAACTAAAACTTTTACAATCTAAAGAGAAGGCAGGAAATGTTTAAAAATTATTTGTGTAGTAAGTTTTGCAATCTAGCAAAGGTGAAAGTTATATCCTTTGGGCCATCATGTCTCGATTAACTGTAAAATGTTTCAGTAATTGTAGGATATACCTATAGTTCAGACCAGTCTTTCACATTGAAAAAATCTTCAGGATGTTAGGCCTAATGCAACATGTGGTAATAATAAAACATGAAAAAATAACTTGTACTTGGATACAACTTACAGAGGTGGTCAATATAGAGAGGTTGGTCTTCCATTCAGTACATTGTAGTGCATGTCTGGTCTATGAAAATTAGGTCAACTTAAGGAGGTGGTCAACTAGGAGGTTCTACTGTATTTGAGAAGAGGTCACTATAACAGTAATTTGTGACATTTTAGTTTACCTGCCTGGTTTCCAGTTAGGTCTTGATATACAATGCTGTAATTTTTTTTTCTTCTCGTAATGGCTAACACTGGTCTTGCTCCTTGATGGTACCAACAAAGGTGACACTAGACTTCCACATATATCCAATTTTGGAATGAGCTGTCTTCTAGTTGTTTAAACCTGAAAGTTCTGTTGGGAAAATGTTTATAAGCAGATGACCTCTCAGTGCCAAACACATGCAAATAATCCATTTCTCACACTGAACTAAGACAGCTAAGACACCCTCATGTTATGGAACACCACGAGTGAAATAGCTACATACAATACACCCAAAAGGAGGATTGCAGGAGGGAAGCTTTACAGTTAATATGACCTCTCCTCAAAGATGCACTGTTATAGTAAGTATCTTGTATAAAAGTATACAATCTTCCTTGGGTAGGGTCAATGTAGCAGTAGCCATAAGATCTCAGTAAAATCCAAAGCAATACTCAGTGACCCATGGGACGTGGAAGTGGACAGTAAATTCCTCAAGGTTCAGCAGCGCTAAAAATCAGTTATGCCTTTAGATTTGGATGCCGATTTGCACTTTTTGGCAAAGATGTAGACAGGGGAGTAGTGCTCTTCTGATAGCATATCTAGTACAGACAGGCACTTGGACAAGTCTGCACTGTTAAATGCATTATCATCTCCAGTAAACCCACATAAATCTGATTTTTTTCTTGAAGGAATGAGTTTTTTTCCTGATATACCTTAGCTGTCTGCAGACATTCTGCCAATGCAGACAATGCCACCCTACCAGTTTAGATAATCTGGGCAGAAGAGTGAATGCTGAATGGACTGGCTGAGAGATACAGCACGGACAGTTCTGGACATGGTGGAATTAGTCTTAAGTAACACCCATTCATTATCTAACACCATACATGCATACATGATGGCTTGCAACTCTGAAGGTGATCCTTCTGGGGTTACTGTAATTAGAAAGGTTTTCTTTAAAAGTTACTAAACCAACCACTGAGTTGTGTAAGTCAAAGGGAGATTAGTTACCTCTTCCAACAAGTTACGTTCATTGATGTAAGAAACACCCTCTTGCTGGTACTAAATTTTGAACATCTTTCATAAAGGCCACAATAACATGAAACTGGTGGTATCGGGGTAAATATGTTACAAGCAGATATAAACAAGTTCAATGACAGACACGTATGCCAGATATAACTCAAGGAGATGGTTGAGAAATCTATTATCTTTGGAAATAAGCAAATTCAAGGGGGTCTAAGCACTTGGGAAGGTGATCATGAAACAAATTTCATTCTTTTACAATGATGATGTTTTTTTTTTTCCCCTAGCTGGGCTTTTATTCTACATAATACTTAATTCTTTCACAGAACCAGTACCATCTTCAAAGCTGTAAGTTTCAGTATCACAAAACTAGTATGCAGTAGGCTACTCGCTGCTAACTTAAGAACTTAAGTAGAAGCAAATCACCCAAGTCTAAAGCATGGTTGTCTAGCCAAAAAGAAAATGTAAGAATCACGGTTTGTTCTGATAACTTCATCGGGGGGGGGTTCTATACTTACAATAACATTCCATCTCTCTTGTTCCATTTTCATTTTTCAATAACTGTGTTTGGATCCAACCTTCGGATCTGAATCAGCACTTTTTACAGCTCAATGCATTAGTCCCCTACCATACACCTCAGATCTTGTTTGCTGACTTTAGTGAATAAAGGAAATGCATCTATACCAATACCTGAAGGCTCAAAAAGTACAGTTGTGTACCTACCATAAATGTAGATGTTCGAGTGTATTCACTGTTGCAGTCATTACACTTGGGTTATCCTGCTGGCAGGCTACCCGCAGTTGGCCTGAATTCCAAAGTCCTGGTCCGGCGTCGGTTGCTGTCGCCTCTTCCCTGACGTCAGTGTGCCAGGGGTATACAAGATGCAGCCGACGCCATTTTCTTCAGTTTTTCTTGCCCCAGATGTCAGGTGCCCCCAAGAAGATAGGCAATACATATTGCTTATAAAAACATACAGTAAAATAAAAACAATACCTTCATCTACAAGCAAATACACCACATAGGTTGTATAGGACAGAGAAGTATAGATAAGTCCCAGCAAAGAAAGGGGATGGAGGGTGGGTAACCTGGACTGCAACAGTGAATACACTCGAACATCTACATTTATGGTAGGTATACAACTGTAGTATGTTCATCGTGTTTCACTGTTGCAGTCATTACACTTGGGTTGAATCCCAAAGCTGAGGTAGGGCAGCTGGGTCTAAACAGGATTAGGAGTGGCTATAAGGCCCTGCAGAACTGCAGTGGTAAAGCCTGCTCTGGATTTAGATTAAAGAGGGAAGTGATAATGCTTGGTAAAAGTGCGCACTGAACTCCAAGTTGCAGCCTCCAAAATTTCCTTGGTTGGTACTCCTCTGAGAAAGGCTGCTGAAGTGGCTGATGCCCAGGTAGAATGTGGCCTAATATTCTTCGGCACTGACTTGCCATGCTGTGCACAGCAGAAACTAATGCAGTGTCCTATCCATCTTCAAACAGTCTGCTTTCAGATAGCCTTTCCTTGTGATCCTGCAGCATATGCTACAAACAGTTGCTCAGTTTTTCTGAAAGCTTTTGTTTTGTCCAAGTAGAAGCGTAGCTGCCTGTGTATGTCCAAAGAGTGCAGAAGTCTCTCCCCTTTATTCTGGGGACTTGGATAAAATGCTGGCAGATGAATGGTTTGGTTAAGAGCCACACTGGATACTACCTTTGGCATAAATGTTGGGTTTGTAATTAGAGAAACCCTGTCCGAACGAAAAAATGATAAAAGGTTCCACTGCCATTAATGCCTGTAACTCTGAGACTCTTCTTGCTGAAGTTAATGCTAGAAGTAGAGCAGTTTTCCATGATAAGAATTTTATATCAGTTGTATTGGCTGGCTCAAAAGGAGGCAGTGTGAGCTTTTCCAAAACAAAGTTGAGGTCCCAATGTAGGTATCGGTGCTCTCCTTGGGGGTCTTATATTTTTTGCTCCTCTAAGGTACTGTCTTAACAGTGGATGCAAGAAAATAGGGGGTTCCGTACTGTAATCAGCTGAAATTGCAGAGGCATGGATCTTAATTGATGAGAAGGATAGGCCTTTGCCCAGCATCTCAGTTAAGTATTGTAAAATCTGAGGAATATTTGGAACAAGTGGTTCAAGTCCTTGTGCCTGGTTCCAAGCACAGAATCACTTCCATTTTTCTGCATAAGATTTCCTGGTGCTGGGCCTCCTGGCTTCCAAAATGACATCCATAACAGCTTTAGAGAGAGGTATGTTCTGAGTGGCTATATTATTTGCCATGCAGCCGGATGTAAGGTTCTGAGTTGGCTGTGCAGGATCTGATTGTTTTGTTGAGTCAGAAGATGCGGAATTTGAGGTAAAGTCCAGGCTGGGCCTTCAGACAAGCTCTTTAGGATTGGGTACCAGTGCTGGCGTGGCCAGTCTGGGGCAATCAGAATCATTTTTGGCTTCTCTTGTCTGACTTTTAGGAGTACCTTGGGAAGGAGAGGCAGTGGTGGAAAGGCATAAACTGTTAGGGTTTTCCAGCTGAATGATAGAGCATCCACTTTCCATGCTTGTGAGTGATAAGTTCTTGTGCAGAATCTCTGTAGTTGGCAGTTGTGAGGGGAGGCAAAAAGATCTATGTCTGGGCATCCCCATTTCCTTGTTATCATGCTGAAGACCTGTGGATCTAGTTTCCACTCATGAGGGTCCACGAGGTTTCTGCTTAGTTCGTCTGCCAAAGTATTTTTCTTTCCTGGCAGGAATTGTGCCTGCAGATGTACTTGATAGGTCAGTGCTGTGTTCCACAAAGTCATGGCTTGCCTGCAGAGGGGGTAGGAATGTGTGCCCCCTTGCTTATGTACCACATAACTGTAGTATTGTCCGTCTTTAGTAATAGTTGTCCTGGATGTAGCAGATCCTTGAAGGCTGTCAGAGCATTCTGTACAGCTAGCATCTTTTGGATTGATATGAATATGCATTTGGTCCGCGGGCCAAGTGCCCCGAATACATTTTCCTGCCATGTGTGCCCCCCAAGCATAATCCAATGCATCTGTTGTGTCTGCCTGGCTGTGGGTAAAGTGAAAGGCTGTCCCTTGTTGTGGTGACAGGCCAGTGCCCACCATCAAAACTCCTGTTGCAGGCAGGGAATAAGAGTTATTGTTTCCAGGCTGTGGCAATGCTGAGTCCAAACACTTTTTAGATACCATTGTACCTTCCTCATATGCAGTCTTGCATATGGAATTATCAGGATGCCATGAAGCCCAAAGCCCGCAGAATTTTCTTGCAGGTAGATGGGTCTTTGTTGCCATCATTTGAAAGTAATGAGTCAGTTGCCTTTGATTGTCTGGCATGAGTTAAGCCATCTGGGCAGTTGTATTTAAGCTTGCACCCAGGAATTTTACCTCTTGAGAGGGTACTAGTTTTGATTTCTTTTCGTTTACTGTATACCCTAGTCAAATTAGAAATCTTTTTACAAACGCCAGATGCTTTAGTAGAATGTCCTTGCTCTCTGCTTGAATAAGGCAATCGTCCAAGTAGGGATATATTTGAATTCCTTTTTGTCTGCAAAATGCAATTACTGGTGCCAAGCATTTTATGAATACCCTGGGCGCAGTAGATAAGCCAAAGGGCAGTGCAGAGAATTGGTAATGCATTGAGCCAGCTATGAATCTGAGGTATCTTCTGCAAGACTGTCTGATTGGGACATGCAGGTATGTTTCTTTGAGGTCCAAAGTAACTAGCCAAGCCTTCTCGGCCAGCATGGGTAGAAGTTGTTGCAGTGTCAACATTTTGAATTTTGGAACATCCAGGAAAGTATTTAGAATAGACAGGTCCAGTATTGGTCTCCAGGCTTTGTCCTTTCTGGGTATCAAGAAAAGTCTTGAGTAAAATCCTTGCCCCTGTTCTTGCTGTGGTACTTTTTGAATAGCCCTCATGTCCATGAGAGCAGAAATTTGTTTTTGTGCCTCTGCCCACTGATTTTGTGGCAGGTGTGGCATACCTTTTGACTTTGGCAGGGTGTGAAAGTGGAACCTGTAACCCTGAGAAACAATATTCAGTACCCATTTGTCCTGGGTGATCATGTGCCAATTTTGTGAGAAAAGTGCTAGTTTTCCCCCTAAGGGTGCTGCCAAAAGGCAAGTGCTTGGCATTCGTAGAGGAACGTCATTGGGACTGTTTCCTATAAGGTTGTGATTTGTCGTCTCCGCCTTTGGGGGCTGAAGTACCCCATTGTTTAGGTCTGTATGAGCCTTGGGGCTGAGATCTGCCTCTTGGGTGTCTGTATCTGCCTGTGACCTGTCTGAAACTGGAAAGGACCAATTTTTAGAAGGCCAGTTCCTGCTAAATCTAAGTGGCTGAACCTGTAAGAAATCCTTTACTGTCTGCATTGATTTTGCTTTATCCTCCATTTTCTTTAACACCTCTTCTGCCTAACACCAAACAAAATATCATGCTGTAATGGAGCATCCAATAATTTTGCTTTAACATGATCAGGTAAACTCTGTTCTTTTAACCAAGCATGCCTTCGAATGACAGAACCTGTAACTGCGGCTCTGCAAGAAGCCTCTAATGAATCAAAGCCACATTGCAAAGTATGCTTTCCCACTTGTTCAGCTGCATGCAATAAATCCTGCATTTCCTTATTCTCAGGACATTCAGAGCTTGTAAGCATTTTCTGTTTTAGCAAAGACATTAGATATTGTTGATATTTAAGCATATGAAACTAGCAGTTTAAAGCCCTTACAGCTAAAGTAGCAGAGGTATAAACTTTTTTTGCAGTGGAAGCCTTGACTCCTTTGGGGCCCTGAGAAATAGTTTCTGGATCAGCAGCAGGGTTTTTATAAAGAAATTTATGAGAATCTGGAACCCTGTAGTACCTTATCTGTCTTAACTGGTGCAGGGAGTAAAGAATCAGTAGTCAAATTGGATTCAGAAAAAATATCATCAACAATATCTAGTAGAGGGAGGATAGCAAGAGGCCTGTGCTGAGGCAATAAAAGAAAATCTCTGAGCCTTTTCTTGTATTCTGAGTAATCCTGGCTAGCCCAGTGGAAATGTTCCCTCATGGTGTGCAGAGTTTCCCCAAAAGAATAGTCCTCAGGAGGAGAGGCTGAAGGGATAGATTCTTCAGCATCAGAGTCCTCATAGGGAGGAAGAGAATATAACCCTGTTCTGAAGACGAATCAGGAGAAACAGAAACCTGGTCAGAGGAGTCATAGTCAGTGTCTTGCCTAGGCCTTTTATCGGGGGGGTGGGGGATGGGAGCCCCTGATCAAAGTAATTAGGTCCTCGGCCATTTTGAGCATCTGTTTCTTTGGCATGGATGACTGCCCAAGAGAATGCTGTACTTGTTTCTTTGTCTTTAAAGGTGTTTTAGACTTTGCCTTGGCTGCTGAAGAAGTCTTGATAGTAAGCTGTCAGTCTGAAAACACCCACAGAAGCCAATGCCTGCTCAGCGGCTCTGGACCCATCTGAGGGAATTGTTTCCGTAGGCCCAATACCTTGAGTTTTCAGAGGCCTAGCTGTCTCCACGTGGGAGTCGGAGGCGGCCTGTGGCTCTAAGGTAGTGGGTGTCAGGGGCTGCGAAAGCGCCTCACTGAAAACCGGCGAACTGGCGACTGGCCTAGAAGAGGCTTCGTCGGTTTTGGACCTCGGATGCCTGTCTTTTTCTTTGTCCTTGCGCTTTTTCTGGACTCCGGTCGTCGGTTGTTCCGACGGCATTATATAGTTAAACCTAAGTAATGAAAAGCAAAATCGAACCAACGCTTATAATGCGTTGGTTGAATCTAGCACAAAACCGATAACTAGCGTCGTGGTTGTGGTCAGGGCCTAGGCAAGGAATACAGTAAGAATGAAAATCCTTATGAGGTATTTGCTTCCCACAAGAGATACAATTGTTAACTTTTACTGACATCGGACTGGAGCAAGAAAAAGTTTCCCCAATGGGGTACTTAGCTTTATTGAAGACTTCGGATCTGAAATTCAAATTCGAAAATCTCAGGAGTCGGCCGACCAGCACTTGCGAACTGCTTTTGCTTCGGGCACCACGCGGCAAGAAAGCCTGAAGAAAATGGCGTCGGCTGCATCTCATATACCCCTGGCGCACTGACGTCAGAGAAGAGGCGACAGCAACAGATGCCGGACCAGGACTTTGGAATTCAGGCCGACTGCGGGTAACCTGCCAGCAGGATAACCCAAGTGTAATGACTGCAACAGTGAAACACAATGAACATCAAAGGAACATTGGTTCCTTTAGACTCTTCTGACCCTTCCAGAAGTTAAATCGGTAGGGGGTTAGCGGAAGGGAAAGTGAGGAAGAATGAAAATAGACAACACAGATGGAATGTTATGGTAAGTACATAACTTCTTTATCTGATGTCATTTTCATTCATTCCTCAATGATCAGGACAGACTCCCCAGCTACTTCAATCCTGGGAGGACTCTCAGGATGTCCCTGAGCACCGCTGAGCCAAAGGCTTGTCTTTCCCTAGAGACCCGATCTAACTTGTAATGATAATAAAGGTGTGATGGTTAGCCCAAGTTGCCGTTGCACAAATATCATCCAAAGATCTGGATAAAAATACTGAAGAAGTTGCCACAGACCTCGCGGAACGAGTTCTTAGAGGTTTTGGCACAGACCAATACAATCTGTTACTGTTTGGCTAAGGTTACTTTGATAACTGGTTTGCACAAATTTGAGTACTTAAGACAAAGTAACTATATGTGGACATCTATCAGGTGCAACATGTACTGTACTCTGTTTTTAGAAATTTGGAAGAGACTGGGAGGTTGACAGCCTGACTGATACTGAACTCTGACACCACCTTCGGAAAGGAAGTCGTGTTGATTCTTAAGGATATCTTATACTTACGAAAAATCAGATAAGGAGGCTTAGAAGATAGAGCTTGAAGTTCTGAGACTCTTCTAGCAGAGGTAATGGCCAGTAAAAAGACAGTTTTCCACGTTAAAAATTTTAGTTCACACTCGGCCAATGGTTCAATGGGGGATTGGGTCATTGGGTCAAGGACTGTAACACTAAACTCAAACCCCATGGGGGAGTGGGATCTTTAAAAAGGTCTGAGAAGAAAGGTACTTCTTATAAAAGCTTTACAAAGTTTAGAAGAGGTTAAAGATGAACTTTAGATTCTTATGTGAAAATTAGAAATGGTAGCTAGTTTTACCGAACAGTTGAGAAACTAACACTCTCTATAGAAATTGTAGATAAGAATTCCAGAACTTTTGGAAATGGTGTGGAAAAAGGGTCAATATCTTTTAGCTGTGCAAAAAATTAGAAGTACCATAACGTTCCATGTTAGTTGTCTTCTCTCGCCTTATTTCTTGCTGGATGGGTTCGGAGCCGATCCTCGGCTCCGACTCGGCACTTGCTAAGCTCGAGAGTCACTTTTACCAGCTCGAGGCGGCCCCATATCCCATGATGCAAGACGGTAATTACCCAGATCTCGTTTGGTATCTAGAGGAAAACCTGCCTACCAAAAAAAAACTTTCCACTAAGGAAAGAGGAACAACTAGCCTAAAGGGCTGTAAAGGGAAACCAGGTAATCAAGGCCAAATAACTGGTGTCCAAGGAAGAAGAATCTTCCAGAGAAAAGAGGAGAGCAAGGTCTGCCCAGGCAAGGGGGACAGGAGGGAGGCACACAAGAAAGAAGGCGAGAGAAGACAACTAACATGGAACGTTATGGTAGGTACATAACTTCTAAATGTTAAGCTGTCAATCTCGCCTTCATTCTTGCTGGATGGGACCGCGTCCCTAGCACCTCTATCCTGGGTGGCTCAATGGAACAGACTCTTGAGAACTGTGGAACCAAAGCTTGCCCTATCCCTGGAGGCCAAATCCAATTTGTAATGAGAAACAAAGGTATGAGGAGTGGCCCAAGTGGCTGCTGCACAAATAGTATCTAAGGTCAGCCTAGCCTGAAAAGCTGGAGAAGTGGCTAGGCCTCTTGTGGAATGTGCTTTAGGTTTTGAGCCGAGTTGTTTGCCCCTACGTTGATAAATGTCAGAAATGGTGGAAGATAGCCATCTGGATAAGGTCACCTTAGAAACAGGGAGACCTTTTTTATTTTCAGCATAAGAAAGGAAGATTTGATCAGATTTCCTAAATTGCTTCGTTCTGTCCAAGTAATATCTAAGTTGGCAGTGAACATCAAGATAATGCAATTTTTGTTAAGCCTTGTTAGAATAATTTGGAAAAAATACAGGAAGATCAATGGATTGGTTTAAATTTGTCCTAGAAGCAACCTTGGGCAAAAAGGATGGATTGGTTCTCAAGGATACCTTGTCCTTGTGGAAGACCAAATAGGGGGGACGAACAGATAGGGCATGAAGTTCCGACACTCTTCTAGCCGAGGTAATGGCGACAAGAAAGAGTGTCTTCCAAGAAAGAAACTTTAATGAGCATGAAGCAGCCGGTTCGAAAGGGGGAAGTATCAAGGATGCCAGCACTAAATTTAGGTCCCACTGTGGTGGAGGTTCCCCAACAGGGGGCTTTAGAAGGAACATCCCTTTAAGAAAAGCTTTACAAAGCTTGTGGGACATAATGTTGTGGTCTGCAAACCCGACATGAAAGTTGGAGATTGCTGCCAACTGAACTTTGACTGTGGAAGAGGAAGAACCTGAGTGAAAAATTTCCGCTAGAAAATCCAAGACTGACTGAACCGGGGCAGTAAAGGGATCTATGTTCTTATCCTTCGCCCAGAGGGAGAAGCGTTTCCACTTACTAGAGTAAATCCTCCTGGTAGAGGACTTAAGAGAAGCTACTATAATGTCTCTAACGGTGTTAGAGATCATGGGAAGCCTGGCTAAGGAAGAAAGTGGAGCAGCCAAGCTGTGAGGTTGAGGGAAGGAACGGACAGGTGCAGTTGACCTGACTGGTGGGTCAGAAGATCTGGCACTGGATCCAGATGCCAAGGCTGCACCAAGAGATGGCGATGAAGGAACGGGAACCAAATTTGTCGAGGCCAGTAAGGGGCAATGAGAATCAATTTGGCTCTCAAAACGGACGCTTTCTGGAGTACCTGTGGAATCAATGGAAAGGGGGGAAAAGCATAAAGAAGTCCCTGGGGCCAATCTTGGGAAAGAGCGTCTCTGGGGGGATGGCCCGGAAGTGGGAAGAGAGAAAAGAAGTCTGGGCATTTGCTGTTTAAAGGAGTAGCAAAAAGATCGCAGCATGGGCGGCCCCACTTCTGAAAAATCTCTTCCACTATGGATTGCTTGAGAGACCACTCGTGAGGCATGAGTATAGCTCTGCTCAATCTGTCCGCTATTATGTTGGTTTTCCCACGGATATGCGTTGCTACCAGAAACCGACGAGGAGATCGCCCATTGCCAAAGTCTGAGAGCCTCTCGACACAAGGGATAGGACTTGGTTCCGCCCTGCTTGTTGATGTACCACACCACGGACATGCTGTCCGTGTGAACTGCAATAGTTCCTAAGGGAAGAAAGTCATTGAGGGCTTGCAACGTTAAAAGCACTGCTCTCATCTCTAGGACATTTATGTGCAGGTGGTATTCGAACGGTTGCCACGTGCCATGAACTATCCTGCCCTGATAATGCCTCCCCCACCCGATCAGGGAGGCATCCGAAGTGACCGTGGCTACTGGAGCCGGGGGAACAAATGGTCTGCCCTGATGGACTAGAGGAGAGGAAATCCACCAGGATAGATGGTTCTTGCAGGTCTGTGTCACTAGGATCTTGTGACGCATGGGAAGCTGCTGGAAGGACCATTGTGTGAACAACATCCATTGTAGAAGACGCATGTAAAAACGGGCCAGAGGAAGGAGTGTGATGGCAGCAGCCATGAGGCCCAACACTTTCAAAACTAGCCTGGCTTATACCTTTTTGCTGGCAAGGATGATCCGAACGTGGTTTTGGATATCTAGGATTCTGACTTGTTAGGTTTGCTGACATCAGGGTAGTGTCTAGATTTGCGCCTATAAAGGTAATAGATTGGCAGGGCGATAAGCAAGACTTTTCGAAGTTTACCGAAATTCCCAATTGAGTGCAGAGACGTAGGGTGTAGTCTCTGGCTCGGATGAGTTGATGCCTGGTGGTGGCTGAGAGGAGCCAGTCGTCGAGATACGGAAACACCTGGAATCCTAGATGTCTCAGGTGAGCCGTGACCACTGCCATGCATTTGGTGAACACTCTGGGGGCTGTAGTGAGACCAAAGGGCAGGGCTCTGAACTGAAAATGACTGGTCCCCAGCCGAAAGCAGAGAAACCTTCTGGGGCGTCTGTGGATTTTTATGTGATAGTACGCATCCTGAAGGTCTATAGAGCACATCCAGTTGTCTTTGCCCAGAAAGGGCAATATCGTTTGAAGTGTGACCATCCGAAATCTCGTCTTTTTGACGGACTTGTTTAGTCTGCTGAGGTCTAATATTGGTCTCCAGTCTCCCGTCTTTTTGGGGACCAAAAAGAACCTTGAGTAGATTCTGGACTCTAATTGATCTTTTGGTACTGCCTGGATAGCTCTTTTCCTTAGAAGATATGACACCTCTAATCTTGCAATTTCCCTTAGACCGGGTGGTACGTCTGGAAGGGAACCTTTTTGAGGGAAGGGGCTTTCCTCGAAAGGAATTTTGTAACCCTTGGATATGATCGACTGTACCCATTTGTCTTGAGAAAGGGAAAGCCAGGCCTCTGGGTACAGCGACAATCTTCCCCCGACTGCCTCCAAGGGTGGGCAGTCGGGCAACACCTCAGGGATGCTGGAAGGGCTTGTCTGGAGCCCTGGTTCTGCGGACCCCCTCTGCCCCTAGGGCGGCGTCTGTTATTATTACCCCCTCTGCCTCTGGGGGTAAACTGACCACGTGCGTCAGGCGTGACTCCTTGTGATTTCCGGAACCACATTTTCCCTCCCTTCTGACCTTTGGGGTAAGGTCTAGAAGGAGTGGAGAAACGGACTCCTACAGCAGAAAGAGTCTTGCCGTCTTGCTCACACCTGGTCAACGTGTCCTTCACCTGAGGGCCAAACAAAGTTGACCCATCAAAGGGAGAGTTTGTGAAGGACGCCTTAAAAGGGTCTGCAAAATTACAGAGCCGCATCCAGGACTGGCGTCTGAGAGCCACTCCTGTGCCTGCAGCTCTACTCGCCCCATCGGCTGCATAAGAAATGAGCCGCATGGAGGAGTTGGTTATGGAGTTAAGGATTCCCAGCTGAGAGGCAATCTTTTCCTGAGCCCCTGCTGCTGAAGGATCCTGTACTACTTCACCTAATTCTTTAAGGATGTCCCTTTGAAGTCTGGTGAAGTGACATTAATTCAGCGAACGCATAGCAAAGGTCGCTGAGGAAAACATCCGCTTACCATATCTGTCCATAGTCCTGGACTCTTTGTTAAAAGGATGGACTGGTACGGAAGGATCTGCAAGTTCCTTCTTAGTGGTGGCCGCCACCACCATGGCATCAACCGGGACACCTTTAGTAAGAAACTGCTTTTCTGCGGGGGCCGTAATAAATTTTGAAGGTCTCCTAGGGACTGGTTCCACCGAATCAGGAGATGTCCACGCCTTTCAAGCTATAACCTCCATGAGAGGGTTGAAAGGCGGAGACACACAGGAGGTGGAGGGTCGAGATCCAAACACCTCCAGGTATACCGATTCATCCTCGGAGGGGTTAATGGAGGGCCAGTTCCCCCTCTGTTTCAGGAGCTCAAGGATGTCTGAAAAGGAGACATCCTCAGAGGGGGAACTTGGGGACCCCTCCGACTCATCTAAATCAGTATCCGAGGTTGTAGACTCAGGGGAGTCTAAATGCTTCCTCTTGCAAGTCCTCTTACGAGGGGGTTCACCTGAAGGATCAGGAGAAACCTCGGAAGAGGAAGTTCTTCCCAATGGGGAGACCTGGGGCGAAGGATCTCTGGATCCGGGAGCAAGAGAACGGGAAGAGGCATCTACAGGCACCGTAGAGGGAGGAGCTAAAGGAACCGACTGCTGGCTAAGCTCTGGGGCTAGCACACTCATCACCTCGAAGGCTCCCCTCCCAGGGAGGGCCGAGAGATCCAGCTACGAAGAAACAGAGATTCCCGGTCCCACCGAAAGGGAAGGCTCCGAAGCAGATGTCGGGGCTGAGCTCACCAAGGCCGAAGCCCCGAGAGGGAGAACGGGGTCGGACAAGGGTCCGATGCCACTCGCCCCCTCGTAACCGACCAGGGAAGCCCGACGCCCGGATCCCTCCAAGGAAGGTCTCAAGGAGGAGATAGTAATCGAGGACGACGGAGCCGAAAGGTGTGGCATCGGCTCCGAAGCAGCAACAGTCACAGTACCGATAATCTCCGGCTCCGAGCTCTGTAGGAGAGTCGAAGGAGGAATTTCAGGGGGGATGTAGAATAGCTGACATCTGATGAGACGGGCTATGGAGCATCTGGGCTAGTGCCTGTGACTAATAGCCTACTTACCACTCTCTCTAAATCGTGGTCTGAAAGCCTGGAAGACCTCGATGATAGGCTCCGATGGCTCCGCTCTGAAAGCAAGGGAGAGGCTGGAGCAGAGTGAATAGATTCCAAAGGAGATGATCTAGACCTCTTTTTGGACGGAGCCATCGGAGCCGAAGAACGTTTGGCTACGAGAGGAGACAAAGATATCTCGGATCCAGCCGGAGCCGAGAGCTGCTTCGACGCAGGGGTGTCGGAGCCGGACGGAGCCGACACCGGTGCCAAAGCCAAGATATCGGTGCCGATGATGATCTGCGCCGACATAGGGGCCTCCAACAAGGAAGGATCGGCTCCGGACGGAGCCGATGTCGACTCCAGCGGAGTCGGAACCAAGACCACAGACTTGGACACCGAAGCCTGGGTCTTGGGAGGTTTAGAGGACTTCCCGGAGCCGAGTTTATCCGGGGAGCTCTCTGGTTTAAGTAGACCCCTAAGGATCAACTTATTCCTACGTTCCTGCAGGACTCTCTGGCTAAAAGAATGACATATAGCACAGGAGTCCTGCAGGTGTAGGGGTCCCAGGCAATAAATACAAGAAGTGTGACCGTCTGTCAGAGACATCTTCTGACAGCACGAGTCACACCTCTTGAAACCTGAGACCCTGGTATCTTCTGACAGCACGAGTCACACTTCTTGAAACCTGAGACCCTGGTATCTTTAGACATATTTCGGTGTTTAAACACTCACACACACCAATCAGTCCAACCAAGACACTAACACTAAAAAATATTAAACACAACTAACAAAATTAGTTATTAATTATAGAGACACAACACACACACACACCTGAGGGAAATCCTGACAGGAACTGTGAGGTTGGGAAAGGCCTAAGGCCCGAAAAAAACTAAACTAAGGGAACTAGGTGAAAAAGGTGTATGGAGCTAAGTGAATACACTGAGGTTGTAGAAAGACTAAAAGGACCAAAAATTAGGTTTTTAAAGTCTTAAACCTGACCAAAAGCTAGAAAAATATCACTTACCAGGAGCTGGTAAAAAGGATGACCTCATTAGCGAAGCGGCAAACGAGATCTGGGTAATTACTGCCTTGCATCATGGGATATGGGGCTGCCTCGAGCTGGTAAAAGCGACTCTCGAGCTTAGCAAGTGCCGAGTCGGAGCCGAGGATCGGCTCCGAACCCATCCAGCAAGAATGAAGGCGAGATTGACAACTTATCATCATAGCTTTTCCACTTCTTTTGTAAAGTTTTCCAGTGGAAGCTTTGTGAAACGATAACAGAATGTGATGGAGAGGAGAGCCTGGGCTGTCAAGCTATCAGCAGAATTAGAAAAACCATGCGGTCAACTTTAGGCAAAGAATGTCAGGATGTACAGAGTCTGTCAGGTGAGACAGGAGGTCCAGAGTTGAATCCACAGTCCAACGTTGGCAAAGGAGATGATGCAAAGAATGGAAAATAAATCTGAACAGGCCAATAAGGGGCAATGAGGATGACTGTACTCTTCAATCATGATGCTTTCTGAAGAAATTTGGGGATTAGCAGTACTGGGGGAAAGGCATAAAAACTTGGGAGGTCAATCATTGAGAAGAGAGTTTCTCATTGACTCCTCAGGTGGGAGATCAGGGCAAAGAACCTGGTGCACTTGTTACTGAGGGTAGAAGCAAAAGATCACAGCAAAGTTGGCGCTATCGACAGAAAATCTTTTCAGCCACTTATGTTGAGGCACCACTCGTGAGGCATTAGAATTGGCTTTCTCAGCTTGTCTATCATGTTCGATTTCCTTGGGATTGTGTGCTGACATTAGAAACTAACTGGATAAGATCTCATTGCCACTCTCTCAACGCTTCTCGAGGAAAGGGGGTAAGATTTGGTTCCTCCTTGCTAGCTGATGTACCAGACCACTGACACTGAGTCGCAATGGTGCTGCAGGGAAGTTAGTCTTGGAAGGCCTACACAATGCTAGCACAACAGTTCTCATTTTCAGGACAGTGACATGCATAATGGCCTCTTCGGGAGACCATGTGGCTTGGACTATCTTCCCAAAGAAATGCTCCCCCACCCCCTTTATTAAGTGTCCGTGGTCACTATGGCCTTGTGCTGAAGAAGAGTGAAGGGGCAACCTTGAAAAACTTGGAGTAAATCAACCAAAGGAGGTAATTTTTGCATGCTTCAGTTATATATATGAACTGGGTGGATAAAGACTGGTGGAGAACAGACCACTAAGTTGCTAGTGTCCACTGAAAGATTCTCATGTGATATCTTGCTAACAGAACCAGAACTATTGCAGCAGACATTGACAACAATGCTTGAAGGATCTTTTGTGTGGAGAAAGAATTTTGAAATAATTGTTTTGACTTTGAATCGTACTGCTTGAGCTCTTGTCAGAGGAAGAGAGGCAGTCAAGGAAAATGCGTTGAACAAAGCTCCTATGAACTGTAATATCTGACATCTGAGATTGTGTTGGTTGAGATTTGTTGTGAGTGATAGTAATTCCTAGTTGACAGCATAGTCTGAGTACATGATCTCATGCTTTGATCAACTGATGCCTAGTCGGAGTGGTTATGAGCCAGTTATCCAACACCCTTGGGGCTGCGGTGAGACCAAAGACTGCCTGTTCATTTTGAAATGATGGTATGCATCCTGAAGATCTATTGAGCACATCCAATCGACCTGGTGCAGAAACAGCAAAATGGACTGAACTGTGACCATTTGGAACTTTGCGTGCTGAACTGACTTGTTCGGATTGCTGAGATCCAAAATTGGTCTCCAGTCCCGTTTTCTTTGGCATTAAAAAGAATCTTGAGTAAGTTCTGAACTCTTTCTGGTCTAGGGTGACCTCTTGGATGACTTTCCTAGCAGCTTTTTATTTATTTTTTTTCTTCTAGTGCTGCTGCTTTCCTCTGACTGGGTGGAACATCAGTTTTGTTTACTGTACAGGAAGGAGGAAAGAAAAAGGGAATTATATAACCTCTGGAAATAATCTTCTGTACTCACAAATCTTTTGTAATCTGTAGCCAAGTTCTCTGGTGCAGGGACAAAACAAAATACCCCTGACTGCCTCCAGAGATGGACCATCAGGTCTCTTCTCAGGAGCGCTTGTAGGATCTGTCACAGAAGGCATTTCTAGACCCTTGGTTCTGCTGGCCACATTTGCTGCGTGGATGGCATTTTCCATTAGAGTCCCACCCCCGTCTCTGGGGATCTTGGAAAGGGGCACAGGGACTTTTTGAACCACATTTTTCAACCACCTCATTGATTCCTGGAAAAGGTCCTTTGAGGGGTTGAGAAATGTATGCCCACAGCAGACATGGTTTTACCTTCCTGCTCATATCTGGATAGGGTGTCCAACACTGGGGACCAAACTTCTGTCAAAAGGATCATTGCTGAAGGAAGACTTGAAAGGCTGCACAAAATCACACAGGCGCATCCAGGAATGTCTCCTAATGGAAATGCCTGAATCCGCCACCCTTGAGGTATCTTCAACTGCATGTGAAATGAGCCGCATGGACAAATTTGAAATGGACTGTAGGGTAGCCAACTATGAGGCAATAGAACTTTCTGCCTCAGAAGTAACAGTTCCTGAGAGGGCTTTATCAAGTTCTTTAATCAAATCCCTCTGAAGTCTAGTAGTCTGCGCCACACAGTTCAGCAATATAAGTGCAAAGGTCACTAAAGTATACACACAGTTCCCAAATCTGACTTTGTTCCGCAAGTTCCTTCTTTGTGGCCCCCACTACGACCACATCATCCACAGGTATTCCAAAACTCCCTATCCTTGGGTGGTGCCAGTATCCTGTCCAGTATTTTGTGGATCGCTTCAATGGATCTTTCAACATCCGCCTAGAGATCAAGTCTAAATGCCTCCTCCTGAAGTACTCTTCCCTAGGGACTTCTCTGATTGGGATGTTCCAGAGAAGTATTGGAAGAAATCAATATACACCGATGATTATCCTGGAGACTTTGGACTGATTGTCCTTGTGGAGTAGGATGCTGAGGCTCTTGATGTAAAGACAAGTGGGTTTGGGAAGTGGAGACCGAGGAAGGTAGATGCGCCCTTTCTCTAGGAGTAGAGAAAATTCTCTCCACCACCTCAAAGGCAGAATAGTCCAGAGAGGAAGAAGCCAACAGCTCCCAGATGATGTGCTTCCGAACCGTCGGCTCCCTGTAACCTGAAGGCAAACTGCTCAAAGCAGGGGTTGGAGCAGAACTCTCAAGGAACAAGACTTCGAGGGGCAGAGACAGCACCAACAATCTCAGAGTCAACTCTAACACCCCTGGATCCAGCAACACTGCTACTGCTCTGATAGTCATCCGGCTGTAACTAATGCACTTGGAGCTGGTCCACTCACAGACGGTAACGGAGTAGAATATATGACAAATTATGTATCCAATAAGGACGGATCTGGGTTTCTCGGTTCCAACTGCTCTGAAACCAAAGTTCGGATCAGAGGAGACACCACTGGTGGAGTAGTACTTATGAAGGTCTCTGAACCAGATAGGGCAGAAGCTGGGAGAACCCCCATTTGTATTTGCATTGAGAGAAATGTCCTCATCATCCTATCCACATCTGCTTCTGTCAAACTTCTGGAGGACTGAGAAGATGACAGAATAGTGTTCTTGGAATGGTGGCATCGTTGGCAGATGGGAGGGAACAGAATCCAGAGAAGAATCATAATGGGTCCTAGAACGGTACTTCGGAACAGAGTGGGTCAGATCTGATGACGTGGATGTTGCTGTGGAAGCTGTAGAATACAAGTGTTTTGATGATAATTTAGGTCGTTTTTGAGGAGGTTCTGCAACTGCAGCACAGCATGGAGCAGAATATCTGGAAGGATCTGAAGGATGCTTCTTTGACTCCTTGTCCATTTTCTTAGGGGGTTTGAAAAGTATAGTTGTGTACCTACCATAAATGCAGATGTTCGAGTGTATTCACTGTTGCAGTCATTATACTAGGGTTATCCTGCTGGCAGGCTACCCGCAGTCAGCCTGAATTCCAAAGTCCTGGTCCGGTGTCGGTTGCTGTCGCCTCTTCCCTGACGTCAGTGCGCCAGGGGTATACAAGATGCAGCAGACACCATTTTCTTCAGTTTTTCTTGCCCCAGATGTCAGGTGCCCCCAAAAGGGTAGGCTAAAAACACTGCTTATAAAAAGCATGCACTAAAATAAACATTACCTTAATCTACAAGCAAATAAACCACATAGGTTGCATAGAATAGAGAAGCACAGATAAGTCCCAGCAAAGAAAGGGGGATGGTGGGTGGGTAACCTGGACTGCAACAGTGAATACACTCGAACATCTACATTTATGGTAGGTACACAACTGTACTATGTTCATCGTGTTTCATTGTTGCAGTCATTACACTTGGGTTGAATCCCAAAGCTGAGGTTGGGTGGCTGGGTCTAAATAGAATTAGGAGTGGCTATGAGGCCCTGCAGAACTGCAGTGGCAAAGCCTGCTCTTGATTTAGAGTAAAGAAGTAAGTGGTAGCACTTTGTAAAAGTGTGCACTGAAGTCCAAGTAGCAGCTTCCAAAATATCCTTGGTTGGTCCTCCTCTGAGGAAGGCTGCTGAGGTGGCTGCTGCCCTGGTCGAATGTGGCCTAATGCACTTAGGCACTGATTTGCCATGTTGTGAATAACAGAAAAGAATGCAGTGTCCTATCCATTTTGAAATAGTCTGATTTGAGATAGCCTTTCCTTGTGATCCTGCGGCATATGCCACTAAAAGTTGCTCAGTCTTTCTGAAAGCTTTAGTTTTGTCCAAGTAGAAGCGTAGCTGTCTGTGTATGTCCAAAGAATGCAGAAGTCTCTCTCCTTTATTCTGGGGATTTGGACAAAATGTAGGCAAATGAATGGTTTGATTGAGAGCCACACTGGATACGACCTTAGCCATAAATGTTGGGTTTGTCCTTAGAGAAACCCTGTCCAGATAGAAAATGATAAAAGGTTCCACAGCCATTAATGCCTGTAACTCTGAGACTCTTCTTGCTGAAGTTATTGCTAGGAGCAGAGCTGTTTTCCATGATAAGTATTTCATTTCAGCTGTATTGGCTGGCTCAAAAGGAGGCAGTGTGAGCTTTTCCAAGACAAAGTTGAGCTCCCATACAGGTATTGGTGCTCTTCTTGGGGGTCTTATGTTTTTGGCCCCTCTGAGGTACTGCCTTAGTAATGGATGTGAAAAAAATAGGCGGGTCCGTATTGTAATGAGCTGAAATGGCAGAGGCATGGATCTTAATCAATGAAAAGGATAGGCCTTTGTCCAACATCTCAGTTACGTATTGTAAAATCAGAGGAATATTTGGTACATGCATGTCAATTCCTTGTGCCTGGTTCCAAGCACAGAATCTCTTTCATTTTTCTGCATATGATTTTCTGGTGCTGGGCCTTCTGGCCTCCAGAATAACATCCATAACTGCTTTGGAGAGAGGTGTGTCCTGAATGGTTACATTATCCGCCATGCAGCCAGATTTAGGGTTCTGAGTTGGCTGTGCAGTATCCGATTGCTTTGTTGGGTCAGTAAATGAGGAATTTGAGGAAATGTTCAGGCTGGGCCTTGAGACAAGCTCTTTAGGATTGGGTACCAGTGCTGGTGTGGCAAGTCTGGGCAATCAGGATCATTTTTGGCTTCTCTTGTCTGACCTTGAGGAGTACCTTGGGGAGAAGTGACAGTGGAGGAAAGGTATATACTGTAAGGTTTTTCCAGCGGAATGATAGAGCATCCACTTTCCATGCTAGCTTGTGATAAGGCCTTGTACAAAATCTCTGTAGTTGGCAGTTGAGGGGAGGCAAATACATCTATGTCTGGGCATCCCCATTTCCTTCTTATTATGCTGAAGATTTCTGGATCTAGTTTCCACCTGTGAGGATCCATGAGGTTTCTGCTTAGTTCGTCTGCCAGAGTATTTATCTTTCCTGGCAGGAATTGTGCTTGCAGGTGTTCTTGATAAGTCAATGCTGTGTTTCACAAAATCATGGCTCGTCTGCAGAGGGGGTAGGAATGCATGCCTCTCTGCTTGTTTATGTACCACATGACTGTAGTATTGTCCGTCTTTATCAGCAGTTGTCCTGGATGAAGTAGATCCATGAAAGCTGTCAGGGCATTCTGGACAGCCAGCATTTCTTTTAGATTGATATGAAGATGCATTTGGCTTGTGGGCCATGTGCCCTGAATACATTTTCCTGCCATGTGGGCCCCCCAGGCATAATCTAATGCATCTGTTGTTACTGTCTGCCTGGCAGTGGGTAAAGTGAAAGGCTGTCCCTTGTTGTGGTGACAGGCCTGTTCCCACCATTGAAACTCCTGTTGCAGGCAGGGAATGAGGGTAATAAGTTTTCCAGGCTGTGGCAATGTTGAGTCCAAACACTTTTTAGATACCATTGAAGTTTCCTCATATGCAGTCTTGCATATGGAATTAACAGAATGCAGGATGCCATGAAGCCCAAAGCCTGCAGAATTTTTCTTGCAGATAACTGGGTTTTTGTTGCCAACATTCCGAAGTAAGAAGTCAGTTGCCTTTGTTTGTCTGGCGTGAGATAGGCAATCTGGGCAGTTGTATTTAAGCTTGCACCCAGGAATATTATCTCTTAAGAGGGTACTAGTTATGATTTATTTTCGTTTACTGTGTACCCTAGGCAAATTAGCAATCTTTTTACAAATGCCAGATGCTTTAGTAGAATGTCCTTGTTCTCTGCTTGAATAAGGCAATCGTCCAAGTAGGGCTATATTTGAATTCCTCTTTGTCTGCAAAAACCAATTACTGGTGCCAGGCATTTTGTGAAGACCCTGGGTGCAGTAGAGAAGCCAAAGGGCAGTGCAGATAATTGGTAGTGCATTGAGGCAGCTATGAATCCGAGGTATCTTCTGCAAGATTGTCTGAATGGGACGTGCAGGTATGCCTCTTTTAAGTCCAAGGTTACAAGCCAAGCTTTCTTGCCCAGCATGGGCAGAAGCTGCTGCAGTCTCAACATTTTGAACTTTGGAACGTCCAGAAAAGTGTTTGGAATAGACAGGTCCAGTATTGGTCTCCAGGCTTTGTCCTTTGAGTACCAAGAAAAGACGTGAGTAAAATCCTTGTCCCTGCTCCTGTAGTGGTACTCACTGAATGGCCCTCATGTCCATGAGGGATGAAACTTGCTTTTGTGTCTCTGCCCATTGATTCTGTGGCAGGTCTGGCATGCCCTTTGCCTTTGCCAGGGTGTGAAAGTGAAACCTGTAACCCTCAGACACTATACTCAACCCATTTGTCCTGGGTAATCATGTGCCAGTTTTGTGACAAAAGTGCTAGTTTTCCCCCTAAAGGAGCATCCAAAAGAGAAGTGCTTGGTACTGGTAGAGGAAAGTCATTGGGACTGTTTCCTATAAGGTTGAGATTTGTCTTCTCTGCTTTTGGAGGTAGAAGCACCCCATTGTTTAGGCCTGTATGAGCCTTGGGGCTGGGATCTGCCTCTTTGTGGCCTGACACTGGAAAGGACTAATTTTTTGAAGGCCAGTTCCTGCTAAATCTGGGTGGCTGTACCTGTAAGAAATCCTTAACTGTCTCCATAGATTTCGCTTAATCCTCCATTTTCTTCAGTACCTCTTCTGCCTTAACACCAAACAAAGTATCATGCTGTAATGAAGCATCTAATAATTTTGCTTTAGCATGATCAGGCAGATTCTGTTCCTTTAACCAAGCATGCCTCCTAATCACAGAACCCGTTACAGCAGCCCTACAAGAGGCCTCCAAAGAATCAAAACCACATTGCAAAGTATGTTTTCCCACCTGTTCAGCCGCATGCAATAAATCCTGCATTTCCTTGTTTTCAGCACATTCAGTATTTGTCAACATTTTCTGTTTTAACAGTGACATTAAGTATTGCTGATATTTTAGCATATGAAACTGACAATTTAAAGCCATTACAGCCAAGGTAGCAGAAGTGTAACCTTTTTTCCCCCATCTGTCCAGTGCTCTAGAATCCCTATCAGAGGGAACAGGGTTTTTTGCAGTGGAAGCCTTGACCCCTTTGGGATCCTGAGATATAGTTTCTGGGTCAGCAGCAGGGTTTTTATATAGAAATTTATGAGTCTGGTACCCTGTAGTACCCGTATGGCTTAACAGTTGCAGGGGGTATAGAGTCTGGAGACAGGCTGGACTCTGAAAAAAAACATCATCTACAATGTCCAGAACAGGAGGAATAGCAAGGAGCCTGTGCTGAGGAAGTAAAAGAAAATCTCTGAGCCTTTTCTTGGATTCTGAATAATCCTGGCTCTCCCAATGAAAGTGCTCCCTCATAGTATGCACGGTTTCCCCAAAAGAGTAATCCTCAGGAGGAGAAGCTGAAGGAATAGATTCTTCAGCATCAGAATCCTCATAGGGAGGAAGAGAGTATTCCTAATCAGAGGAAAGGGAAACCTGATCTGAAGATTCATATTCTGTCTCTTGCCTAGGCCTCTTATCAGGAGGGGGATGGGAACCCCTGATCAAAGTAATAAGGTCTTTGGCCATTTTGAGCATCTGTTTTTTAGGCATGAAAGTCTGTCCTGGAGAATGCTGCACTTGTTTCTTTGTCTTTAGAGCTGCTTTAGTCTTTGGCTTTGAAGCTGAAGATGGCTTTACATATAACTGTGTCGGTCTGAACACACCCTCAGAAGCTGATGCCTGCACAGTGGCTACGGACCCATCCGAGGGAATAGTTTCCGAGGATCCAATACCTTGAGTTTCCAGAGGCCCAGTCGGCTCCACGTGGGAGTCGGAAGCGTCCTGTGGCTGTGAGGTAGCGGGTGTAAGGGGCTGCGAAAGCACCTCACTGAGAACCGACGAACTGACTACTAGCTTAGAGGAAGCCTCATCGTCAGTTTTGGACCTTGGATGCCTATCCTTGTCTTTATCCTTGCATTTCTTATAGACTCCGGTCGTCGGCTGTCCCGCCGGCATTATTTAATTGAATCTGCGGCTAAAGTAATGAAAGGCAAAATCGTACAGACGCTTAATAGTGCGTTGGTTAAATCTAGCACAAAATTGACAATAAGCAACGTCGAGGTCAGGGCCTAGGCAAGGAATACAGTAAGAGTGAAAATCCTTATGAGGTATTTGCTTCCCACAAGAAATACAATTGTTGACTTTTTCTGACATCGCTCTGAAAAAAAGTTTCCCCAATGGGGTACTTCGCTTTAATGAAGACTTCGGATCTGATATTCGAATTCGAAAATCTCAGGAGTCGGCCGACCGGCAGTTTTGCGAACTGCTTTTGCTTCAGGCACCACGCGGCAAGAAAGACTGAAGAAAATGGCGTCGGCTGCATCTTATATACCCCTGGCGCACTGACGTCAGGGAAGACGCGACAGCAACCGATGCCGGACCAGGACTTTGGAATTCAGGCAGACTGCGGGTAGCCTATCAGCAGGATAACCCTAGTGTAATGAATGCAACAGTGAAACACGATGAACATCCCTGGGTACTGTCTGACAAGATGATGAAGGGAGTAAACCCTTGAAAATAAGCTTGTTTTTTCTATCCACCAACGCTCGTGGATTAAAAACCTTACAAATACCATAGGACACATTCAAATAATCCAGGTCTAAACAGCAGATGCAGGAGTCATGTGCATCTGACAAAGGTATTATGTGGCCGCACACCTTACATTTTTTAAAACCTGTATTTTTTTTTTGAAAAACAAACCACTTCCAAGAGAAAGGAAAAGGCAAGCTTTTTTTTTAATATGGAAAACTATTAATGGGAGAAAAGGTTACCAACGATGGCAAACGAGACTACCACTAAGGTACAAGGAAAGCAAGCAAGAAAAAAAATGCTAATAAGGTTACACTAAACAGTGTAGGAAGGTTAAGACAAGGCTATTATAGAAAAAGATAAAGGAAAAATGTAATAAAGTCTGCTTTTCTACTCACAAAAGCTAGAGAGCTAGCTGCAGCCATGTCCGTATGTCAAGGCGGCAAATGATATCTGAGGTATGGTAGGGGACTAATGCATTACGGGTAGGAGAGGAGCTCAAGAGCTTTCAGTGTTCCATGAGCTGTAAAAAGCATCCGGTCGGATCTGTAACCCAATCATTGAGGAATGAATGAAAATGACATCATCAGATCAATGGTGGTCTCCCCAAGAAGAAACTGTGATAACTCTGTTCTGTCCTGTTTTGGTCTGAAAAGTAATTTCTGAATCAGAAAAAGTGGAGGAAAGGTAAAAAGCAGACTGAGTTGAAAAAAATAAAAAAGCCTCCAACTTCCACAGTGTCATGAGGGAACAAAAGATATGTAAGAGTGTTGGAATGTGTGGCAAATGCATCAAACCAGCAGCACACCCCACTTCTGTGTAATTTGTCAGAACAGTAGTTCTCAGCTAGTGAGGCTGGCCTACTGTACATGGCTCAAACAACTGTATAAATGTATTCTTGAAATATTACTAATCAGTATTAATCTTCTGTGAGATCATCATCCTCGGATCCATCTTAGCTGCTTCTTCCAGATCTTAGAAAACTTGAACTCTCAAGCTCCTCCCTTTACTCACAATGCCCTAGTCACCTTACATACCTAACAGACCTAAATAGCAATGTAAAATAAAGAATGGAATCTGGGGCTCAAACAAGACACAGAGATTTCTCCAATGTCCTTTGCTCTTTCCAGAAGTAAAGTAAGGATGGTATTTGGTGGGTGGGAAGTTGAGGAAGAATGAAAATGGACAACACAGATGGAACGTTATGGTGAATACAAAACTTTTTAAATCTGATGTTATTTTCATTCATTCCTCAACTGCTGCTACCTAAATCCCAGGAAGACTCTAAGGAAGGATATTCCAGAGCACACCTGAGCCAAAGGGTGCTGCTCTTTCCCTAGAGACCAGACCCAATTTGTAATGAGCAATAAAGGTATGAGGATTAGCCTAAGTTGCAGCTACACAATGAAGTTGCCAAAGACCTGGTGGAACGGGCTTTTGGAGGCTTTGGTTAAGAGAAACCCACTTTTTCATAAAGAAAGGTAATACAATTAGTCAACCATTCGGCCAAAGTGACTTTAGCAACTAATTTGCCTAATTTTGAATCAGAAAAGGAGACAGACAATTGTTCATATTTTCTCAAATCTTTGGTTCTGTGACGGTAGAAATGCAATTGTCTGTGGACATCCAAAAGATGCAACATATATTCTCCTTTGTTATAAAATTTCGGAAAGATTGGTAGGTTGATAACCTGATTAACATTGGATTCTGACATCACCTTTGGTAAAATGAAGAATTTGTCCGTAAAGAAACCCTATTTTGTGAAAAATTAAATAAGATTTAGAAGATACAGTCTGAAGTTCAAACGCTCTTCTGGGAGAAGTAAAAGCAACTAGGAAAATGGTTTTCCAGGTCAAAAAATTTAGATCTGATGGTTTTAGGGGGGGGGGGGGTCAAGGCCTGAAAATTTAAATCCCAAGGAGGCGTAGGATCCTTTAAAGGAGGTCTAAGTAAATAGGTTGCTCTGAGGCTTTACAAAGCTTGGAGGAAGCTAAGGTAGAGTTATTTACTCCTATATGAAAGTTGGAGATGGCTGCTGATTGTGCTCTGATGGCTGAAGAGCTAGCACCTTCATTGAAAATTGTAGCTAAAAAATCAAGAATCTTAGAAATTAGTGCTGAAAAGGGGGGGTCTAAATTTGCACTGTGCGCCCACAAAAATAAATCTTTTCCTTTTACTTTTGTAAATGTTTCTAGTGGAAGCTTTATGGGAAGATAACAGAATATAACAGATAGGGAAAGACAGCCTGGGGTGTCTAGCATTCAATGAAACTGGATAAACCATGTGGTCATCTTGAGGCCAAAAATGTCTGGATGAGTCATTTCTGTCAGATGAGACAAGGTCTGGAGTTGGAACCAGAATCCATAGTGGGAGTAATAGATGAGGTCAAAGGAAGGGAAACTAGATCTGACAAGACCAGAAAGGAGCAATGCGAATGGCTGTGCTCTTCGATCAATATGCTTTCTGGAGAAATTTGGGAATCAGTGGTAATGAGGGAAAATCATAAAGGAGACCCGAGGGTCAAGCGTGAAGAAGAGCATCTCTCAGGGACTTCCCCACTGGGGGGATCAGGACAAAGAACCTGCTGCAATTGCTGTTGAGAAGTGAAGCAAACCGATGGAAAATCCTCTCTGCCACGCTGACATCGAGACGCCATCAAAATAGACTTGATTAACTTGTCTGCAATCACGCTTGATTTGCCATACTCTCAAGGCCTTCTTGACAAAGAAGGTAAGATCTGTTTCACCTTGTTTGCTGATGCACCTGACTACCGACATATTGTCCATCTGAATAGCGATTGTTCTGTTGGGAGAAGGTCTTGAAAGGCCTGCAACATTTGGAGGACAGCTCTCATTCTCAGGACACTGATATGCAAGACAGCCTCGGAGTGACCATGTACCCTGGACTGTCCTTCACAAGTAATGCCCTCCCACGACTTGAGAAGCATCTGTGGTCACTGGCTTTGGGCTGAGGAAGAACAAAGGGACAGCCTTCATGTATTTGATTGGAGTGCATTTAAAAAGAAGGTACTTTGTGCAAGCTTGAGTTACCTTCACTGACCTGGACATTGGGTGTTGGAGAATAGACCATTAAGTCATGAGTGCCCTCTGGAGAATTCTCATATGGAACCTGGCAAGCAGTAAAAGGGTGATTGCTGCTGACATGGATCCCAGTGCTTGTAATATCAGATGGGCTGAAAGAGAAGAACTCTGAATAATCTTTTTGATCTAGAACTGAATTGTATGAATCCGAGACAGAGGAAAAGAAACTATTTGAGTGACTGTATTGAAAAGTGCACAGATGAATTCCAAACTTTGAACTATTTAGTTGAGATTTGTTGCAACTGATGGATATCTCCATTATTATTTTATAATTACACATGGTAGAGCAACTTCAGCAGCTTAATATCGTATCCAGGTGTCACAAAAGTAAGTCTGGCAAGACTATACATATAGAATCAGACTCCACTTGAATTCATGCAAACACTACAAAATAGCTGCACATAGTACCTTAACAAGGGTATGGCAACATCTCTACTAGCATCAACCAGAAATCAATCCAAGGCAAATCACTTCAAAAATGCGAATGCATTGTATTCTACATACATGAGGAATAATGGTCATGAATTACTCCTGCCATGCTTGTGGAACAGCTGAGCATCAGAACAGTATTAATTTACCACTGATACAACTCTGCAAGCCATTTCATACATGACTGCACAAAAGTCTGCTAAAGGGCATAAGTATCAAAACTTAGCTGAAGAAGGAAAATACTGAAATCCAGACTATAGCCGAGTGCCTGCCTTACTTACTCATTGGCATGATCACACTAACACTGATCCTATCTCTAATCCTACAGATTAATTTATGAAAAACTAAAGTTAAGTAGCTACCATAACTAAAGATTCATGTTATCTGCCTCTGGTTCAACCTGTGGGTTACTGGATCCTTAGAACTTACCAGGCTGTGCCTCCTTTACCTACAATTCCCTGGCTCCTCACACTACTCCTCAGTTCAAGTTTGCTCCATGACAACCATCTCCAACTTACAATAAACTTTCTTAACCTGGAGAATGCAGGATTCCGTGGATAAGGAACAGAGGGCCTCCACTGTCCAGCCATCTCAGACAGGGAAGTTGCCACAATAAGCCAAGGCTGGTGCAGGAGTGGGGTAAGGTTGAACCAGACAAGGGGAGACTAGTGACATCATAATGGTAAGTACATAACTTTTGTATCTCATGTTGCCTGCTCTGACTTCAATCTGTGGAACAGAGTCCCTGACTGTGAAAAAATCCCTCGGAGTAATTATTAAGAAAGGATATTCTGCAACACAGTGGAGCCAAATGAAGCCCTGTATCTAGCTAGACTGAATATCCAGCTTATAACATGGTCCAAAAGTACAGTGACCCATCTAAGTCACGGCTGCACAAACTTTATCCATTGATATTCTTGAAAAGAAAGCTATAGAAGTAGCCATAGCCGTGGTAAATGACTCCTAGGTTTGTGAAGTAGGGTCATGCCTCTCAAAGAATACACAAACAAAATACAGTCCGATTGCCACTTGGATAAATTCACTTTAGACACAGGTTAGCCCAGTGTGGATTTCGAAAAGGAGATAAATAACTGACTGGATTTATTAAAGGAATTGGTATGGTCCAAATAAAATCTCAATTGCCTATGCACATCCAAACAATGTAAAAGGTACTTGCCCTTGTTGGAGAAATTGGGAAAAAACACAGAGATGAAGAAAACAAGAAATTATATACTCACCATAACGTTCGATGTATGTAGTCCATCTCGCCTCACATTCTTACCCGTAGGTTTGGAGCCGAATGTCGGCTCCGACGCGGCCAAAACTTTTCTAGCCAGAAGTCTTTCTATTGGCTGGGCTAAGATGGTATCCCATGCTGCACTGCTCTATATCCCCAAATCTAGTTTGCTGCGAACACCAGCACTCATTCTCTATGCATAACACCACCCAAGGAAAGGAACAAACAGAGTGAAGGGAGCTCTGAAAACCAGTCCTAACCTCCAGATCCTCCAGGAATGGGGAAGGTGGTGGTGGTGGGGGGGGTAAGTAAGAATGTGAGGCGAGATGGAGTACATACATCGAACGTTATGGTGAGTACATAACTTTTTGATGTTATGTAGTCCAATCTCACCTACATTCTTACCCATGGGACAGCGTCCCCAGCACCTAAATCCTGGGAGGCTCAGTGGAAAACACTCCTGAGCACTGTGGAACCAAAGGAAGACCTGCCCCTAGATACCACATCCAACTTGTAATGAGTAACAAAGGTGTGAGGAGATGCCCAAGTAGCCGCAGCATAAATATCATCCATAGACAATCTGGCCTGATAGGTTGTAGATGTAGATACAGACCGAGTAGAGTGAGCCTTCACCAGGAACGGTAGATCTTTACCCCCTGAGGAATAAATGAAAAAGATGCAACTGGATATCCACCTGGACAGCGTGACTTTGGAGACAGGAGACCCAATTCTGTTTTCCAAAAAGGAAACAAACAACTGATCAGATTTTCTGAGGTCTTTGGTTCTGTGCAGATAAAAACGTAATTGTCTGTGTACATCCAATTGAAGAAATTTAAATTTTGCCTTGTTTGAGAACTGGGAAAAAACACTGGCAACTCAATAGATTGATTAAGATTGCTGATAGACACCACTTTGGGAAGAAAGGAAGGGTTCGGCCTGAGAGAAACCCTGTCCTTATGAAAAATCAAGTATGGTGGTTTTACTGACAGAGCTTGAATCTCTGAAACGCGTCTGATTGATGTGATGGCTACTAAAAAGACAGACAGTCTTCCAGGTCAAGAATTTTAAATCACAAGTAGCTGCAGGTTCAAAGGGTGATGAAGTAAGAGCATGTAGAACAAAGTTTAAATCCCAAGGCATGATAGGTTCCGATACAGGAGGATGGAGTAACAGAGTGCCCTTTAGGAAAGCCTTACAGAGTCTGTGAGGCATTAGACTAGGCTCATTAGCAACATGAAAGTTAGAAATCGCTGCCAATTGGACTTTAATGGTGGCGGATGCTGAGCCCTGGCGAAAAAGCATAGACAAGAACTCCAAAACAGATGAAATTCGAGCCGTGTAAGGGTCAATTCTTTGGGTATGAGCCCAGATTGAAAATCGCTTCCATTTGCTGGAATAAATCTTCCTAGTAGAGGGCTTAAGAGAGGAAGATAAAATATGAACTACCTCCGGCGAAAAATAAGGCCTAACTAACTGCGGAAGTGAAGTAGCCAGGCTGTCAACCGGAGGGTCCGCAGAGAGAGATGGAGCTGCCCTGACAAGTGTCAGTACGTCTAGTTGTGGGTCCAGAATCCAATACGCATCCATGAGGTAGGGATGGAGAAAGGGGAACCAAACCTGACGAGGCCAGTGTGGGGCAATCAGAATCATTCTGCTTCCCAAGGATTGCGCCTTTCTGAATCACCATTGACAGCAAGGGGGCCGGAGGAAAAGCATATAGTAGACCGGAGGGCCAATCTTGGACTAGAGCGTCCCTGGGTGTCTCCCCCTGAGGGGGATCAACGTGAAGTAGCTGCTGCTTTTCGCATTGAGGGGGCTGGCAAAAAGGTTGCAGCAAGGCTGACCCCATCTGTGGAAAATCCGTTCCACCACTTGACAGTTCAGGGACCACTCGTAAGGCATCAAAATAGCTCTACTTAGCCAGTCTGCAATCACGTTGGACTTCCCAGGAATGTGCGTTGCCACCAGAAAACGTTGGGAAGACACTGCCCAATGCCACACTCGCATGGCCTCTCTGCACAGGGGATATGACTTGGTTCCTCCCTGCTTGTTCAGATACCACACCACTGACATATTGTCCGAGTGGACTGCAATAGTCCCGAGAGGGAGAAAGCTTTGAGGTACCTGCAACGCAAGTAGCACAGCTCTCATCTCCAGGAAGTTGATATGCAAATGTATCTCGTGCTCTTGCCACGTGCCTTGGACTGTCCTGCCTAGATAATGCCCCCCCCCCCCCAATCTGGGAGGCATCCATGGTCACCGTGGCAATCGGGGGCGGAGGAACGAAGGGTTTTCCCGTGTCCAGATTGTTGGTGCAAAGCCACCAACCGAGATCCTGTTTGCACCTGACCATGAGTAGAATAGGGTGAGAAAGTGGAAGCCACTGGAGAGACCACTGGGCAAAGAGAAGCCACTGAAGGAGTCTCATATGTAACCTTGCTAGGGGGACTAACATAATTGTCGCAGCCATGGTCCCCAGGAGTTGGAGAACCCATCTTGCCTTCGCTCTTCTAAGAGGGAGTAGGGGTGAAGTTGTTGTAGGACTCTGATTCTTTCCTGTGGTAGAAATGCCCGCATGAGGACGGTGTCCAGCTCTGCACCTATAAAAGTGACACGCTGTGAGGGTAACAAGGCAAATTTTTCCCAGTTCAATGTTATGCCCAACTGTTGACACAGAGTTATAGTGACGTCCTTGGTCTGAATTAGTAGATGCCTGGTGGCGGAAGTGAGGAGCCAGTCGTCCAGATATGGAAACACCTGGAATCCTTGACGTCTCAAGTGAGCAGTCACCACTGTCATGCATTTGGTCAACACCTTGGGGGCTGTGGTGAGACCAAAGGGCAGGGCTCGAAACTGAAAATGACTGGCTCCCAGCCGAAAGCGTAGGTGACTCCTGGATGCCCTGTCCATTTTGATATGGTAGTAAGCATCCTTGAGGTCGATGGAGCACATCCATACTTCTTTTCCCAACAATGGGAGAATAGACTGCAATGTGACCATTCGGAACTTGGACTTTTGTACATGGTTGTTCAAAAGGCTGAGATCTAATATGGGTCTCAGGTTCCCTGTTCTTTTTGGCACCAAAAAGAATCTTGAGTAAGTCCCTAATCCGATCTGGTCTGAGGGGACATGCTGGATGACTCCTTTTTCTAGCAGCTTTGAAACCTCTGAAGCTGCGTATTCCCTTTGACTGGGTGGAACATCTGGGATTTTCCTGACTGGAGGGGGGGTCTGACGAAAAGGGAATGACATAACCTCTGGAAATTATTCGTAAAACCCATTGGTCCTGGGTGATGTCTTGCCAGGCCTCCGGGTATAACGATATTCGACCCCCGACTGGCTTCGGAAACACAGTGCCGGTCCTCCCATCAGGAATCGTGGTCTCCCAAGTTGCGGGGGCCTCCTCTGCCTCTAGGACGGCGTCTTCATGAAAACCTCCCCCTCCTCTGCCTCTGGAGGGGGTCTCACCTTGTGCACCGGGAAAAAAACCTCTGTGATTTCTTGAACCACATTTTTCCACCCCTCTGGGCCTTGGGATAAGGCCTAGAGGGAAGGGAAAAATGGACCCCTACAGCAGAGAGAGTTTTTCCCTCCTGCTCACACCTGGTGAGGGTGTCTTTCACCTTGGTTCTGAACAAAGAGGAACCATCAAAGGAGGCGTCGGTGAATGAAGACTTGACGGCCTCCGTGAAATGACGAAGGCACATCCAGGCCTGCATCCTAAGGGCGACTCCTGAGCTTGCTGCCCTACTCGCTCCCTCAGCTGCATATGAAATCAGCCTCATGGAGGAGTTAACAATGGAATTGAGGGTAGACATCTGGTCGTTAACCGTCTGGGCCACCGCCTCAGAAACGTTACCCGTGAGAGCATCTCCAAGCTCCTTGAGGAGATCTCTCTGGCGGCGTGTAAAGTGAGATAAGTAGTTCAGCGACCGTAAGGTAAAGGTCGCTAAAGAGAGGGTACGCTTCCCGTACCGGTCCATGGTCCTAGACTCCTTGTTAGGAGGATGGGCGGTGGAAGAAGTCTCAGCTAACTCCTGAGTGGCCGCTGTCACCACCATGGCATCCACAGGGACTCCCTTGGACAGAAATTCCTTACCCGGGGGAGCAGACAAATTTATTGGGTCTCCTGGGGACTGGTTCCACAAAGTCAGGGTTCTCCCACACCCTTCGACAAATCAAATCCAGGAGCTTGTCGAAGAGTGGGGACACCCAGGAGGCGGAGGGGTGAGCACCGAAGGCTTTCAGGAAGACAGACTCCTCCCTGGAGGGGGCTTTGGACGGCCAGTCACCTCTGTTTCAATATCTCTAGAATGTCAGAGAAAAACATCCTCAGAGGATGACTTGGGGGACCCCTCCGATTCCTCGAGGTCAGTATCTGAGGTGAGAGACTCATCCTGGGAGTCTTATGTGCTTCCTCTTGCACGTTTTCTTTCTAGGGGGCTCCTCAGACAAGCACTCTGAGGGGCCCTCAAACTTGGGGACCAGTCATGGGGGTACCTTGAGGCCTTGAGGCTCCGCTGTCTAAAGATAGGTGGTGATCAGAGACCCACACTGGAGTGGTAGGGGACAGAATGACACTCGCATGATGTCGCTGACTATCTGGCCAGCGCACTCGGCATGGCCTCAAAGGCTGGCCCCCCCCGAGGAGCGACCAGCCTTCGAAGTCACGACATGAGTCGGACTTCCTTGCGCCGAAGCACCGAGAGGGAGACTACGGACCGAGAGATGTCCTGAAGCCTCTCCCTCGGGTCCGACTGAAGAATCCCGAGTCCTGAATCCCATGGACGGCGTCGGTGGGGTCATAGCTGATGTCGGCACTGATAAGCCAGGAGGGGCCATCGGAACAGACCTGGATACATCACACAGAGCAGAGCAGTCCGGCTCAAAAGGCTGGGATGCGCTCAGAGGAAGAATCGAAGTAGGTTGTGGGATGGGCTCTGGAGCTGGGAACAATTTTGCTAAGACCGGTGACTGAAGGAGTCTCTGCACCACTCTATCGGCATCCACATCCGATAAAGTCCTGGAGGATTTGGAGGACAGGGAGGGAGATCAAGATCTCCTCTCAGGTGATAACTTGCCTAATACTAGGCGATCGGCTCCGAATAGGTTCCAATATAATTGGCGCCGACGCCGGTTCCATCATCACTGACACTTCCTGCGGCCCCGAAGACAGTAGAGCCGAGGATGTCGAAGCTGATTTAGCTACTTTCTCTAGTGGTTCTGGGGAGACTGAAGGAGCCGGAGACCTCTTTTTTGATTTTGTGGTTTTAGCTTTAGAGCTGGACGCAGATTCCAGACCCTCTTCGAATGAGGGTTTCAGAAGTCCCTTCAGAATCATATTATTCTTTCTTTCCTGAAGCACCCTAGGACTAAATGCATGACAGAAGCTGCAAGACTCCTACAGATGGATTGCTCCCAGACAATATACACATACCGAATTGTCCATCAGTAATGGACATTTTATAGCCACACTTTGAGCATTTCTTGAAGCCTGCAGGTTTGTGCTCCTTAGAATCTTTAGACATCTCAAGGAATTAACAATCACCAAGACAAAAAAATCACAGGTACGGAACCGACTGGAAAAAAAGTGTCACAGACTGCACCACACTTAGCGCGGGAAAAAACTACCAGTAACAAACTCTAACAAACAATCCTCTGACACACACACACAAAAAGGGATTAGGACTAAAACCTCTAAATTAAACGGTTTTTGACTAGAAGTTAGAACACAGGGAAGCAAGGGAACAGACTAGGTCCTCTAACTGAAATGTGCCTACCCCGTTGGAACAGCTAGTGGGATAACACAGAAACAATCACACACAAAATTTTCACAAACACCAAACTATCAATAGCTATTAAAACAGCTTTTTGTTTGTAATAAACTCTCTCAAAAAGAAAAAAGGTACTTAGCCACAGCCAAGAGAGAGACCATGTCCGAGCTACAAGAGCGGCAAATGAGATCTGGGGATATAGAGCAGTGCAGCATGGGATACCATCTTAGCCCAGCCGATAGAAAGACTTCAAGCTAGAAAAGTTTTGGCAGAGTCGGAGCAGACATTCGGATCCGAACCCACGGGTAAGAATGTAGGCGAGATCGGACTACATAACATCTGTTATTACTATTCTCAGAAGCTACTTTATGCAGAAAAGGAAGGGTTTGTATGGAGTGTTACCCCATCACTGTGAAACACCAAACAAGGAAGAGAAGAAACAAAAGCTTGCAACTCTTCTCATCGAACAGCCACCAAAAACAAGGTCTTCCAAGACAAAAGAGTTTCAAGTCAGATGCAGGTGAAGATTCAAATGGAGGGCTGCAAGGGCCTGCAAAACAAATGGCAAATCCCAGGGAGGAAATGGACCTTGAACTGGAGCACATAGAAGAAAGGTATCTTTGAGGGATGCCTTGGAAATATTGAGACAAGCCAGAGAAACATTCTCCTTACCAACATGAAAATTATAGATGGCTGCCAGATGTACCTTAATGGTAGGAAAAACTAGAACCAGACTGAAACAACTCGGCAAGAAAATCCAAAATTGAGTCTAAAGGAGTGGAAATAGAGTCCACAAGGCCCTCCCAAAGTACAAATCATCTCCATTTATTGGAATCCACTTTTCTTACACACTGTTTTTGAGATGAAGACAAGATGTGAATTATAGTTTATGAAAGCTTGCCATTTCTGACCATCAAGGGAACTGAAGAAACCATGCAATTAACTTGAGGGACTGAAGACTGGGAGGATCCAGACCTGCTGGATAAGAAATGAGAGCTGGAATGGCATTCAGTAACCAAGGGGGTACTTCAGAAAGGGCCAAAAGAAGGAAAACCACACGATAAGGACAAATACCAGGAGGATCACAGCTGGTCTGAAGTGGGCTGCATTCTGAAGAAATTTTACAACTGAAGGAACTGGGGGCTAAGTATAAAGAGACCCCAAGGTCCGAGCAAACACCAGAATGTCCATGGGTGACTGTCACAGAGGGGTAAGGAAGGAAGGTGTGATATCTGCTGCACTTGGTGTTGGATGGGGAGGCAAATAAGTTGCTAAACTAAGGCCCCAGCACCAAAAAATCCAAGCCAAAACTCTCTCATCCAGGGACAATACATGGGGAAGCAGAATGCTACTGCTGAGATTATCAGACAGAATGCTAGACCTTCCCAAGATGTGCACTCCCACCAGTAACTGCTGAGTTCATGGTCTCTCCATAAAGGGGATATGAACATGTTGCCCCTGCTTGCTGAGATACCAGACAACAGATAAAGTGACTATCTCAATCACACCTCTGGGAAGGGCGTACTGAAAAGCCTGCAACCCAAGGAAGACCACTCGCCTCCAGAACACTGATGTGAATGTCCGCCTCCACAGAAGATCTGCATGCTTCAACAGTCCTCCTTTCGAAGTGCCCAAACCCAGGAAGGAGGCATCCATAGTGACTGTGGCAGAGGGAGCTGGAAGAACAAACAGTCTTCTGTTGGTTACTAAAGGAGACTGCAATGACCAACGAATTTGATCATGACTTACTTTAGTCAACCTATTGGAAAATCCAATGGATGGGTTAGGAAAGACCATTGGACAGCCAGAGTCCATTGCAGAGCCCTTGTATATCTGGCTAAAGTGACAAACTCTATGGATGCTGCTATATGGTCTAAGAGCTTCATAATTGCATGAGCTGGAGGCTTCGAAGTTGGCTTAAGCATGAAGACTGATCAATTCTGGAGCTCAGAAGCCTGGTAGTTTGACTGACTGTATAAAAGTGACAACCTATGAACTTTAATACCTGAACAGGCTGTAGGCCCAACTTTGGATAACTGACTAATGTCTAAGTGGATGCATAGTTGGAATAAGGTATACCTGACCATGATCAACAATCCTTTTGTGGGGGTGGTTAAAGAGCCAACTGTCCAGGTAAGGAAAGACCAGGAATCCCTGCAGCTGAAGCCAGACTGTGACTGCCACCATGCACTTGGTGAACACCCTGGGAAGGGGTGGGGCTACGATGAGACCAAATAGCAGGGCCCTGAACTGCTAGTGACTGGCCCACAGTCGAAGTGCAGAAACCTCCTGGAGTGCCTGTCTATCTTTATATGATGGCTGGCATCCTTGAGGTGTATTAAGCAGATCCAATTGCCCTTTATCAGCAAAGGTAAAGATGGACTACACCATGACCATCTGGAATTTGGTCCTTTTCACAAATGGATTCAGTTTGCATAAATCCAAAATGGGCTTGATGTCTGCTTTTCTTTGGTACCAAAAATAATCTCAAATAGACCCCAGATCCTTGCTGGTCTGGTGGGACCTCTTGGATGACTCTGTTTGCAAGCAACTTGTGAATCCCACTGCTGCCTGCAGTCTCTGATGGGGTGGAACATCTGGGAGATGCTTGTGATGAAAATTTGGTACCTCTAAAAATGGAACAGAGTATCCTCTGGAAACAATTCTTACACCCATGTGTCCAAAATGATGGCTTCCCAAGCTTCTGGGTGAAGAGCCAAGTGAACCCGATTGCTTTCAGAGTAGGACAGCTGGGCAAACCCTTCAGGGTTGCTGAAAGGCCCGCCAGAGAAAGCCCCATGGAAACTCAGATTCTGTGGACTGTCCCTGCCCCGCAGGTAGCATCCATTATGACCCCCCCCTTCCGTCCTCGGGAGAAACTCTCTGAGGGAGTGCCTTCCTATGGTGGACAGCATCTTCCCATTATGCTTGCTCCTAGTTAGAGTATCTAACTTTTGTCCTGAACAAGGAAGAGCCATCAAACAGTGCATTAACAAAGGATGCCCTAAGGCACTCCACAAAGTTGCATAATCACATCCACATATGGCATCACATGGCAATGCCAGAGCCAGCTGCTTGGGTTGCTCCACTGGTTGCATTCAAAATAAACCTCATGGAAACATTAGTGGTGGACAGCAGGGTAGACAACTCTCTCCAGCATCTTCTGAATCTTCAGCATCTTCTGAATCTCCGGAGACTGCTGTGCCTTAATGTTCGACAATTCAGACAGATCATGTTGAAGTCTGGTTAAGTGTGATAAGTGCCCTCAACAAAAAAGTAACAGGCACAGGAGCACTTCCCTAAATGATTCTCAACACAAGACTTCCTATTTGGGGGATGGTCCAAAGAGCTTTCATCAGAGATCTCCTCTTTGTTGGCAGCTGCCAACAAAATAGCACAGATGGCCGACCCTTACTTCAATGTGGCCATTGCTCTGGGGTGCAAGAATCTTATCAAGTTTCTTGGTGTTGGGCTCCAAGTCGGGTTCCTTCCACACCCTCCAGGACACTAGGTCTATAAGCGCGTCTGGAGGGGGAACCACCCAAGGTGTGTGCGCTCATGCCAAGGGCCTCCGAACATACTTACTCATCCGGAGCAGGGGCTTCAGTGGTCCCGCCTACGTTTTGCCAAAGCAGCTCCAACAGATCATCAAGTGAAGCATCATCCCACAGACACTTAGGGAACCTCTCTCCTTCTTCGAGGTCAGTATCCCTTATATGACACTCCGGTGTGTCAAGATGCTTCCTCTTACACCTCCTCTTCCCTGAAACTTCCCATTCTGGTAATGCCAGGGAAGAGGCTGGAAGCTCCGCTAATGAGCAGGATAGAGACCCACAGACACAGACTTTCCAGGAGCAGACTGATGACTGGTCACAGGCCCATACAAGAAAAGGGAAGACACACCAGCTGGGGAAATTTGACCCTGCTGAGTGGAGAACATCCTTTCTACAATGTCAAAAGCCAAGGCAGAAGGTGGCCTCCCAGAACTGAGGGTCCCAACACCCGAAGGTACCAGAGACACACCCTGGCTCGACAGAGCTACATCAAGCCCTGATGAGATTGAAGCTAAGCTGTCAAAAGCCGAAGTTACAAGCAAGACAGACTAACCTGAAGCAGAGATTGTCAGACTGACCTGGAAAGTTCTGCTTCAGCACCACAGCTCAGAGGTCCAGACAGTCCAGAAGTAGCTGGAGTCTATGTGACAAAGGAATGAGTCACAGCTGAAGACGGCCAGCTGTCAGATCTGACCCAGAGGGTGGGAACACAGCCAGGCCCGAAGACCTTGGATCCAAAGGGGCTGAGTAAGGAAACCACAGAGATGAAGGTCTGGTAATCAGACCCGGACCCAAATGGATAAGGTGAAATTGTATCAGACTCTGCAAAAACAATCTCATCATTTACTCAAAGTCAGAAGCTTTAATGCTGTCCACTGACTTGGATGACCAGACAGACGAAGCCACTAATGGGAGCTTACAGGGCTATTTGAAAAAGGATGAACTTATTTGCAGGATCCAAATTAGGGAGAGTCTAAACTGGGGCAGGGAAGGAGACTACGCCACTGAAAGCTCTAGCGAGGTAAATGAAGAAAAAGGGGAAGCTGTCCTACCTGAAGGAACTACTTTAAGCAGAAACGGACTAGGAAGGCTGAGAGCCAGAACTTTATTGGTGGTTGGCACCAAGCAGTTTGAGCCGATGTCAGGGTCAGGGCCAGGGCAGCCGGTCCTCCTTGGAAGCTTTGGAATCCCACAAATGGCGTTTCTCAAACCCGACCTTTGGAACCGAGGGAGAAGCAGAAGATGAAGGGCTGGAGGGAAGAAGCCGCCCCTCGAAGACCAACTTGGCCTGACGTTCATTAATCGCCTCGGACCCAAATCCCTCACAGGTCGAACATGCAGAGTCCAGGTGCAATGCTCCCAAGCAGTACACACATCTGTCATGTGCATCCTGCGACAGCAACTTCCGCTTGCAGGCAATACATTTTTGAAGCCCTTCTCTGTTATTGTACCAAAAGGACCTAGAAAGACAAAAACTCTAACATCTACAAAGGTTACTACAACTACACTAAACCTATCGCCAAAACACTATTCCTAAACATACACAAAGAAAGCATTAATACACTACCACCAAAAGGCAGGAAAGCCCATCTACAAAACAATATGCTACTTGTCTATCTACCTTATCCAACACAACACTAACTAAACTAATGCTAAGAAAAAGGTAAGGGATGCAAAAAATAAGTACAAAAAGCAGACTAATAGAGCCGTGATCGAGCTGCTGTCAGGAACAGCGGCAAACTAGATCTGGGGAGTTGGGTGAGGAGCAAGGGACTGTGGGTAAAGTAAGAGGAGCCTGGAGAGTTCTATGTCTGAAGGAACTAGCAGTGTTTGATCCGATAACCCATAGGCTGAAGCCGGATGGAGCAGACAAGTTTAGATTTATTTTTCTATCACTACACAAGATGCTTGGAACCCCCAACATGCATACAAACACAGGAGTACAGTTACCCACTAACACAGTCCTTACTCTAAATCTAATCCACAAACACTCATGTGCAAACAACATGCATACCACTAAATCTATCCACTTACTTAGCCCTTACTCTAATTTTAACCAACATACACACCTACCCAATTTCACTTTATTGTACTCAAACCTGAAGTTCCTGCAAGCAACATAAGTAGCATTTGGCATTAAGTCCTTCCCACATACTTCCCTAAATGAACAGGTCAACCAAATTGCTATTAGACTATTACTCTTCTATAACTTCTGACCATTAAGCCATCCCCTACTGGACTTGAGCCCATTTGTTCCCTAATGGTGGGACTCATCCCAGAGCCAATATACTGACAGCCATCAATTTGGTGGGACATCACTCATACAGCCATGAGAGTTGACTCTGACTTTCCCAGCATTCTGGTTCTGAGGGCCTAACACCTCTCCTGGAAAAGGGGAAACATGACCCATATCACCAGAGGAGCCACAATACCTTTCCCTTGTGCAAGTGCATGCTCCTGGGCATTTATTCAATGAAGGCTACTGCCAATTGGTGACTTAGCAAATTACACACTTCAGGCTATGTGCCCTGCTCCTTCCACCAAAAGATCGCTACAGCTTGTGGCCAGCTTCGTCCTCATCCCCAGGACAGGCGCACCCATCTTCTCTGCCAGCTGGGTCAAGCACCTGGATCCTCTTACTGAAATCAAGATGTTTCGGCCACACACAGGACTTTACCCTCTATGCTACTGGGCTACGTTATTACAAAATGTGCACCTTATACCACTACTGATGCATGTTACAAATATACCAGGATACTACAAGACATATGAACGTGCACATGCACCACTATGGCCAAGAATGTACCAACACAGAAGTGCACAATATGTTGCAGTACCAGACACCACCCTCACGGACACAGCAACTACCTGCAGAAACCAATTCCTGCTTTTGCAGTTACACTACTTGCCCAGAAAGGCTCCCCCAAATTCCAAACTGTGTGGACAAAGCTATCAACTCCCAGTATCCACCTACCATAGCAAACCTTCCAAATGCTTGCTCACTGCCTTGAAATATTCACTCTGATTGGAATTCACCATTAATTTAGTGATCAGCCTCACTCCCTTTCATTCTCTTGGGTGTCTTCAGGAACCTCATCTGACCATATTTACAACCAGTTAAAGCTGACAGGAGGCAACTGCTAACATTCAGATATAAACTACAGGTAACTCTGACGACGGCAATGGATCCCTGACTGGAGGTTTTGACAGGAAGGTTCCCTTCAGAAAAGCTTTTGAAATGTTTAGAGAAGCAAAAGAAGTCCGATTCTGCCTATCTGAAAATAGGAACTAGCGGTTAGTTGTACCTTGATAGTTGAGAAAGCTGGATCTTTTGTGAAAAAACTCTAAGAAATCCAGAATCGATGGAAGAGGGGATAAGAAAGGGTCTCTTCCCTCGGGAGGAAGCCATATTGTAAACCTTCTCCATTTACAGAGATAAAACTTTTCTTTCTTTTTTAAGCACCTTTATTGAATTATCACTTGTGACATAGGGAAACTTACATTTATACAAAAGTAATCAAACTGTAGAAACAAATTACTAACAAACATTATACTTCACATATTCTGCTATACATCATATAATCCAAGCAACATTACATTATTCAATTCCTGCCCCCTTTCTTAAAGGAACATCTTTAACAAACTATCACTTAAGACATAAGCAATCATACATTTATATAAATAAAAACCACATGACACAACCAGAGTTGCAAGCATTTTACATCACAAACTATTCTGACACACACAGTTGCAAACATTCAACATCACTTATAATCTACCAGATCATTTTCAAACATTACATAACTCATTTAAGTCCTGCCTTCCCTTTTCTAAATATCTCCGTTCTAGTTGTTTTATTGTTGTTACTACACTCACTACATCTGAAACAGTTGGCTTAGATTGTGATTTTAATTTTCTAGTAATTGCTTTTTTGGCAGCCACCATAATTATACACACCAATGCCTTACCATGTCAAGGCAATTCCGATTCTGTATGGCAGGAAATCATCTCCCATGTCAAACCAATTTGCCCACCAAACATCTCTGACAGTGCATCCCGCAGGGAATCCTTAAAGTCTGCCAACCCACCGCACTCCCAGAAACTATGTTCCCAAGAACCTCCTTCTTCCCAGTCACGCTTCCAAATTTTGCTGTCTACCTGAGGAATATAATCCTTGGAGTCTACTTGGGGTATAAAAATATCAATGTAAACATTTCCAAGCAAAAATTCTAAATCTTCTAGATTTTGTTTCATATTTGGGAGAGATACATACATCTTCCCATTGCTTCTTTTTGTGAATGGCTTATCCAGTCTCTCTTCCCAATCCTTTCTAACCTCTTCTGACTGATTCTTACAGTTAACATGTAATATTTATGTGCGCTACTAAGGATTCCTTTTTAAAGGCAGCTTCTGTTCTAGATTCTACTAAAACTCTACCAGTGCTGGTCTTTCATTTAGGACCCCCCCTATTTCTTTCTCTTTGCCTATACTATGACATCAATCCTTGATAGAGAAGGCAATCTCTAACCTGCGTCCAAATAAATTATTGGCCTCTTCCCATTCTATTACCTTTCTCTTTCTAGTTGTTTGCTTCCAACACCTTGTTTTTTTGCCACTTTCCTGTAATAAATTCCGGCCCCCTCTTGCCTATTGTCAATATTCCTAATTGCAGTCATCCCTATCGGCAGAATCTCTTTTCTCCACTCCTGTGTTGGCTTAGTTCTTAGAATACTTTCTGCTAATTTATGTATATAATATTCCGTATGATTATTGTTATACTGCTTAAAGGCCAGTATCCAAATTCACTGTCTCCTCTTGTTTCTTGAGCTTCCCCCATTTCAACATCATCCCTTTCCACTTAGAATGATAAGTTTTCTGACTGTACTATGTATAAGAAGGAGCCTTAACTGTATAGCTCTAAAATTTCCCTTAAAATTGGATAATCCCAATGCGCCTGTTCTGAGGAATCCTCTTATCCCACGTCACTCGTTATCTATCCACAACTTCTCCTCTGGTTGATAAAAGTATGCCTGACCTGTGTACAAGACTAAAAACATTTTGACTGCTTGCATCTTATTATCCATATCCATGACTTTGCCCCTCCAGGGAAGAATGCTTTGAAGACAGCTAGATACAAGAGTTTGAATCTCACACCTGTATCTCAATATTCCCAGAATAGTGGAAATTTACTCCTCTTCTGCCTGGTGTAGAATGAGTAATCATTCTCCACAAACACACTGTTGTCTCCCACTTTTAGTACTTTGCCCTTCTGCCACAGCTTTGTCAAAATCAACAACTTCTGCTGAGTAGGATTGCATCTTTACTATTAAAGGTCCAGGCTGCTTTCTCACAGCCAGGTTTGGAGCATACACACAATGTGCCCTTTCAACTAACTACTGTGAAATCTCAGTCCAGTTGCTTATTTGTGCTTTCATAAAATTAATCCAGTCTGTTCCTTCCAGCTTCTCTGGTGTAGCTGAAAATCTCAGGTTTTCCCTATGTGTTCTGTCCTCTAATTCTACTTTTTGAAACATCTATTCCTGAGCAGTCTCATATTCAGCCAGCCTTTTCTTCATTTTTGACCTCTGATTTTTGAAGCTTTATCACCTCATCTGAATATCTGTTTAAAGCTTCTTTCATTTTTCAAGCCTTTTTTGTGTTGATATACTCCATCAGTCTTTCATTTATGTTAACCAGGTCTGTAATCAGTTGTCTTGCATCTTCCGGTAGGTGACTGGAATTCATGTTTGGAGGTTGTACTGCTTTTTGAAGAACAGCTGCAGACCTTTCCCCAGTCCGTGTTTCTTCCACTTTTATGTTTGAGCCTAAGGGTAAATATAATTGTAAAAGTATGGGTTTAAGTTTATTTAGCCCTGTGTAGTTCTTGCCACAACTTTTATGTAGGCAAAACGATTAGGACCTTGGGGTGTCATATGAGTGAACATCTTACGGCTATTAAAAATAAAGATTTTAATAATGCTTAGTTTTTTCACAGGTTTTATTTTCTAGTTTTACAACAGGTCAACATTAGTGGTTTTGGTGAACAATTTAACAATTTCTTAGAAATGTTAGAACTCAAATGACAAATTTTCCTACAGGCTGATGTCAACCCTGGATTAAATGAGACTATTTCTATTAAAAGTTTACTGAAGTTGAGAATAGCTTACACAAAACTCGTATTCCCAAAGGAATTAGGAGGTGTTTATCTGCCTGACTTCAAATTATACTATGACATTATACAGAGCAGTAGAATTCTTAATATAGCAAACTACAAGAATAAAACAGACATATGGTCCCCCAACTGGGTATTATTACACTTCAATTATATTAGATCTCTTAGGTTTGACCCATCTGCCCTTCCTTTTCTGACTAAGGATAGTCTGGATAAGTTCAATATCATCCATGAGCTCAAGTATAATGTGATGAGATTTCATAAGCTATTATTATCTCTTAAGCTTTTTCATGCTTTTAGCTCCCTCCAACCCATTCATCTAAACCCCAATCTAACACTTAGTGGTAACATGATAAATCTAGACAACTTTCCCCTCATTAAGGATAAATGCATTGCCGATTTTTATTCAGTTAAGCACCTGAAGATCTCAGAAATTAAGCAAACCCTTAATTTATCTAACAAATATACCTTAATAATCAGACAGATTCTGGATTTAATTAAACCTTACCTTGACCACCCAAGAGTTAACATGGGATGATATTGAGACCTCCAAAGTTATTTGGAAACTACTTCTACTAAAGAAGAAGATGATCTCCAACGTTTACAAACTCCTGATCTCTATTAGAACTAACAATACACCGATATTTTCTAAATTCTGGGTGGACAAGGACCCGAATATCTTTCCGGCAATGATGAAAGAAGCATTTAAAATGAACACTAATTGTATCCCTTTCAGGAAACTGTCCTATACGCAACTTATGATTGTAAATAATGCATATTTAACTCCGGCAATCATTAATAAATTCCAACCTAACTCATCATCTGCATGTTCGTTCTGTAAGGAACAAGTAGCAGACATTTACCATCTATTCTGGAGTTGCAAATGTGTGTACAGATTATGGTGCGCCTTAAGAGTTATGCTGGGGAAAATGGGGTACAAGAAATCAACACTCTCATGGCAATATGCTCTTTTACACATTCCTCCGGATAATACTACTAAAGCACAGAATAAGGTTTTGATATCTATATTCATGTATATTAAGTACTATATCTCTCTCCACTGGAAAAGTCAAACTATGCTAACCTGGGAAGGTTTTAAAGATTTGGTACGTAGACATATGAAGGCGCAGAAATTCCTCTTTTCTAAAAGGGGTCATAAATATCATTCTGAAACCTATTGGAATTCTTTCTTTGAACATTTATTATTCTGAAATGTATGGATATGTCTCCTTCTTTATCTCTATCTCTATGTATTTGTAATGATTACCTAGATTTGGGCATTGTATAGTTGTACATATTTCCTTTTTGTTGGATATATTTTGGATTGTAAAGTTGTTTATTTTTGGATGTTTAAGAAAAAAAAAATAAAAAGAATTTAAAAAAAAAAAAGTTTACTGAAGTATAAATGTATTTAAAGAAAAAAACATACACATATATTAACTAACTAATATGTGGTTGAGTTTTTAGAGTATTACTTGTAGTTTAACTTTTAGGCAACTAACTAATTAAGGTATATGGTATGATTGAATGATGATGTCACTCATTTTGAGTATTTAAGGTGTGATGTTTAAGTTTTTATTTCTGGTGAAGTTCTGGAAGGAAAGGAACGAAAGAGCTAATTTGACTCCTGGTATCTTTTTTCTACAGTTGTCAACGTTGGAATGGTTTGCATTTGGTTTTGTTCTTCAGTATCATTTTACTTCTCTGGTTTTGTGCATTTACTGTTTCTTCCTCACTTTTTGTAGATGATTTTTTCCAGGTCCTCTGCATTTCTTTTTTTCTGGTATCCAGGTAGTACATTTACCAGCCAGTTACTGAAATTTACCCATAAACACAAGTCTACTGGCCTCTGCTGAGTTTCTGTTTTCGCACTTAGTAGCTTGCTTGAGGAACAAGAGTGATCAAAGAGGCCATCAAATCCCAAAGTATGAACAGCCTTGCTGGGGAACAAGGGTGGTGAAGGACTGCTGAAACTACCTGGTGCAGAGACAATATGCTGGATTACAGACATTTGGCTATATGAAAATTTGTATCCAGGTGTTATCTGATAAAACTATTTGCTGCGTCAGTGTTAGCTAGCTCTATACAAGATTGACAGTAATCCCCAACTGTGATTGAAGGTGGAGGAAGTTCTCCCTGCATTGGACTAGTAGATCCTTGGTTGTTGAGTTAAGGTGCCAATTGTCTAAATATGGGAACAACTGGAACCCCAGCAGTCTGAGATATGCTGCAACCACAATCATACATTTGATCATCATGGGAGCTATGTTGAGACCAAAAGGCAGTGCTCTGAATTGAAAATGATTGGCTCCCAGCCAGAAAAGGAGAAATCTCCTTTACTAATTTGCTATCTTGATATGACAGTACACATCCTAGAGATCTATGGAGCACATTATCTCTGCTAAGGAAGGATGGCTTAGAGTGGACTGTAGTGTTACCATACAGAATATTTTCTGCTTCATGAATTGATGGCTGTGGTTTCAAGATTGCCCTTAGGACTCTGTTTTCTTTGGAACTAAAAAGACCCTGGAATAGACTCCGGATCTTGACTGGTCTGGGGGGACCTGCTGGATAACTTTTTCATAGCAGTCTTCTTACTTCTGCCGCTGCAGATTCCATTTAACTGGGTGGTATGTCTGGAATGTTTTTTTTCTGAGTAAGGGAAACAAAAGGAATAATGTGGCCTCTGGTGATTCTTCCTCTGCACCAATAAATCTTGGATGATGGGCTGCCAGGCTACAGAATGCAGAGATATGCACCCCCAATGCTTCCAGAACGTGATAATCAGGCAAATGTTCAACAGCACTGGTAGGGTTTCTCAGTGAAAGGATCATTAAACCCTGACTTCAAGGGTCTGCCACTGGAGTGTCATACATTAAAATGACTTCTCCCTCTGCCCAGGGGAAAAGGTTATCTGTTCGCAGGAGTCTCATGGCTAAATCCCTGGGATGACAGAAATCAAAGCTTTCCCCCACCTCACTTTCTGATTCCTAGAAAAGGTCTTTTGTGGGGTGGAAAAATGGGTTCTGACTGCACAGTCCTGCCTTTCTGCTTTCTCCTGGTAAGTGTTTCCGTCACCTTCAGTCCAAACAGAAATGAGTCATCAAAAGGGGTATTAATGAAGAACGTCTTGAAGCCCTTGGCAAAGTTGCACAGGTGCACCTAGGCATGTCGGTGAATAGCGATGAAGATGTGTCATCCTCCCTGGCCATATCAGCTGTGGGGAACAGCAAACACATGGATATATTAGACAGACTGAAAGGAAAACAACAAACTCCACTGATTTCTGGATGTCTGCAGGTAGACTAACTGTGAGGGACTTGGTCAGCTTCTTCATAAAGTCCCCCTGAAAATGTGTCATATCAGCAAGGTAATTCACTTGAAGAGCAAAAGTCTGAAGCATACATCTGTTTGTTGAATCTGTCCAAAGTCCTAAATTCTCTACTAGTTTCATAGATAAATACTAGGCGGACCACCATGGCCTTTATAAGCCTAGCCGTACAACCTGTCCCAAATGTTAGTTAGGAAGTTTCTTAAGGTTATGTCGGTGGTGGTATGTTAGCTTGGGCATAGTTACTGTCTGTCTCCATCAAGAGACATGGGGGACAGACCCAGGGTGAATTTGCGATTACATTTCAAAGGTCAAGGTTATGATTAAATAGTGTTAGGGATGAACTCTGTTTTACATGGATGGCAGGTCTGTTTCAGAGCATGGGGATCCCTCTGAGACGCATCTGTCTTACCAGCATGTCATATTTATGTCGCAAGCAAAATTTAAATCCTTGGATCTAGTGGTACTGATGCCATTTGTTCTGCAAAAAGTCCAACAGACCTGGATCAGAGGATGCATTGCATGCCAGGCATAGATCACCTCTAAGAAACCTGTAGGTGTATAGACATAAGGCATTAAGGGAAGGTGATCCATAGAAGACAATGTATTTATACCCTGGATTCTTCTGGTAGGAAACCTGTGTTGGAGTTCCAAATGTTTAATATGTCGGGTCAGGTGTACACTGAAAGGGGCATTACACTCAATGATGTGTCTAATAAAGGTTGAATAAAGTGTTACTATGACCTCCTTGGACCCGGATGCCATGCCACCCTTATACGTTGGGCGACACAGGACTTTCTTACTATCTTGGCCACATCTTGGTCCAAGACCGGACTACTGTCTATGTATGTTCCCAGATCCTGGACTACTGGGTCAACTCTTAGGGTTGTCTTTTAGATGGAATAATTAGCCTGGGTGGCAGTTTTCCTAAAAGGAATTATAATGCATTTTTTGGCATTGAGTTTTAATCCATGATTTTGGCACCAGTCATTTGACTGTCAGACCCTCTTGTAAAATGTCTGCATCATGGGAGGGAATCTATGATCGCTCCCAATTTGCAGTCATCTGCAAACTGGGGGATAGACAGATGTGCTCTATTAGACAGCTCTTTTCTTGTGGCTGCTACAACAGCCATAACATCTACAAGAAGACTGTTGCTCCAGTGTGACCTAGTCCTGGGGGCAGGGCTACTAAGATTTTGTCTGGTATAAGTGGTTTTGCCTCCTACACATCACGTTCTTTCCATGCCTGGTGAAAAACAAGGTCCATGAGATCAGCAGCAGGCAGCACCACCCAGGAGGTAAAAGAGACAGCTCTGAATGTGGGTTTGGCTCAGGGACTTATTTCAGTCTGACTGTGTCAGAGTCTATATGGATCTGTGGGTTTCAGATCAGACAGTTGGACTGGAATGGAAGAAACCAGTGGACGGACAGTTGGGGCCATACTGAAAGGGGTCAGTGTCAGGATGACCTTCAGCTGAATTTGAGTCCAAAGGAACCTTATCATCATCCTGTTGGCATCTGCTTCTGGCGGACTATGCAACAAACGCAAGGACGTAAAGGATTAAGCCATAGAAGGTGGCTGAGATCATTACTTCTCTTTTAGGAAAGAGAAGTTAAGCCTATGACTCACAGGATCTGGTGAGAACCATGGAGGAGGATTCGGTGATCAGATCTGTTGAGGTTCAGGATCTTAATACCCTGGTGTCTTTCATGTCAGACTAGAGGACTCCAAATTACCTGGCGACAGTTCCTGCTTTTTTCTACCCTCTTCAATGACTCCTTTTCATTCTCTTTCCTTAAACTTCTCTCCCTCTCCTTTTCTTGTCTTGAGGATTAGTTTTTTCTGTTTTTTTAGCAGGAGAAGAAACGTCTGGTGCAGAAGGGGCCAAACTCCCTGCCTGGGTGGGAAGAAAGCCCCTGAGGATGAATTTGTCCCTGTGACTGTGCAATACTCTAGCATCAACAGAGGCACACGTCTCAGTCCACGTCCAGGTGTGCGACCCTAAGCAATAAATGCACAGGGAATGTGGGCCATGCAGCAATATTTTGCGGCCACAGGCCAAACACTTCTTAAACCAAGCAGCCTAGTTTGACATACAGGGAAGAAAAATGGATCAACTACCAGAAGTAGGCTAAGCCAAAAAACAAAGTCAATCACCAACAGTAACACAAATCAGGGAACAATGTCACTAATGGACTACACTAACCTGTGCTATCAACACTAAGAAAAGAAACCCCGGGAAAATATTAAGTGAAAAACATCCTTTTAGAAAAAGGATTTTTTTAAGGGGAGGAGATACAAGGCAAAAAATGAGTTAAAATATTAGTATAAAGGCAAAATTTGAAATTTTTTTTTTTAACTTGCAGCGAAAAAAAGTACTGTTGGGTAACTAAGTTACCATAATAGTAGACATTCGAATGATCACAGCTGCAATAGCCTTGGTTATATCCTGCCAAGGATATAACAGACAGCTTACAAAGCTTCAGGGAACCTTCACATGTCCAGACTGCCAAGGTACCTCGAGCTGACCTGACTAAAAGACACCTTTTGGGATGAATCCCTTCAGAGCTTTCTTGTTAGCAGAAAAAGTAAGGCTGAGCCTTGAAAAGACAATACTAGGAACAAACAAACAAACAAACAAACAAATAAATAAATAAATAAATATTCACACCCTGGCATAAAAAAACGCACCAAAAAACAAGGGTAATGAGGGTGGGAGCAGCTACTGCAAAACTGATCATTCGAACATTTACTGTTCTGGTAAGTTTTATCTACAAAACTGTACTATGTCCATCATATTAATCAATGCTGCAGTAGCCTTTGCTATATGGACAGATTATCTTAGCTAACTACATTTGGGAGATGGGAGGAGAAGAGTCCAAGAGGCACTGGACAATGGTCCTAGCAAAGCTTGATCTAGACCAAGAGAAGAAAGCATGCTTATACTCCATTGAAAAAGTATGTTTAGAGGAAGAAGTAGCAGCTTCTTGAACACGTCTAGAATCCAACCCTTTCCAAAAAGCCACAGATGAAGCCAAAGATCTGGTAGGGTGGGGGCCTTGACCCTGCCTGGAATACCTTTTGTTATACCATAAAAAGAAGTTATGTGCTCACCATAACTTTCCATCAGAGTAGTTCTACTTTGTCTTCAACCTGTGGGTTACGGATCTGAATCAGATCAGAGAAGGCAGTTTCACCAGCATCTGATCCAAGGTCCAAGCTCCACCCCTTAACCATAATACCCCTCCATCTCCTTCCATCCCTCAGATCGAATTTGCTGCACCATCCATCTAAACCTGACACAATAAGACCTTATCACAACAGTTTATATAAAAACCTACCAATAAGAACAGGAGAGCCATAGAGATGCTCTCTCCTGCCTACCAGATTAATAAACCATAGAGTCAGGGGGAAGGAGGGAGGGACAGTTGAAGACAAATGAAGTAGAACTACTGAGATGGAACATTATGGTGAGTACATAACTTCTTTATCTGAAGTAGTTTACGTCATTTGCTCTATAACCTGTGGGACAGAGTCCCCAGCTACGAAATACCTGGGTGGCCCTCCATGGAAGGATACTATGGAGTACCGCAGAGCCAAAGAATGCTGTCCCTCTGAATATCAAGTCCAGTTTATAGTGAGAAATGAATGTATAAGATGAGGACCAAGTAGCCGCAGAATAATCAACATCCAGAGACACCCTAGACCAAAATGCCGCCGAGGTAGTCATGGATCTAGTAAAATGTGCTTTGACTTGACCCGGAGAGGACATACCCTTGTCTTTGTATACCTGAAGGATATAATGAGAGATTCATCGAGCCAAAGTTACCTTGGAGATTGGTGTCCCAGAAAGGGTTTACAATAAGACACAAATAACTGGTCGGACTTGTGAAAGGTCTTAGTTCTGTGTAAGTAAAATCTCAGTTTTCTATGTACGTCTAACAAATATTCACCCTTGTTCTGAAAATTTGGGAAGAACACAGGTAAATTAATTGACTGGTTGATATTAGTCTCAGAACCCACCTTGGGGAAAAAGTATGAAGTGACACCCTGTCCTTATGGAAGACCATATATGGAGCTTTGATAGACAACGCTTGGAGTTCCGAAACCCTCCTAGCTGAGGTGATGGCTACAAGGAAGGCTGTTTTCCAAGATAAAAATTTTAGGTTTACTGCCACAGCCGGCTAAAAAGGAGGCGTAACCAGAGCTTGCAAAACCAAAGTTGGGTCCCAAGGAGGGGTAGGATTCTTCACCGGGGGTCTTAAAAGAAAGGCACCTTTAACAATGGATTTACAAAGTTTAGTGGATGTTAAGGAAACCATGCCCCCCACCCTCCAATATGAAAGTTGGAAATGGCCGCCAAATGAACTTTCACCGTAGAATAGCTAGCACCTTGATGAAATATATATGCCAAGAAATCCACCACCACTAGGACAGCAGCTGTGAATGGATCCAGGTCCCTTTGAGAAGCCCAGATGGAGAATCACTTCCATTTACTGTGGTAAAGCTTCCTGGTAGACGATTTGTGAGCTGCCACCAAAACAGTCTTAACCAGAGAAGATAAAACGGGAGTCCTAGCTATCATGGGAACTGCAGCAGCCAAGCACTGAGCTTTAGACTGTCTAGGTTTGGATGTGTAACCCCAGAGGGGGTAAAAAATGGGATCTGGAATTGGCTCTAAGATCCATGGAGGAGCAAGAAGATGAGACCAGAGGAAGGGAAAACAAACTTGATGAGGCCAGAACGGGGCAATGAGGATCACTTTGCTCCCCAGCCTGCGAGCCTTCTGGAGGAATTTTGAAATAAGAGGTGATGGGGGGGTAAGCATAGAGAAGACTGGGAGGCCAAACATGAACCAGAGGATCTTTTAGGGACTCCCCCTGCGAGAGGTTCAGAGCTAAGAACTCGCTGCATTTCGCACTGGAAGGAGATGCAAAGAGATCATGGCAAGGCCAACCCCAATCGATGAAGATCTGCTCCGCTAATGAAGGATTCAGAGACCACTCGTACGGCATCAGAATAGTCCTGCTCAGTTTGTCCTCCAATATGTATGACCATCCCGGAGTGTGCATTGCTACCAGAAACCGGCTGGAGGAGATTGCCAATTCCCACATTCTCATGGCCTCACGACAGGGGGGAATACGATCGGGTTCCTTCCTGCTTGTTGATGTACCAGATTACAGACATACTGTCTGACTGTATTGCAACTGTTCCCAGAGGGAGAAAGGCATGAAGGCCCTGCAAAGTACAGTTGTGTACACATACCATAAATGTAGATGTTTGAGTGTATTCACTGTTGCAGTCATTACATTTGGGCAATCTGCTGGCAGGTTGCCCTCAGTCGGCCTGAATAACAAAGTCTTGGGTCTTGCGTCGGTTGCTGTCCCATCTTCCATGATGTCAGGTCGTCAGGGGTATAAAACATGCAGCCTACGCCATTTTCATCAGTTTTTCTTGCCCCCAATGGGGAGTTATATATATATATATATATATATATATATATGTATAAATATATATGCATGTAATATAGAACACAACAAATATACCTCCAGATAAAAGCAAATACACCAAAAAGGCTTTTGAGCATAGAAAAAGAAAAAAGAGGAATAGTAAGAGAGAGAAATAGGGGGCTGGCGGGCGGGTAACCAGGACTGCAACAATGAATACATTCGGACATCTACATTTATGGTAAGTGTACACAACTGTACTATGCTCTTCATGTTTCAATGTTGCAGTCATAACATTTGGGCAGAATCCCAAAGCTATGGTTGGGAGGATGGAATTACACAGCATTAGGAGCAGCTATAAGGCCCTGCAGGACAGCAGTGGCAAAGCATGCTCTGGATTTAGAGAAGAGAGGTAAAAGGCAATGTTTGGTGAACGTATGAACTGAACTCCAGGTAGCAGCTTCTAGAATGTCTCTGGTAGGAACCCCTCTGAGAAAGGCTGCAGAAGTAGATGCAGCCCTGGTGGAATGGGATCTGATCCCCTTGGTGACAGGTTTACCACGGTGCATGTAGCAGAAACGAATACAATGGCTTATCCATTTTGAAATAGTCTACTTTAATAGAGCCTTCCCCTCTGTTCCTGCAGCAAATGCCACCAGTAGTTGCTCAGACTTTCTTAGAAATTTTTTCTTGATTAAGTAGAATCTTAGTTGTCTGTGTACATCCAATGAATGGAGAATCCTTTCCCCCTTGTTTTGCGGATTTAGGAAAAAATTTGGCAGATGAATGGTCTGGTTAAGAGCCACACTGGATACCACCTTAGGCATAAAGGAAGGATTGGTCCTGAGGTCCACCCTGTCCGGAGGATAAAAGATAATGAAAGGCTCCACTGCCATGAGAGCCTGTAGTTCTGAAATCCTTCTAGCTGAAGTGCCTGCTAAAAGAAGGCTGTCTTCCAAGAAAGAAATTTGATGTCTGCAGTAGCAGCTGGTTCAAAAGGAGGTAGAATTAGTTTTTCCAGCACAAAATTAAATTGAGGTCCCATGCAGGAGTCTGTGCTCTCCTGGGAGGTCTCAAATTTTTGGCCCCACTGAGGTACTGCTTTAGCAGGGGGTGAGAAAAGAGAGGAGGCTGTGTTGTAATGAGCAGAGATGGCAGATGCGTGGCTTTTTATAGAAGAAAAAGGCCCTTGTGAAGCATCTCAGTTAAATATTGCAAAATTTAAGGAATATTGAGCATTGCTGTGTTTATTCCTTGTGCTTGGTTCCAGGCACACCATCTCTTCCATTTATCAGCATAAGATTTTCTAGTACTAGGCCTTCTAGCCTCCAAAATGACATCCATCACAGATTTACTAAGAGATGTGATTGGTGAAATTAGTTGAGTAGCCATGCTGCAAGATTCAGAGTTTAGAGCAGAGTGTGCAGAATTTGACAGTTCTGCTGAGACAATAGATGAGGTGTGAGGCAAGTACCACGGAGGAAGGTGTGACACATTCAAACGTGGGTACCAGTGCTGGTGAGGCCAGTTCGGAGCAATCAGAATCATTTTTGGGTTTTCCCGTCTGACTTTTAGTAAAACCTTGGAGAGCAGAGGCAGAGGGGGAAAGGCATAGACTGATAGGTTTTGCCAGCCGAAGGAGAGAGCATCCACTTTCCAAGCTTTTTTGTGACTAGTTCTTGTGCAGAATTTGTCCAACTGGTAGTTTTGTGGAGAGGCAAATAGATCTATGTCTGGGCCCTCCCATTTTCGTGTCAACATGCTGAAGATTTGTGGATCCAGTTTCCATTCGTGTGGGTCCATAAGATTTCTACTTAGATCGTCTGCCAGAGTATTTTGCTTTCCTGGCAGGAATTGAACTTGTAGATGTATTTGGCAAGTCAAGGCTGTGTTCCACAAGGCCATGGCTAGTCTGCAAAGGGGGTAGGAGTGGGTACCCCCCTGCTTGTTTATGTACCACATAACTGAGGGGTTGTCCGTCTTTATCAGTAGTTGGCCTGGATGAAGGAAGTCCTTGAAGGCTGTCAGAGCATTCTGTACAGCTAACATTTCTTTCTGGTTGATATGTAGGTGCATTTGATTTGGGCTACATTTGCCCTGAATGCATCTCCCTGCCAGATGGGCCCCATAATCATAGTCTGATGCGTCTGTTGTCAGGGTTTGGGTGGTAGGGGGAAGAATGAATGACAGTCCCTTGTTCTGGTGACAGGCCTCTGCCCACCAAAGGAACTCCTGTTGCAAGCAAGGAATGAGAGGAATCATTGTTTCCAGGCTGTGACAATGTTGAGTCCATAAGCTTTTTAGGTACCATTGAAGTTTCCTCATATGCAGTCTTGCATATGGAATTAGTAAGATGCAGGATACCATGAACCCCAATGCCTGCACAATTTGTCTTGCAGATAAGCTTGTGTTTTGTGGCCACTTGTTTGAAGTATGCTATCAATTGAATTTGTTTGTCTGGCATGAGGTAAGCCATCTGGGTAGTTGTATTCAAGCTTGCACCCAGGAATGTAATTATTTGAGAGGGTACCAGTTGTGATTTCTTTTCATTTATGGTGTACCCTAGGTCATGTTAATTTTTTACAAATGCCAGATGTTGTAGAAGAGTGCCCTTGTCCTCTGTCTGAATTAGACGATCATCCAGATAAGGATAAATTTTAATGTTTCTTTGTCTGCATAATGCAATTACTGGTGCAGGCACTTTGTGAAGACCCTGGGCGCAGTAGATAAGCCAAAGGGCAGTGCAGAGAACTAGTAATGCAAATAGCCTGCTTTGAAGCAGAGTTATCTTCTGCAAGATTCGCTGACTGGGATATGCAGGTAAGCCTCTTAAGTCTAGAGTTACCAACTAGGCATTCTTGCCTAGCATAGGCAGTAGCTGTTGTAGAGTCAGCATCTTGAATTCTGGATATGTCCAGGAAAGTATTTAGAATGGATAAGTCCAGAACTGGACGGCATGATTTGTCTTTCCTGGGTACCAGGAAAAGTCTTGAATAAAAACCTTATCCTTTTTCCTTTTCTTGTACTGGTTGAATAGCCCCCATTATCCATGGGGGAGAAGATGTGCTTCTGGGCCTCTGCCCACTGATTTGGGGGGCAGGTCTGGCCATCTGTTTGGAATTGGCAATGTGTGGAAATGAAATCTGTACCCCTGGAATACTATATTTAAGACCCACTGGTCCTGGGTAATTAAATGCCAATTTTGAGCATGAAGTGCTAGCTTTCCCCAAAAGGGGCTGCCAAAAGATAAGTGCTTGGAAATGGCAGAGGAAAGTCATTGAGACTGCTTACCGTAGGGTGGTGCTTTGCTACTTCCTGATTTGGAGGTGGAGGCACCCCATTGTTTTGTCCTGTAAGATCCTTGTGACTGAAACCTGGAGCCTTTGGAGTGCCTGGGTTTGACCTGAGCGGCACTGTTGGGACACTGGAAAGGACCAATTCTTAATAGGCCAGTGCCTACTGAACCTGGGTGGCTGCACTTGCAAGAAATCTTTTACAGTTTGCATAGATTTAGCTTCGCCTTCCACCTTTTTAAAGACTTCTTCTGCCTTATTACCAAAAAGGCAGTCCTGCTGCAAAGGAGCATCCAACAATTTAGCTTTAACATGATCAGGCAGATTTTGCTCCTTGAGCGCAGCATGCCTTCTTATCACAGATCCAGTTACGGCGGCCCTGCAAGAGGCCTCCAAGGAATCAAAACCACATTGCAAAGTATGCTTTCCAACTTGTTCGGCTGAATGCAATAAATCCTGTAACTCTATTTTCCACACAATCAGAAATCAACATTTTCTGTTTCAGTAAGCCTATGACATGCTGTTGAAATGTAAGCATATGAAATTGACAGTTTAAAGCCCTGACTGCCAGGGTTGCAGATGTATAAACCTTCTTACCACATCTATCCATTGTCTTGGAATCTCTATCAGAAGGGGTAGGATTTTTAGCTGTAGAACCCTTAACACCCTTGGGACCCTGAGAAACAGTTTCAGGGACAACAGTAGGATTTTTGAAAAGAAACTTGTGGGAGTCAGGAACCCTGTAATATCTGTCTGGCTTACTAGGAGCCGGAGGCAAGGAATCAGGAGCCATGCTGGATTCTGAGAAAACAACAATGTCTAAAACAGGAGGTATAGCCAAAGGCCTATGCTGAGGAAGGAGAAGAAAATCCCTAGGCCTCTTTTTGGATTCTGAAAAGTCCTGACTCTCCCAATGAAAATGTTCCCTTAAGGTATGCAAAGTCTCTCCAAAAGAATAATCCTCAGGAGGAGAAGCAGAAGGGATGGATTCTTCTGCATCACAGTCCCCATAAGGGGGAACAGAAAATTCCTGATCAGAAGAGGAATCAGAAGAAATGGAAACCTGATCTGAAGATTCATAATCAGTGGCTTGCTTAGGCCTCTTAGCAGGAGGGGGTTGGGAACCCCTGATCAAGGTAAATAAATCCTCAGCCATTTTGATCATTTTTTAGGCATAGGGGCCTGAGCATGTGGCTCATGCGTTGTTTTTCTAGACATAGTAGTTGGTTTTGGCCTTGTTTTTGATGATGGCATATGTTTAATATACAAATCTTTAGGCCTGAAAACACCCTCAGAAGTTGGTGCCTGCTCAGCTGCTCCGGACCCATCCAAGGGAGAGACATCCGCGGGTTCAATACTTGAATCTCGCGGCATACGAATGGGTCTCGGTAGAGGCCTGCAACTCAAAAGTAGCAGGCATCAGGGGCTGCGAAAGAGCCTCACTAAGTACTGGCAAACTGGCGACTGGCTTAGTAGAAGCTTCATCGTCGGTTTTGGGCCTCGACGGTCTGTCTGTCTTTTTCTTTGCATTTTTTGTGCATTCCAGTAGTCTGATTGCTAACAGACGACATTTCAGGATAGTTAAATCTTGAACCCAAGTATTTAGAAGCAAAGAAATACCGACATTTAATAGTGTGTTGGTTAAATTTAGCAAAAAACCGACAGCAAGACACGCTGTGGTCAGGGCCTAGGCAAGGAATACAGTACAAATGGAAATCCTTATGAGGTATTTGCTCCCCACAAGTAATGCAATTAACGTTTAGTGACATCGGTAAGGAGAAAGAAAAAGTTTCCCCAACGGGGTACTTAGCTTTAGTTTGAAGACTTCAGTTCAGAAACCTGAAAACAAAAATTTCAGGAGTCGGCCGACCGGCACTTGTGAACTGCTTCTGCTTCGGGCACCGCGCGGCAAGAAAGACTGATGAAAATGGCGTCGGCTGCATGCTTTATACCCTGACGACCTGACGTCATGGAAGAAGGGACAGCAACTGACGCAGGACTCAAGACTTTGTTAATCAGGCCGACTAAGGGCAACCTGCCAGCAGATTACCCAAATGTAATGACTGCAACAGTGAAAACACGAAGAACATCGCTGAAAGGACCACCCTCATCTCTAGAACACTGATAAGCAACTTGGTCTCGTTCGGGGACTGTGTGCCAGACTGTCCTTCCCGTGCAATGAGCCCCTGTACCCTAGTTGGGAGGCGTCCGTTGTCACCGTGGCTTGGGGAGAGGCTGCATTTAACGGGCGTCCTTCGACCAGTGAATCCATCAGAGGAGGACTCGCTGCCAACTCTGATGATGCGTACAGGATGCATCAACAGCAGATCTAACAACAACTACTGGACCGCCAATGCCCACTGTAAAATCCCACATATGAAGACGAGCACAGGGAAGAAGGGCAACAGTGGCTGCCACTGAACCCAAAGCTTGAAGTACAGTCTCTGCTGACGGGAGGTGTGACTGAAAAACCAGGGAGACACAGAGTCGTAAGCTCTGAATTCTCTCTGGGGTTAAAAAACCTTCACTTGCAGAGTTTCTATCCTTAGTCCGATGTACTCTAGAACCTGGACTGGGGTCAGAGAAGATTTTCCTGTGTTGATAATGACTCCCAGGTGGCCTGACAGCTTCGAAAAGTAGTCTCTGGCTTGACAAAGTAGACGCTTGGTTTGCGCTACAAGGAGGCTATCGTCGAAGTACGGGAAGACCTATATTCCCTGAAGCCTCAGGTGAGATGCTATGACTGCCATGACCTTGATGAAAGCCCTGGGGGCTGTGTCGAGACCGAAGGGTAGGGCTCGAAATTGATAACGATTGGCCCTAGCCAGAAGCGGAGGAACCTCCTGGAGCGTCTGTGAATCTTTATATGGTAGTACGCGTCCTGCAGATCTATCAAGCACATCCAGTCTTTCTCCTGCAGATAAGTCAGGATGGATTGCAATGTGACCATCCGAAACTTCTCTTTGGCAACAGAGAGGCTGAGGATGGAAAGATCGAGACTAGGTCTTAGGTCCCCCATGTTTTCTGTCACCAAAAAAAACCTGGAGTAGATGCCCAATCCGGACTGGTCATGGGGGATGGGCTGGGTGACTCGTTTCTTTAGCAGCTTGTCTACCTCAAGTGCTGCTAACTCCCTTTGCGCGGGTGGTACATCTGGGAGGTGTTTTAGTGGAAGAGGGAATTCCACAAAGGGGATAAAATAGCCTCTGGATATGACCGAAGCACCCAATGGTCTGTTGACACAGACTCCTATGCCATTAGGTGAAAAGAAAGATGACCCCCGACTGCCTCCAGAGTAGTGCAATCGGTCAACCCCCTCAGGGCTGCAGAGCGGGCCTGTCCGAAAAAGGTTCTTGAGACCCCACATTCTTCGAACTCCTTCTGCCTCTGGGCCGGCATCTATCAAAACCCCCTCTGCCTGTGGCAGAAGATGAGTCCTGAGCGTCCCGGGAATAATGACACTTCCAGAACTACATCTTCTGGCCTTGCTGATTCCTGGGGAAGGATCTTGGAGGGTTAGAGAAGCAAATTCCGATGACAGTGTGTCTTCCCGTCCTTTTTGCTCTGGACCAATGTCTCATGAACAGTCTTCCCGAACAAGGAAGAACCATCATGAAGGGCATTTGCAAATGACACCTTAAAGGGCTCCGTGAACTGACACAGCCTGAGCCAAGCATGAAGCCTCATGGCAACACCTGACACGGCTGCCCTTGCTGCTCCTTCAGTAGCATGCGAGAGGAGATGCATGGATGTATTGGATACCGCTTTCAGAGTGGCCATCCGCGTAGAGAATGTATGCTTAACCTCTGGCGACATGGACACCAGGAATGACTCTGCTATCTCTTTAACAAGGTCGTGCTGTAGTCTGGTAATGTGGGAAAGGTAATTCTCCGGCCTTATGGAAAAGGTAGCGGAAGCATATACCCGCTTCCCTAGGCGATCCCAACTTCCTGGACTCACTGTTGGGAGGATGAACCATAGAACGTTCTTGGGGTAGTTCTTTCTTGGTGGCTGCTGCTACCACCATAACGTCTACAGGGGACCCTTTGTTCCAGCTAAGTCTATGCATGCGGGGGGGGGGGGGCAAGATTTTGTCAGGGCACTTTGGGATTGGCTCCATGGTGCCCAGTTCCTTCCATGCCCGGGAAGTGATAAGGTCCACCAATGAATCCATGGGAAGGAACACCCATGAAGTAGACGGGCCCGTGCAGAAGCCCTCCAGAAACACAGACTCTTCCAAGGTAGGCTTGGGAGCGGACCACCCCCCATTGGCACAGATTTGCATGATGTCACCAAAGGAGACATTGTCAGGGGCTGATCTGGGGGAGTCTTCCTCCTCCTCTAAGTCGGTGGCCTCAGACAGGGACTCTGGACAGGAGTCCAGGTGCCTCCTTTTGCATGCCTGTTTGCGAGGAGCCTCTGCTGTGGGACTTGTCCAAAGGGGACTCGCAGTCTGAGGTTCCGCAAGTGGGAAGTGCCTGGGACACTTCGGGCATGGGCTGTCCCTGAGTGAACAAAATGGCTGAGGTTGCATCCAGAGCAGAGGAGAAGGGGTGGAATCAGAGGAAATAGTCAGAGGTCTCGACCCACTTGAGAGTACCCTTTTCACTATATTGAATGCCGAAGGAGAATGAGCCTCCTAGGCCACCAGTAAGGAAGCTGCCCTCCCCGGACCCGGTGGGGGAACTGGAGCAGAGCCTGCAGGTACCTTGATGCCGAAGGGGCGCCATGACCAGACATGGCTGGAGCCAATGGAAACCCTGTTTCGGATTTGATGCCCAGACTACGGCTCAGAGAGCTGCTCGCGTCTGCACTTGTTGGAGCCGATGTGCTCAGGGCAATGGCCGGCATCGAGGTACAAGGTACCCTCGGCACCGAGCCCCCACCCCCGTCTCCGAGACTCCTCGGATCCGCAAACTCTGATACCAGGGTTCAGATCAGAGAGAGAGAGTTATTAGAGTGAAAAAAGGGAGTGAGCTCCCTCCTCCAAAGGGAGAGGGAGCTGGCAAAACCCGCACCTGGATCTGGGTGCTAATAAATCTTATATTGTCCATCTTTGCTTCACTCAAACTTCTGGTGGAGTGCCACGACGAAGCCACTGATGCCAACCTAGAAGGTCAGTGCACTGACACACTAGAAGAATGTCTAGCCTCCTCTGGCTTCGGTGAAAGCCTAGGTGACCGGAGCCGAGGAGTACTAGGCCTGGAAACAGCCTGGAGTTTCTGGGGAGGACCCGACAGGTCCGGGGACCTCTTTCTAATCTTGTCCTGGTCTTTTCTAGGCAAATCCCCTTCAACAGGCCTCTGAACAGGAGGGTGAGTACCTGCCTGGGAGGAGGAGGAAGCAGAAGCAGTTACAGCCGTGACCACAGCCATAGTAGTGGGGGCAGCCGCCCCCGAAGCAGACAATTCTTTCATGACCAGCTTGGCCTTGCGGTCTTTAAAGGCCTGTGGGTAAAAACCCACGCAAATAGAGCAGTCAACAGATGTGCAACCCCTAAACATACCACATAGTGTGGCCATCCACTGGGGATAACTTACGGACACACACTGCACATTTTCTGAAGACAGGCTTGTTTTGATCAGCCATGTCCAAAAAAAAAAACAAATCAGGAATAAAACAACAGTTGTAGACCTAGATATACATACACATACACACCCTATAGGAAACTTTGAGTTTTTTTTTTCTCCCCGCCGTAAAGAGAGGAAGGGGAGGGAAAGGAAAGGGAAACCTTAGCCTAATGCAAGGAAAAAGGTACACATTTACCCCCAAAAGTTTTGAGAAAAAGGCCAAGTAAGCAAGCATCACTCCTGGAGCTCTGAGACCACGATGCTACGTAAAGCCAGGGCAAATGAGATCTGAGGGAAGGAAAGAGATGGAGGGGTATTATGGATTAAGTGAGGAGCTTGGAGCTCAGATCAGATACTGGTGAAACTGCCGTCTCTGATCTGATTCAGATTCGTAACCCACAGGTTGAAGAGCAAATGAAGTAAACAGATCAAAAGGTAACAAAGCCTTAGACAATCATTTGGAAATGGTCTGTTTTGATACAGGTTGTCGCTTATCTTCACAAGAAATGAAGATATCTGAAAGATTTAGTTCCGTCAAGAGTTGTCTTTGGACATCCATGGTATGGAGTACCCTTTCTCCCTCATTTTTAGGTTCAGAAAAAAGTAAACACAGAGATGGACACACAGGCTTACAGTAAACTTGGATATCACTTAAGGCATAAAAAAATATTAGTTCTTAAAAAAACCCAGTCACTATAGAAAATGAGAGTTAGGGTTGACTCACAATAAGAACTTGCAAGTCAGACACCCTTCTTACAGAGGTCAGAGCAATCAGCAAAGAACCTCAAGTCTGCCAGATTAATGGGTTCAAATGGAGCACATGCTGGTTCCTCTAACACAAAATTAAGATCCCAAGAAGGGGCCGCTGGTTTTCTTGGAGGCATCTTATGCAAAATACCTTTCAAAAACATTTTGACATGAGACTACATTGAAAGAAGAGGATATGTGGGCAGACATGCCGAAACAGTCAAAAGAACCTTGACAAAGGAGTAAGAAAGCCCACAGGATACAGTAACTTGCACAAATATCATAGAACCAAAGAACAACTAGCTTTGAATGGGTGCTGGTTATGTTGTTGGCACCTACTAGAAAACCTTTTCCATTTGCTAGTATACGATTTTTGGTAGCAGGCTTTCTTGCCTCTTTCAGTAACTGCTACACGTCTTCAGTACACAGGTGCCTAAAGGGAATTAAGGCCCTATCATCTAGTCAAATGAAGTTGACTGATGTTGGGGAGCATCAAACACCCCTTTTCTTGTGTGAGCAGATCCAGTCTGTGAGGAAGCTTGTGGCAATTCCCCTTGGCCATTTCCAAAAGAAGGGTAAACCATGGTTGACTAGGCCGGGAGTCACCGCAATGATATTGGGGATTCCTTCTGAATGTTCAGAAGTACCCTGGATATTAGTGGAAAGGGTGGAAAAGCATACAGGAACATTCCTGTCCAAAGAAAAGGAAGGGTGTCAGTCTTCCAGGACTTCTTGCATGGAATCCTACAACAGAATGTCACCAGCTGATTTCTCAGTGAGGAGGCAAAGAGGTCTACTTGAGAAACTCCACAGAGATGGCTCAAATCTTGGAAGACTACTTGATTTAGTTTCATTTTGTGAGGGTCTGCTCTGGTCCTGCTCAGCTGGTCTGCCATACAATATTGCTCAGAGAGTGTAGGAAGCCTGAAGAGTGAGACTGTGCTGTAAAGTTATATCACAAGCTAAAATAACTAGTCTGCAAAGGGGGTAAGACCTGGTTAACCCTTACTTGTTGATGCACCATATGACTGGGGTATTGTCTATAAGCACCTGAAGAGGTTTCAGGGAACAAAGATAGTTCAGAGAGTTGAATGCCTTGTTCAGGGCATGCATCTCTGACGTGTATGTGCTTGCAAATGTCCTTGATGTCCCACAACCCTTACTCTTTTATCCCTCCTGACACTGCTCCCCCAAGCAAAGTCTGAAGTGTCTGAGTGACTAACTGCTTTGGAGCAGGGAAGGAGGAGGAGAAACCTGGACTTAAGAATATCTGCTGTCTCCACCAAAAGATCTCACTTTTGACAAACCTTAGCACTGGGATTTGAAAAAATAAAGGGTGTTGATGCTGGAGTGAAAGATTTAAGATGCCACTGTATCTTTCTCATCTGGAGTCTTGCCAAGGTTATCATGAGACTGAGATGCAATGAGACTCAAAATCCTGAGTTATTTCCTTGCAGCGACCAAAGTCTTAGAGTCGCACGCCTTAGAAAGAAATGTAGTTAAAAATGTTTTCCTGTGAAAGAAAAACTCTTTCAAAATGAAGTGTCTAGCTGACATCCCAGGAACACAATCCTGTGAGGAGGAGTCAAGAAGGAATTTTGAATGTTCTCTTAGAATACTAGCTTGTGTATAAAATCTCCCACCCAGGAGAGAGATTCCTGACACTTTGAAAAAGACTCTGCAAAGATTAGCAAGTTGTCTAAATATGGAAATATAGCTATCCTGCAGCCTGCAATGAACTACAACTGGAGCTAGACATGCTATGAACACTCTTGGTGTAGTGGCTAGTCCAAAGGACAAAGCAGAGAACTAATAATGTGATACAGACAAATAAAATCTTGAGAAACATCTGAAGTCTGGATGAAGAGAGATGTGATCAGCATCTTTTAAGTCTAATGTTGTCAAAAAACTTGAAGAGCTATCAGGTTGTGAAATGACATCATTTTTAATTTGGGCAGCATCACAAACAGGTTTAGGAAAGAAAGATCCAGAACTGGTCTCCAATAAATTTCTTTCTTTCTTTAGCACCAGGAAAGTACAGTTGTGTACACTTACCATAAATGTAGATGTTAGAGTGTATTCACTGTTGCAGTCATTACATTTGGGTAATCTGCTAGCAGGTTGCCCTCAGTTGGCCTGAATATCAAAGTCTTGGGTCCTCCATCGGTTGCTATCTCCTCTTCCATGATGTCAGGTCGTCAGGGGTATAAAACATGCAGCCAACGCCATTTTATTCAGTTTTTCTTGCCCCAGATGTCAGGTGCCCCCCAAATGGGGAGCAAAAATATATAAACATATATATATAAAAATAAACAGTACTAAATGTAAATGCAATTTTAGCAACATAAACTTTAACTTCAACTAAAAGCAAATACAACACAAAGGTTGTAGAATATAGTGAAGGAAAGAGTAATTATAGAAAAGGGGGATGGCGGGTGGGTAACGCGGACTGCAACAGTGAATACACTCGAACATCTACATTTATGGTAAGTGTACACAAGTGTACTATGTTCTTTGTGTTTCACTATTGCAGTCATTACATTTGGGTAGAATCCCAAAGCTATGGATGGGAGGATAGAACTAAATAGCATTAGGAGCGGCTATGAGGCCCTGCAGAACTGCAGTGGTAAAGCCTGCCCTGGATTTGGAAAAGAGAGGCAAATGATAATGCTTTGTGAAGGTATGAACAGAGCTCAAAGTAGCAGCTTCTAGAATGTCTTTGGTTTGAACTCCTCTGAGAGGCTGTTGAGGTAGAGGCACCCCTGGTGGAATGTGACCAGATTCCCTTGAGTACAGCTTTACCATAGTGAAGGTAGTAGAAACAAATGCAGTGGCTTATCAACTTAGAAATGGTCTGCTTTGATATAGCCTTCCCCTCTGATCCTGAAGCAAATGCCATGAGTAGTTGCTCAGACTTTCTTAGAGATTTGGTCCTGTTTAAGTAGCATCTTAGTTGTCTGCGTATGTCCAATGAATGCAGAATCTGCTCCCCCCTGTTCTGAGGATTTGGGTAAAATGTTGGCAGGTGAGATGTTTGGTTAAGAGCCACACTGGACACCACCTTAGGCATAAAGGAAGGATTGGTCTTAAGGGACACCCTGTCCGGGTAAAATGTAATAAAAGACTCCACAGCCATGAGAGCCTGTAGCTCTGATAACCCTTCTTGTTGAAGTTATTGCCAAGAGGAAAGCTGTTTTCCAAGATGAATATTTTAAATCCGCAGTAGCTGCTGGTTCAAAAGGAGGCAGGGTGAGTTTTTCCAGCACAAAGTTGAGGTCCCATGCAGAAGTTGGTGATCTTCTGGGAGGCCTTACATTTTTGGCCCCTCTAAGATACTGTCTTAGCAGAGGATGAAAAAATAGGGGAGGCTCCGTGTTGTAATGAGCAGAGATGGCAGAGGCATGGATTTTTATTGAAGAAAAAGATAGGCCCTTGTTAAGCATCTCAGTCAAGTATTGCAAAATCTGAGGGATATTTGGTTTTGCTGTGTCCGTACCTTGAGTTTGGTTCCAAGCACAGAATGTCTTCCATTTATCAGCATAAGAATTTCTAGTACTAGGCCTTCTGGCTTCCAAAATGACATCCATCACAGATTTATTGAGAGGTGCTGTTTGAATAATTAAATGATCAGCCATGCTGCAAGATTCAGAGTTTGGAGCAGAGTGTGCAGAATTTGATTGTTCTGAGACAGCAAATGAGGTATTTGAGGCAGGTACCAAGGACGGAGATGAGACATATTCCTTAGAATTGGGTACCAGTGCTGGCGAGACCAGTCCGGAGCGATCAGGATCATTTTTGGTTTTTCCTGCCTGGCTTTTAGTAAGACCTTGGAGAGAAGAGGCAGAGGAGGAAAGGCATAGACTGATAGGTTTGTCCAACTGAAGGATAGGGCGTCCACTTTCCATGCTTGTCTGTGACAATTCCTTGTGCAGAATTTGTCCAGTTGATAATTTTGGGGAGAAGCAAATAGATCTATGTCTGGGCTCCCCCATTTCTGTGTTACCATGCGGAAGATTTGTGGGTCCAGTTTCCACTCATGCGAGTCCATAAGATTTCTGCTGAGGTCGTCTGCCAGAGTTGTTTTGTTTTCCTGACAGGAACTGAGCTTGAAGATGTACTTGGTAAGTCAAAGCTGTGTTCCACAACACCATGGCCGGCCTGCAAAGGGTGTAGGAATGTGCACCCCCCCCCTGCTTGTTTATGTACCACATAACCGTGGTGTTGTCCGTCTTTATCAGTAGTTGTCCTGGATGAAGTAAGTCCTTGAAGGCTGTCAGAGCATTCTGAACAACTAGCATCTCTTTCTGGTTGATATGCAGATTAATTTGTTTTGGGCTCCATATGCCCTGAATGCACCTCCCCGCCAGGTGGGCCGCCAAGCATAGTCTGATGCGTCTATAGTTAGGGTTTGGGTGGCAAGGGGTAGAGTGAATGACAGTCCCTTGTTTTGGTGACATGTCTCTGCCCACCAAAGAAACTCCTGTTGTAGGCAGGGAATGAGAGGAATCATTGTTTCCAGACTGTGACAATGCTGACTCCATAAACTTTTTAGGTACCACTGAAGTTTCCTCATATGCAGTCTTGCATATGGAATTAGTAGAATGCAGGATGCCATGAACCCCAAAGCCTGCAGAATTTGTCTTGCCGATAACTGGGTTTTTGTTGCCATTTGTTTGAAGTACGTTGTCAGTTGCCTTTGTTTGTATGGCGTAAGGTAAGTCATCTGGGCAGTTGTAGTTAAGCTTGCACCCAGGAACGTAATTATTTGAGAGGGTACCCAGTTGGGATTTCTTTTCATTTATTGTGTACCCTAGGCATGTTAGAAGCCTTTCTACAAGAAACAAGTAATCTCCATGGTATCCCTGAAGTCTCAAAACAACCCACTAAAGTGTAGTGGGTCTAAAAACAAAACAGCGTAAGAAACTTCTCTGTGTGGAAGACTTTCAGTCCATATATTTCTAGTTAATCACTGTATATTAATCAGATCAGACAATAGTAGTAGATGTAGCAAACTTAAACTCGTCAAGTCAAAAAGTAATAGAAAATATATAATTCTACAGCATTACTAAGTATTCAAAAGTAATCCAAGCAAGGCAGGCAGTCTGTTTCCAGTCGAAAATCCTTTATTAAGCACACAGACAAGCGATCCAAGTAAAACAAAAACAGAGTAATAATTTCCTCACAAGCTTTCTAAATATATATATACTTTTTATCAGGCATGAGTCCCTGCCTGATAAAAAGTATATATATATATATTTAGAAAGCTTGAGGAAATGATTACTCTCACTTTTGTTTTACTTGGATCGCTTGTCTGTGTACTTAAAGGATTTTCGACTGGAAACAGACTGCCTGCCTTGCTTGGATTACTTTAGAATACTTAGTAATGCTGTAGAATTATATATTTTCTATTATTACTTTTTGACTTGACGAGTTTACGTTCACTACTTCTATTACTATTGTCTGATCTGATTAATATATAGTGATTAACTAGAAATATATGGACTGAAAATCTTCCACACAGAGAAGTTTCTTACACTGTTTTGTTAGAAGCCTTTTTACAAATGCCAGATGTTGAAGAAGAATGTCCTTGTTCAATGCTTGAATGAGACAGTCATCCAGCTACGGATAAATTTGGATGCTTTTTTGTCTGCAAAATGCAATTACTGGTGCCAAGCACTTTGTAAAGATCCTGGGTGCAGTAGATAAGCCAAAGGGCAGTGCAGAGAATTGGTAATGCAAAAAAACCTGCCTTGAAGCGGAGGTATCTTCTGCACAATTCCCTTATTGGGATATGCAGGTATGCCTCTTAAGTCTAGAGTCACTAACCAAGCGTTCCTGCCCAGCATTGGCAGTAGCTGTTGCAAAGTCAGCATTTTGAATTTTGGAATGTCCAGGTACGTGTTCAAAATCGATAAGTCCAGTACTGGACGCCAGGCATAGTCTTTTCTGGGTACCAGGAACAGCCTTGAATAAAAAAGTACAGTTTTGTACCTACCATAAATGTAGATGTCCAATAGGTATGCACCTGCAGTCATCACATATGGGTTGTCCTGCTTCAGGCAGCCCTTCAGTCGGCCGGATTCCAAAGTCTGGGTCCGGCATCGGCTGATGTCGCCCTTTCCCCGACGGCACAACGCCTGGGGTATAAAAGCGTCAGCCGACGCCATCTTCCTCAGTTTTTCTTGCCCCAGATGCCAGGTGCCCTCTAGGAAGGCTAAATTTGGAAAAAAGGTAATAAAAAATCCAAACATTTGCAAAAAATATATATATATATATATATATATATATATATATATATATATGTATAAAACAAATGCACCATAATAGATCCCCCAGCTAGCTAATAGAGAGGTAAGTACCCAAGGAGTACCACAGAGGGGAAGGAGGGAGGGTAAACCTGACTGCAGATGCACACCTATCGGACATCTACATTTATGGTAGGTACAAAACTGTACTATGTCCTTCAAGGATGCATCTGCAGTCATCACATATGGGTAGAATACCATAGCCAATCTGGGGGTGGAGGTACTAGGAAAAGGATGGTGTAGCTAAGATACCCTGCAGGACAGCCGTAGCAAAGCCTGCTCTGGATCTGGAATATAGAGGTAGATTGTAATGCTTGGCAAATGTATGCACGGAGCTCCATGTGGCAGCTTCTAAAATGTCTTTTGTAGCCACCCCTCTTAAGAAGGCTGTAGAGGTGGCTGTGGCTCTCGTAGAATGAGGTCTAATGTTAGCTGGTACAGTCTTTCCATGAAATGAGCAACAAAAGCGGATGCAATTTCCTATCCATTTTGAAATTGTCTGTTTGGAAATTGCTTTTCCTGGAGTACCAGCAGCATATGCTACCAGCAGCTGGTCAGTTTTCCTGAAACCTTTATTTCTGTCCAAGTAGTAGCGCAACTGTCTGTGAATGTCCAGGGTGTGCAGCAGTTTCTCCCCTTTGTTTTGTGGATTTGGGAAGAAGGTAGGCAAGTGAATGGCTTGATTCAATGAAACCCTGGATACCACCTTAGGCATAAAAGTAGGATTAGTTCTTAATGAAACTCTATCCTGATGGAAAATAATAAATGGCTGAACTGCCATCAGGGCCTGCAATTCCGAAACTCTTCTTGCTGAGGTTATTGCCAGAAGGAAAGCAGTCTTCCATGAGGGGTACTGCAGATCTGCAGATGCTGCTGGTTCAAATGGAGGCAGTGTTAGTTTTTCCAGCACGTAGTTAAGGTCCCAAGCAGGTAGAGGTGGTTTCCTAGGAGGTTTGATGTTTTTGATCCCTCTTAGAAACTGTCTTAGGAGAGGATGAGAAAAGACAGGGGGATCAGTGTTGTACTCTGCTGAAATTGCTGAAGCATGAATCTTAATAGAAGAGTAAGACAGTCCATTGTGGAACATTTCTTCCTAATATTCCAGGATATGTGCCATGTTCATCATTGTCGCATCTAGGCCCTTTGTGGTGTTCCAGATGAGAAATCTTTTCCATTTTGCTGAGTATGTCTTCCTTGTGGAAGGGCGGCGAGCTTCCAGAATAATATTCTTTACTCTCTGGGATAGCTTCAAGGTATTCTCCACACTGTTAGTTGCAATGTTTTCAGGTTGGAGTGAAGAGTTTTGTATCTGTGCTGTGTCAGTAGAAGTGGCCATAGAGGTAGGGGCCATGGCTTCGTACGTGACATGCTCCTTAGCAGTGGGTACCAGTGCTGCCTTGGCCAGTCCGGAGCTATCAGGATCACTTTTGGCTGCTCTGCCCTGATCTTCAGTAACACCTTGGCCATTAATGGAATAGGAGGAAATGCATACACTGTCAGATTTCTCCAGCTGAAAGAGAGGGCGTCCACTTTCCACGCTTGTGGGTGGTATGTCCTTGAGCAGAATTTCTTTAGTTGATGATTGTGGGGGGATGCAAACAGATCTATGTCCGGACTCCCCCATGATTGTATTATCTGTTGGAAAATGTCTGGGTGCAGCATCCATTCGTGTGCATCTATGATATTTCTGCTTAAGCTGTCCGCCAGTGTATTGTCCTTCCCTGGCACAAACTGAACTTGTAGCTGTATATTGTGTTTCAAGGAAAGATCCCATAGATTCATAGCCAGTCTGCACAGAGGGTAAGAATGGGTACCTCCTTGCTTATGTACCACATAACCGTGGTGTTGTCTGTCCTTATTAGTAGATGGCCTTGGTGCAGAAAAAGTTTGAAGGCCTCTATTGCGTGTATCACTGCTAGCATTTCTTTTTGATTTATGTGCATGCGTAGCTCCTTTCGTGACCACTGTCCTTGGATACCTCTGCCCTCCGTGTGTGCTCCCCAACCTAGGTCTGAAGCGTCTGTTGTAACAGTTTGGGAGGTTTTTGGCTTTGTGAAAGGCAGCCCCCTGTTGGACTGGCTGGCCTGAGCCCACCACAGAAATTCCTTGTGAAGGCATGGAATGAGTGGGATTAAAGTTTCCAAACTGTGACTGTGCTGGGTCCATAAACTCCTTAGGTACCACTGTAGCTTTCTCATATGTAGCCTTGCTTGTGGAATCAGAAGAATACAGGATGCCATGTACCCCCAGGGCCTGCAGGATTTTCCTTGCAGTCAGCTGAGTTTGTCTTGTCAGATTCTTGAAGTAATCCGGTAGTTGACTTTGTTTGTCTTCTGTGAGATAAGCCATTTGGGTGGTTGTATCTAGATTCGCACCCAGAAAGGTAATTCTTTGGGATGGAACAAGTCTTGATTTGTGCATGTTGACTGCATATCCCAAGGCCTGTAGAAGATTGATGGTATAATTTAAGCTCTTTATCAGAGTTTGTTGGTTGTCCGCTTGTATAAGGCAGTCGTCCAGATATGGGTAGATTTGAATCCCCTGGAGTCTGCAGTGTGCTATTACTGATGCCAGGCATTTCGTGAATGCTCTGGGCGCAGTAGATAAGCCAAAGGGCAATGCTGAGAATTGATAATGCTCTGACCCTGCAAGAAATCTGAGGTATCTTCTGCAACTTTGTCTGATAGGGACATGCAGGTATGCCTCCTTGAGGTCTAGAGTAACCAGCCAAGACCCCTTGCCCAGCATGGGAAGGAGTTGCTGTAGAGTCAGCATTTTGAATTTTGGCACAATGAGATAAGTATTCAGTACGGCTTTCATTTGGAGTAAGTTTGAGATTTGTTTCAAAGCCTCTGTCCTTTGATTTGGTGGCAGACCTGGTATGCCTTTTCTTTTTGGCAATGTGTGGAAATGGAACCTGTATCCGTTGTCTATTATTTGGAGTGTCCATTTGTCTCTTGTAATGTTGTGCCAATTTCTTGAGAATAAAGAAAGCTTTCCGCCCAAAGGTGCTTCTAATTGAGCCCTGGTTGGCGGAGTCAAAGCAGAGTCATTGAGTTTGTCCTTGTGCAGCAGTTGCAGATCCTGAACTGCCTGTCTGGATTGGAGGTTGCCATTGATGGCCTCTGTAGGAACCCCTAGCTTGGCCTCTACCTCTGGCACGCCTGTTTCTGCCCCTTTGAAATCTTTCTGTGTCCGGAAAGGACCAATTCTTGGAAGGCCAGTTTCTACTGAATCTAGGCGGTTGGACTTGAAGAAAATCCTTAACCGTTTGTACAGATTTTGCCTTTTCCTCAAATTTCTTTAGGACGTCTTGAGCAGTGGAACCAAATAACTTTTGCTTTTCCAGTGGAGCATCCAAAAGCTTAGCTTTAACATGTTCTGGCAGAGATTGTTCCTTTAGCCAAGCATGCCTGCGTATGACAACACCTGTCATTGCTGACCTACATGAAGCTTCCAATGCATCATAACCACACTGCAAGAAATGGTTGCTAACCTGCTGGGAATTATGTACCAGATCCAGAAGGGATTTACGGTCCAGGGGTTCAGAAGAAGACAATTTCTTATGCATTTCTTCTAACAAATACTCTTGATACTGTATCATGTGAAATTGACAATTTAATGCCCTCATAGCAAGAGTGGCAGAAGTATACACTTTTACACTCCATCTCTCTAATGCCCTGGACTCCTTTACAGAGGGGAGTGGGTTCTTAGTAGTAACAGCTGCAACCCCTTTAGGGCCCTGTGAAATAGTTTCAGGGTCAGCAGAGTGGGCCTTATAAAGAAAATTATGTGTGTCCAGGACCCTGTAATACCTATCAGGCTAAACAGGGGCTGGAGGTAGAGTGTCAGGGGTCATACTAGAGTCAGAATATACATCATCAATCACATTTAAAACAGGAGGAATAGCCAAAGGTCTATGCTGAGGTAAATGAAGAAAAGTTCTTAGTCTTTTCCTGGAATCAGAATATTCCTGGCCCTGCCATTTGAAATGCTCTCTCATAGTGTGAAGGGTCTCCCCAAAGGAAAGCTCTTCAGGAGGGGAGGCTGAGGGAATAGATACCTCTGCATCCGAATCCTCGTAGGCCGAGTAAGCCTCCTCCTGGTAATCTGAGTGATCCGAGCCAACAGAGGCCTCCTCTGAAGAAAGGGGATCAGGGGGATCCATCCTGGGCCTTTTGTCTAGAGGGGGTTGGGAGCCCCTGTCCGGATGAGGCTGAGCGCCCCTAATTAAGGATATCAGGTTCTCTGCTAAAGTTAAAATCTGTGAACTAGAAGAAGGTCCCCGAGGAATAACTCTGGGAGGCATGGCTTTAGTGTGCTTTGCAGCTTTAGCCCTGGTGAAGGCCTTAATAGACATGGATGCAGGAGGCCTGGCTGCACCACGTGCTGGTGTAGCTTTATCAAAAGGTATGGTGTTGGTAGATTCCAATACATCAGTTTCGGAAGGCAATTCTGTAACCGACTCAGTAGGAGCCTCCGGGACCGAGGCTGTCGGTTGTATTATTTCAGGGTTCGGAAGTTCCAAAAACTCGGTATCAGCCGAGACCAAGACACTCGCGGTAGGCCTAGCCGCGGTTTCAGCCGAAACCGCGGCCCGCGTGTGTCGGTCCTTGTCTTTCCGTTTCTTAATTAAATGTGATGTCGGGGTTTCTGACGGCATTTTGTAAGCAAAACTATCCCCAAAAAACTCTTCTGCGAACTCCGACCAACGTCTAAGAGTGCGTCGGTTGAAGGAAGCGCAGGCAGAGCAGGCAGAGACATCGTTTTCTGGGCCTAGGCAAGGGAGACAATAAGAGTGGAAATCCTTATGAGGTATTTGTTTCCCACAAGTTAAACAATTATTAACTTTTTCTGACATCGGCTGAGGCAAGAAAGAGTCCCCAACGGGGTACTTAGCTTTTAAAGTCTTTGGTTAGCGAAATTACAGGAGCTGGCCGACCGGCACTTGCGAACTGCTTCTGCTTCAGGCACCACGCGGCAAGAAAGACTGAGGAAGATGGCGTCGGCTGACGCTTTTATACCCCAGGCGTTGTGACGTCGGGGAAAGGGCGACATCAGCTGACGCCGGACCCAGACTTTGGAATCCGGCCGACCGAAGGGCTGCCTGAGGCAGGACAACCCATATGTGATGACTGCAGATGCATCCTTGAAGGACATCCTTGTCCTTTTTCCTGTTCTGGTACTAGTTGAATAGCCCCCATATCCATGAGGGACGTAACTTGCTTCTGAGCCTCTGCCCATTGATTTTGTGGCAGAACTGGCCAACCGTTTGGAATTGGCAAAGTATGGAAATGAAATCTGTACCCCTGGGATACTATGTTTAATACCCATTTGTCCTGGGTAATTAGCTGCCAATTTTGAGCATAAACTCCTAATTTTCCCCATAAGGGGGCTGCCAAAAGATAAGTGCTTGGTGAAGGTAGAGGGAAGTCATTGAGACTGCTTACTGTAGGGTTGAGCTTTGTTTCCTCCAGATTTGGAGGTGGAGGCACCCCATTGCTTTGACCTGTAAGAACCCGGGGATTGGTATCTAGAGCCTTTTGAGCGTCTGGATTTGCCTTGAGAGGCTCTGTTGGACACAGGAAAGGACCAATTTTTAGTAGGCCAGTGCCTACTGAACCTAGGTGGCTGCAATTGTAAGAAATCTTTTACAGTTTGCATAGATTTAGCTTTGTCTTCCATTTTCTTTAAAACCTCTTCTGCCTTACTACCAAACAGAGTATCATGCTGTAAAGGGGCATCAAACAATTTAGCTTTAACATGATCAGGCAGATTTTGCTCCTTGAGCCAGGCATGCCTTCTAATCACAGATCCAGTAACTGCGGCCCTCCAAGAGGCCTCCAAGGAATCAAAACCACATTGCAAAGTATGCTTTCCAACCTGTTCTGCTGCATGCAATAATTCCTGTAATTCTTTATTTTCTACACAATCAGAAATCAACATAATTTTCTGTCTCAATAAGCCCATAGCACGCTGTTGATATTTAAGCATATGAAACTGGCAGTCTAAGGCCCTAATTGCCAAGGTTGTAGACGTATAAACTTTCTTTCCCCATCTATCCAGCGCCCTGGAATCCCTATCAGAAGGGGTAGGATTTTTGGCTGTAGAGGCCTTTACACCTTTGGGACCCTGTGAGATGGTCTCAGGATCTGCAGCAGGATTTATGAATAGAAATTTGTGGGAGTCAAGAACCCTGTAATATCGGTCTGGCTTACTAGGGAGCCGGAGATAGGGAATCAGGAGCAATGCTTGATTACAAAAACACATCAACAATGTCTAATACAGGAGGTATTGCCAAAGATTTATGCTGAGGAAGAAGGAGGAAATCCCTAACCCTCTTGATTCAGAGAAATCCTGATTCTCCCAATGAAAATGTTCCCTTAAAGTATGCAAGGTTTCTCCAAAAGAATAATCCTCAGGAGGAGATGCAGATGGGATGGATTCTTCTGCATCTGAATCCTCATAGGGTGGAATAGAAAATTCCTGATCAGAAGAGGAATGAGAAGACATGGAAACCTGATCTGAAGATTCATAATCAGTGTCTTTGCCTAGGCCTCTTAGCAGGGGGGGTTGGGAACCCCTGATCAAGGAAATTAAGTTCTCAGCCATTTTGATAATCTGTTTTTTAGGCATAGGGGCCTGAGCACGTGGCTCATGCGTTGGTTTTTTAGACTTAAATGTTTCTGTAGCTGGCGTCTGTTTTATATAAAAATGTTGAGGCCTGAACACACCCTCAGAAGCTGGTGCCTGCTCAGTGGCTCCCGACCTGTCCAAGGGAGAGACATCCGTGGGTTCAACACTCTGAAAATCTTGCGGCACACCGGACTCCACATGGGTCACAGTAGAGGCCTACGACTCAAAAGTAGTGGGTATCAGGGGCTGCGAAAGCACCTCACTGAGTACCGGCGACCAGCGACTCACTTAGGAGAAGCTTCGTTGGTTTTGGACCTCGACATTCTGTCTCTGTCTTTTTCTTTGCGTTGTGAACTCCGGTAGTCGGATTGCTAACAGACGACATTTCAGGGTAATTAAATCCGGATCCAAAATATTTTGAAGCAAAAATATACTGACGCTTAATAGTGCACTGGTTAAATCTAGCACAAAACCGACAGCAAGACACGTTATGATCTGGACCCTAGGCAAGAAATACAGTACAAAAGAAAATCCTTGTGAGGTATTTGCTTCCCACAAGTAATGCAATTATTAACTTTTACTGACATCAGTAAGGAGCAAGAAAAAGTTTCCCCAACGGGGTACTTAGCTTTAGTTGAAGACTTCGGTTCTGAAACTCGAATGCAAAAATTTCAGGAGTCGGCTGACCAGCACTTGCGAACTGTGTCTGCTTCGGGCACTGCGCTACAAGAAAGACTGAATAAAATGGCATCGGCTGCATGTTATACCCCTGACGACCTGACGTCATAGAAGAGGAGACAGCAACAGACGCAGGACCCAAGACTTTGATATTCAGGCAGACTGAGGGTAACCTGCCAGCAGATTACCCAAAAGTAAAGAATGCAACAGATAAACACAAAGATCATCATCCTTGAATAAAAACCCTTCCCCATCTGGGAAGAAGGAACAAGTTCGGTCACTTCTTGGGATAGCATGTGCTGAAGAACCGGTGTAAACAAAAGATCTGATCTGTAGGATGAGGAATAACCCCCCCTGAAAGGAAGAATTTCCTCCTACTGCCAATCAGTAACCTTAATGAATGACTTTCAGAAACCATCGGTCTGTAACTCAGTTGCCTAAGAGTAAAGTACAGTTGTGTACACTTACCATAAATGTAGATGTTCAGACTCTACACAGAAGGCAATCCCCGCATTCCAGCCGAGAATCGGATGGGAGAAACTCTTGCGGTAGCATTGTTGCCTCACAGCAAGAGGTTCTTACGTTCGATTCTTGGCTGGAGTGCGGGGAGTGTCTTCTGTGTGGAGTCTGCATGTCCTCCCCATGGTTGGGTGGGTGTTCGAAAGACATGCGTAAATGGGCGTGCCTTCATTGAAGGCTGAAAGTCGAGCTGGCACTAAGGCGTACGTGAAAATATACTGCCAATCATTAGCAGACCAGAGTTCCACTGTGGCAACCCCTAACCGAGAAAAGCCGAAAGACAAACAACAACAATCATAAATGTAGATGTTAGAGTGTATTCTCTGTTGCAGTCATTACATTTGGGTAATCTGCTGGCAGGTTGCCCTCAGTAGGCCTGATTAACAAAGTCTTGGGTCCTGCGTCGGTTGCTGTCCCTTCTTCCATGACATCAGGTCGTCAGCGGTATAAAACATGCAGCCGACGCCATTACATCAGTTTTTCTTGCCCCAGATGTCAGGTGCCCCCAAAATGGGGAGCAAAATATATACAAATATATATATATATATATATATAGATATAAATATATAGATATAAATATATAGATATAAATATATATATATATATATATATATATATATATATATATATATATATATATATATATATATATAAATATATATAAATATATATATAAATATATATATAAATATATAAATATATATATATATATACACACACACACACACACACACATATACATATACACACACACACATACATAATAAGAATTACAAAAATATATCTCCAAACAAAAGCAAATACACCAAAAAGGCTTTTAAGCACAATAAAAGAAAGAAGAGGTATGGTAAAAGAAAAACAGGGGGCTGGAGGGAGGGCAACCAGGACTGCAACAGTGAATACACTCGAACATCTACATTTATGGTAAGTGTACACAACTGTACTATGTTCATAGTGTTTCACTGCTGCAGTCATTACATTTGGGTAGATTCCCAAAGCTAAGTTTGGGAGAATGGATTTATACAGCATTAGGACTAGCTATAAGGCCCTGCAAAACAGCAGTGGCAAAGCCAGCTCGGGATTTAGAGAAAATTGGTAAGTGATAATGCTTGGTGAAAGTATGAACTGATCTCCAGGTAGCAGCTTCTAGAATATCCCTGGTAGGAACACCTCTGAGAAAGGCTGCTGAAGTAGATGCAGCCCTGGTGGAATGAGATCTGATCCCCTGAGGGATAGGTTTTCCATGGTGCTTATAACAGAAATGAATACAATGCCTTATCCATTTAGAAATGGTTTGCTTTGAAATAGCCTTCCCCTCTGCCGCTGCAGCAAATGCTACCAGCAGTTCAGATTTTCTTTGAGATTTAGTCCTGTCCAAGTAGAATCTAAGTTGTCTGTGTACAACCAATGAATGCAGAACCAACTCTCCCTTGTTCTGTGGCTTGGGGAAAGAAAGTTGGCAAATGAATGGACTAAGAGCCACACTGGATACCACCTTGGGCATGAATGATGGACTGGTCCTAAGTGACACCCTGTCCGCATTAAAGATGACGAAAGGCTCCACTGCCATAAGGGCCTGTAATTCAGATATCCTTCTAGCTGAAGTGATTGCTAAAAGGAAGGTTGTTTTCCAGGAAAGAAATTTTAAGCCTGCAGTTGCAGCTGGCTTGAAAGGAGGTAGACAGTTTCTCCAATACAAAGATAAGGTCCCAGGCAGGGGCTGGAGCTCTCCTGGGTGGTCTCAAGTTTTTGACCCCTCTGAGATACTGCTTTTAGAGGAGGATGAGAGAAGGGGGCGGGTCTATGTTGTAATGAGCTGAAATGGCTGAGGCATGGATTTTTATGGAAGAAAAAGACAGGCCCTTATGAAGCATCTCAGTTAAGTATTGCAAAATCTGAGGTAAGTTGGGCACTGCTGTGTGCTCATCCCTTGAGAGTGATTCCAGGCACAGAATCTTTTCCATTTGTCAGCATAAGATTTTCTAGTACTAGGTCTTCTCGCCTCCAAAATGACATCCATCATAGGTTTGCTGAGGGATGCCAAGGGTGAATTTAAGTGATTAGCCAAGCTGCAAGATTCAATGTTTGGAGCTGAGGGTGCAGAATTTGGTTCTCCTGCTCAGACAGTAAGGAAGGTGTCTGACGCAGGTGCCATGGAGAAATGTGTGACACACTGCACAAGAGTGGGTACCAGTGTTGGTGAGGCCAGTCTGGAGCAATCAAAATCATTTTTGGCGTGTCCCATTTGACTTTTAGTAGAACTTTGGAGAGCAAAGGCAGAGGGAAAGGCACAGACTGATAGGTTTTTCCAGCTGAAGGACAGAGCCATCCACTTTCACGGCTTTTCTGTGATGAGTTCTTGTGCAAAATGTGTCCAACTGGTAGTTCTGGGGTGAGGCACAAAGATCTATGTCTGGGATCCCCCATTTGCGTGTCAACATGTCGAAAATCCGTGGTTCCAGTTTCCATTCATGAGAGTCCATGAGATTTCTGCTTAGTTCGCCTGCCAGAACATTCTGCTTTCCTGGCAGGAATTGAGCTTGTAGTTGTACTTGGTAGCTCAAGGCCGTGTTCCACAATGCCATGGCTAGTCTGCAGAGGGAGTAGGAATGTGTACCCCCTGCTTGTTTACATAACCGTGGTGCTGTACGTCTTTATCAGTGATTGTCCTGGATGAAGGTAGTCCTTTGAAGGCTGTCAGTGCATTCTGCACAGCTAGCATTTCTTTTTGACCGATATGAACGTGCATTTGATTTGGGCTCCATTTGCCCTGAATGCACTTACCTGCCAGATGAGCCCCCCATGCATAGTCTGATGCGTCTGTAGTTAGGGTTTGGGCGGCAGGGGGTGGTGCGAATGGCAGTCCCTTGTTTTGGTGGTAGGCCTCTGCCCACCAAAGGAAATCTAGGCGCAGGCAAGGTATGATAGTAATCATTGTTTCCAGGCTGTGACAATGTTGACTCCATAAACTTTTTAAGTACCACTGAACTTTCCTCACATGCAGTCTTGCATATGGAATTAGAAGAATGCATGAGGCCATGAACCTCTAAGGCTTGTAGTATTTGCCTTGCAGATAGCAGGTTTTTTGTGGCCGCCTGTTTGAAGTAAGTCACCAAATGAATTTGCTTTTCTGGCGTAAAGAAAGCCATCGGGCAGTTGGATTCAAGCTTGCACCCAGGAATGTAATTTTTTGAGAGGGTACCATTTGAGATGTATTTTTGTTTATGGTGTACCCTAGACAGTTTAAAGTCTTTTTACAAACACCAGATGTTTTAGAAGAATGGCCTGGTTTTCTGCCTGAATTAGACAATCGTCCAGGTACAGATATATTTGTATATTTCTTTGCCTGCAAATTGCAATTACCCTGGGCGCAGTAAACAAGCCAAAGGGCAGTGCAGAGAAAGTACAGTTTTGTACCTACCATAAATGTAGATGTTCGAGTGTAAACACTGCTGCAGTCATCACACTTGGGTTATCCTGCCGCCCACAGTCGGCCAGAGTTCCAAAGTCTTGGTCCGGCGTCAGTTGCTGTCGCCTCCTCCCTGACGTCAGTGCGACAGTGGTATAAAAGATGCAGCTGACGCCATTTTCTTCAGTTTTTCTTGCCCCAGATGTCAGGTGCCCCCAAATAGGTAGGCAATTCAAATTGCTAGTAAAAAATACAAAAGCAAAGCAAACAACCATTTTTAGTTACCAGCAAATACTCCCCATAGGTAATAAAGGGTAGATGCCCTAGGTAAGTACCAGAAATTAAGAGGGGAAGGAGGGAGGGTAACCTGGACTGCAGCAGTGTTTACACTCGAACATCTACATTTATGGTAGGTACAAAACTGTACTATGTTCATCGTGTTACACTGCTGTAGTCATTACAGTTGGGTGGAGTTCCAAAGCTGAGGTAGGGAGGCTGGATCTAGAAGGCATTAGGGGTGGCTATAAGGCCCTGCAGTACAGCAGTGGCCAAGCCAGCTCTGGATTTGGAGTACAAGGGTAAATGGTACTGTTTGGTGAAGGCATGCACAGAACTCCATGTGGGTGCTTCCAAAATATCCTTGGTAGGTACTCCTCTGAGGTAGGCAGTTGAAGTGGCTGTTGCCCTGGTGGAGTGAGATCTAATACTGCTAGGTACAAGTTTCCCATGGTGGGTATAGCAGAAACGTATACAGTGTCCTATCCATTTTGAAATAGTCTGCTTTGAAATGGCTTTTCCCTGTGCTCTTGCAGCATATGCTACCAATAACTGTTCAGTTTTTCTGAATGCTTTGGTTTTGTCCAAGTAGAATCGTAACGGTCTGTGAATGTCCAAAGAATGTAGTAGTCTCTCCCCTTTATTCTGTGGGTTTGGATAGAAAGTTGGCAAGTGAATAGTTTGGTTTAGAGCCACACTTGATACCACCTTTGGCATAAATGTAGGGTTAGTTCGTAAAGACACCCTGTCCTGGTGGAAGATGAGGAAAGGCTCCACTGCCATTAGTGCCTGTAATTCTGAAACTCTTCATGCTGAGGTTATTGCCAGTAGCAGAGCAGTTTTCCAAGAGATGTATTTTAATTCTGCTGTGTTAGCTGGCTCAAAAGGAGGTAAAGTTAATTTTTCCAAAACAAAGTTGAGGTCCCAAGTTGGAGTGGGTGCTCTACGGGGCGGTCTTATGTTTTTAGCCCCTCTGAGGTATTGTTTGCACAAAGGATTGGAAAAAATTGGTGGATCCGTGTTGTAATGAGCAGAGATAGCTGAGGCGTGGATCTTGATGGATGAAAGAGAGAGGCCCTTGTCCAGCATCTCAGTTAAGTATTGCAGTATCTGAGGAATGTTTGGGAGAAGAGGGTTAAGGTTGTGCGCTTGGTTCCAGTCACAGAATCTTTTCCATTTATCCGAGTATGTTTTCCTGGTGCTAGGCCTTCTGGCCTCCAGAATGACATCCATAACAGCTTTGGAGAGAGGCATTGCTTGCTTGGCTAAGGAATTTTCCATGCAGCTAGATTTAAGGTCTTTAGCTGGCTGTGAAGTATCTGATTGTTGTGCTGTGTCAGCAGCTGTGGGATTTGAGGCAAAATCCAGGGTGGTTCTTGTGCTAAGTTCTTTAAGATTGGGTACCAGTGCTGGCGTGGCGAGTCTGGTGCAATCAGGATCAGTTTTGGCTCTTCCTGCCTGGCTTTTATGAGTACCTTTGGAAGGAGAGGTAAAGGAGGGAAGGCGTATACTTGGTAGTTTTTTCCAGCTGAATGAGAGGGCATCCACTTTCCATGCTTGTGGATGGTAGCTCCTTGTGCAGAATTTCTGTAATTGGCAGTTCTTTGGGGAAGCAAACAGATCTACGTCCGGGGGTTCCACCATTTTTGTGTTATCATTCTGAATATTTGTGGGTTCAGTTCCCATTCGTGTGGGTCCATAATGTTTCTGCTTAGGACGCCTGCCAGTGTGTTTTTCTCTCCTGGCAGGAACTGTGCTTGCAAGTGAACTTGGTAATTTAGAGCTGTACTCCACAAGGTCATGGCTTGTCTGCAGAGGGGGTAGGAGTGCGTGCCCCCTTGCTTGTTTATGTACCACATAACTGTGGTGGTGTCTGTTTTTAGTAGTAATTGTCCTGGATGCAGTAGATCATTGAAAGCTATAATAGCATTTTGTACAGCTAGCATCTCTTTTTGATTGATGTGGAGATGTCTTTGCTCTGTGCGCCACTCGCCCTGGATACATTTTCCTGCCATGTGTGCTCCCTAGGCATAATCCGATGCATCTGTTGTCAGTGTCTGCCTGGCTGTGGGTTGAGTGAAAGGCTGTCCCTTGTTGAGGTGACAAGCTTGTGCCCACCATCGAAACTCCTGTTGTAGGCAAGGAATTAATGGTATAACTGTTTCCAAACTTTGACAGCGTTGAGACCATATGCTCTTTAGGTACCATTGTAGTTTCCTCATATGCAATCTGGCATATGGAATTAGTAGTATGCAAGATGCCATGTAGCCCAAGGCCTGCAGAATTTTTCTTGCAGGGAGTTGGGTCTTTGTTGCCATTAATTGAAAATATTGAGTCAGTTGTTTTTGCTCGTCTGGCGTGAGAAGCCATCTGGGCCGTTATGTTCAAGCTGGCACCCAGGAATATTATCTGTTGTGAGGGCACTAGTTTTGATTTCTTTTCGTTTACTGTGTACCCCAGGCAACTTAACTGTTTTACGTATGCCAGATGCTTTAGAAGAATGTCCTTGCTCTCTGCTTGAATCAGGCAGTTGTCCAGGTATGGATAAATCTGAATTCCTTTTTGCCTGCAAAATGCAATTACTGGTGCCAGGCACTTTGTGAAGACCCTGGGCGAAGTAGATAAGCCAAAGGGCAGTGCAGAGAATTGATAGTGCATCGAACCTGCTATAAATCTGAGGTATCTTCTGCAATTTTGTCTGATAGGGACATGCAGGTATGCCTCTTTCAGGTCCAAAGTCACGAGCCAAGCTTTCTTGCCCAGCATGGAAAGAAGCTGCTGCAGTGTTCAACATTTTGAATTTCAGAACATCCAGGTAAGTGTTTAGTGTGGAAAGGTCCAGAATGGGTCTCCAGGCTTTGTCCTTTCTGGGAACCAGAAAGAGTCTTGAGTAAAATCCTTTTCCTTGTTCTTGTGGTGGCACCTTTTGAATAGCTCTCATGTCCATGAGTGCTGTAATTTGTTTTTGAGCCTCTGCCCCTTGATTTGGCGGCAGATTTGGCATTCCTTTTAACCTTGGCAAGGTGTGGAAATGGAACCTGTTATCTTGAGATACGATGTTGAGAACCAACTTGTCCTTGGTGATGCAATGCCAGTTGTGATAGAAAAGTGCCAGTTTTCCTCCTAAGGGGGCTGCCAAGAAAGAGCTGTTTGGCAGCTGTAGTGGAAAGTCATTGAGGCTGTTTTTTATAAGGTTGAGGCCTGTCTTCCCCTTCTTTCTGGCCTGGTGTGCCCCATTTTCGAGGCCTGTAAGAGCCTCGTGTCTGACCTCTACCTCTTGGACGTCTGTATCTGCCCCTTTGAGGTCCATCTGTGACTGGAAAGGACCAATTCTTTGTAGGCCAATTTCTGCTAAAACGAGAAGGCTGAAAGTACAGTTTTGTACCTACCATAAATGTAGATGTTCGAGTGCTAATACAGCTGCAGTAATCACAGATGGGTTCTCTGCCGCCAGTCGGGTCCTCGGTCGGCCGAATTCCAAAGTCTTGGTCCGGCGTCGGTTGTCGTTGCTCTCTTCCCTGACGTCAGTGCGACAGGGGTATACAAGACACAGCCGACGCCATATTCTTCAGTCTTTTCTTGCCCCAGATGTCAGGTGCCCCCAGAAGGAAAGCAATACATAAATGATATATATATATATATATATATATATATATATATATATATATATATATATATATATATATATATATATATATATATTCAAGCAATGCAATGTAATCAAAAAACAGTAGTTGCAAGCAAATACATCATAGAAGGATAACCCCAAATTAGGTTGCAAGAGAAGGTGTTAGCCACTAGTCCTTTACCAAGAGGGAAGGAGGGAGGAAACCTGTACTGCAGCTGTATTAGCACTCGAACATCTACATTTATGGTAGGTACAAAACTGTACTATGTTCATCGTGCATACAGCTGCAGTAATCACAGATGGGTAGAATCCCAAAGCTACGCACAGGGTGGTAGGCACTAGGTGGAACTGGGATGAGCCAGAATGCCCTGCAACACTGCAGTGGCAAAGCCTGCTCTAGTTTTGGAATATAAGGGCAGATGGTAGTGTTTTGTGAAGGTATGCACAGAACTCCAAGTGGCTGCCTCCAAAATATCTTTGGTAGGAACTCCTCTGAGGAAGGCCGTAGAGGTAGCTGTGGCCCTGGTGGCGTGCGATCTGATGCCTGTAGGAACAGATTTTCCATGATAGGAGTAACAAAACCGTATGTAGTGGCCTATCCATTTTGAAATTGTCTGTTTGGTAACTGGCTTTCCTTGAGCTCCTACAGCATAAGACACAAAAAAGTTGTTCTGATTTTCTGAAAGGCTTTGTTCTGTCCAAATAGTAACGTAGCTGTCTATGGATGTCTAAGGAGTGTAGCAGCCTTTCCCCTTTGTTTTGAGGATTAGGGTAAAAGGTAGGTAAGTGTATGGCTTGATTTAAAGCTACCCTGGATACTACTTTAGGCATAATTGATGGAGTGGTTCGAAGGGAAACCCTGTCCTGATGGAAGATGAGAAAGGGCTGCACAGCCATGAGGGCTTGTAGTTCCGAAACCCTACGAGCTGAGGTTATGGCCAGAAGGAAAGCTGTTTTCCAGGACAAATATTGCAAATCTGTTGAGGCAGCTGGTTCAAAAGGAGGCAATGTTAATTTTTCTAAAATGTAATTAAGATCCCAGGCTGGCACAGGTTGCTTCCTTGGTGGTCTTATATTTTTTGCCCCTCTGAGGAATTGTCTTAAGAGTGGGTGAGAGAATAAGGGTGGGTCCGTGTTGAATTCTGCAGAAATGGCTGAGGCGTGGATTTTTATGGAGGAAAATGAAAGTCCACTGTTCAGCAACTCAGCTAGATACTGTAGTACCTGAGGCAAATTCAGTTTTCTAGGGTCCTGGCCTTTTTTCTCATTCCAAGAGCAAAACCGTTTCTATTTTGCGGAGTAAGCCTTTCTAGTAGATGGCCTTCTGGCCTCCAAAATGATGTCCTGCACCTCTTTGGGGAGTAGTGTCTGATGAGGTGTTAAGGAATTTTCCATGCAGCTAGATTGAGTGTTTTCAGCTGGCTGTGAAGAGTTTTGTAGCTGTGCTGAGTCAACAGAAGAGCCATTAGAGGCAGGGGCCAGGGAGGAGTATGTGTTAGGCTCCTCAGGAGTGGATACCAGTGTTGCCTCGGCCAGTCTGGAGCAATCACTATCATCTTCGGTCTGTATGTTCTTGCTTTCAAGAGCACCTTGGGCAGAAGAGGCAGAGGTGGAAAAGCGTAAACTGTCCATGCTGTCCAACTGAATGAAAGGGCGTCCACTCTCCAGGCCTTTGGATGAAAGGTCCTTGAACAAAACTTTTCCAATTGATGATTCCTGTGGAAGGCGAAGAGATCTATGTCTGGCCTTCCCCACGCATGGATTATTTTTGTAAACACTTGAGGATGCAACTCAATTCGTGTGGATCTGTCATATTTCTGCTTAGATTGTCTGCCAGCGTGTTTTCCAAACCTGGCAAGTACTGTGCTTGAAGTTCGATTTGCCATTCCAGAGCCAAGTTCCAAAGTGTCATGGCTAGTCTGCACAGGGGGTATGAATGTGTTCCTCCTTGTTTGTTTATGTACCACATTACTGTGGTGTTGTCTGTTCTTATCAATAATTGTTCTGGATGCAGGAGGTCCTTGAAAGCTGTAATTGCATTTATCACTGCTAGCATTTCTTTTTGATTGATGTGAAGGTGCTTTTCTTTTTGGGACCATTTGCCCTGAATGCACCTGTCTGTCATGTGTGCCCCCCAGGCGTAATCTGAGGCGTCTGTTGTGATGACTTGATTTGCTTGAGGCTTGCAGAATGGGAGACCTGTGTTTGTTTGACATGCTTGGGCCCACCATAGGAATTCCTTTTGCAAACATGGAATTGTTGTTTCTAAACTGTGGCTGTGTTGAGACCATAAGTTTTTTAGGTACCATTGAAGTTTCCTCATATGCAACTTTGCACATGGGATTAAAAGAATGCAAGATGCCAAGAAGCCCAGAGCCTGCAGGATTTTCCTTGCAGTAAGCCTGGTACAATTTGCTAGCATTTTGAAGTACTGAGTTAGTTGCCCCTGTTTTTCTGGCGTAAGATAGGCCATCTGGGTGTTTGTGTCCAAGTGGGCACCCAAGAAAATTATTTTCTGAGATGGTGTTAGTCTGGATTTCTCTTTGTTGATTGTGTATCCCAGAGAGTTCAGTAACCGTGTTGCATAAGCCAGATGATCCAGAAGTATGTGCTTGCTGTCCGCTTGGATCAGGCAGTCGTCCAAATAAGGGTAAACTTGTATCCCTTGAAGTCTGCAGTAGGCAATTACTGATGCCAGGCATTTCGTGAATACTCTGGGCGCAGTAGATAAGCCAAAGGGCAATGCAGAGAATTGATAGTGGCTTGAACCTGCAAGAAATCTGAGGTATCTTCTGCAACTTTGTCTGATTGGGACATGCAGGTATGCCTCCTTGAGGTCCAATGTTACCAGCCAAAACTCCTTGCCCAGCATGGGAAGAAGCTGCTGTAATGTGAGCATCTTGAATTTTGGTACGAGTAAGAATGTGTTTAGGATGGATAAGTCCAAAATGGGTCTCTAGTCGGTTCCTTTCCTTGGTACCAGAAATAGCCTGAAATAAAAACCTTGGCCTTGTTCGTGAGTAGGTACCTCTTGAATAGCTTTCATGTCTATGAGCTTTGAAATTTGTAGTTGTGCCTCTGCCCTTTGATTGTGTGGCAGGTTTGGCATGCCTCTCATTTTTGGTAAAGTGTGAAAATGAAATCTGTAGCCTCTGTCTATAACATCGAGGATCCATTTGTCTGTTGTGACAATATGCCAATTTATTGTAAATAGTGCCAGCTTTCCTCCCAAAGGTGCTGCCAGCTGAGACTTGCTTGGCGTGGAAAGGAGGAAGTCATTGGGTTTGTTTCCTATATTGTTGTGCACTGTCTTCGCCACCTCTTGGTGCTGGAGTTTGCCATTGCCTGCCTCTATATGATCTTTGTGATTGTCCTCTGCCCCTTGAGCGCCTGTATCTACCTCTTTGAGGCTTGCCCGTGGCTGGAAAGGGTCAGTTTTTAGAAGGCCAATTTCTGCTAAAACGTGGTGGTTGAACCTGCAGAAAAGCTTTGACAGATTGCATAGATTTGGCTTTTTCTTCCATTTTCCGTAGTATCTCCTCAGCAGTAGTACCAAATAGCACATCCTTTTGTAAAGGAGCATCTAATAGTTTAGCTTTCACATGATCAGGCAAAATTTGTTCCCTAAGCCATGCATGTCTACGAATAACTGATCCTTTAACAGCAGCTCTACTTGAGGCCTCTAGGGCATCATAGCCACATTGTAAGGTGTGTTTACCCACTTGTTCTGCACTATGCATCATATCCTGCAACTCCTTCAAATCTGGTTGTTCAGGTTGAGACATTTTATTTCTTAATTGTGATAACAGAAACTGCTGATATTTAAGCATATGAAACTGACAATTTAAGGCCCTCATGGCTAGGGTGACCGAGGTATACACCTTTTTTCCCCACCTTTCTAAGGATCTAGACTCTCTTTCGGAAGGTAGTGGATTCTTAGCAGTAGAGGCCTTCATTCCCTTGGGGCCTTGAGAAATGGTTTCAGGGTCAGCATTATGGCTTTTTTACAGAAATTGGTGAGAGTTAGGAACTCTGTAGTACCTATCAGGCTTGACTGGGGCAGGAGGCAGGGAATCCGGACTAAGGCAAGCCTCCGAATAAACATCATCCAGTATGTCCAAAACAGGAGGAATAGCCAGAGGTCTGTGTTGAGGTAACGAAAGAAATTCCCTAAGTCTTTTCTTGGAATCAGAAAAGTCTTGGCCTTCCAAATGGAAGTGTTCCCTCAAGGTGTGCAAGGTTTCCCCAAAAGAAAAATCCTCAGGAGGAGATAGAGGGAATGGACTGCTCCGCATCAGAATCTTCAAAAGGGGAGAAAGAGTGTTCCTCTACATCAGAATGATCTGAAAAAATGGAGCCCTGATCCGAAGAGGGAGAATCTTCCTCCACTCTGGGTCTCTTGTCTGGAGGGGGTTGGGAACCCCTGATAAGAGTAATTAAATCCTCAGCCATTTTAAGCATCTGCTTTTTAGGCATGGGGCCTGGAGATGGGCCCTGTGCAACAGGCCTCTTGGGATGCCTGGCTGATTTAGACTTAGTAAAGGCCTTAATTGAAAAGGAAGATGAGGGTCTAAAGACACCATGGGTGGAAGTGGACCTGTCCACATTAGGAGGCTCAACGCTCACAGTGGCTTCGGTGGTTGTAGTCTGGGTATGGGCCGAGGTACCTGCGGTCTCGGTTACAGAAGACCCCGCCAAAGAAGTGTCGTCGGTAGTCAGGGACTGCATAGGCGTCTCGCTGAGAACCGGACCACGTGTAGCCAGTTTTGGCGTGGTGTTGGTGGGGACCGCGGACCTCGCATGTCAGTCTTTGTCCTTGCGTTTTTTGGACAAAACGGTAGTCGGAGTCTCCGACGACATTTTATAATCAAAGGCTTTACCGGTGTTGGGCGAACTCCGCCCGACGCTTAATAGTGCGCTTATTGAAAATAGCGCAAAAGCGACAGCCCGAGACGTCGTGGTCTGGGCCTAAAGGTATGCAGAGGGAATGGAAATCCTTATGCGGTATTTGCTTCCCACAAGAAATACAATTGTTAACTTTTTCTGACATCGGTCTGAGGCAAGAAAAATTTCCCCAACGGGGTACTTAGCTTTAATGAAGACTTCGGTTTCCAATTTTTCATAAATTCAGGAGCTGGCCAACCGGCACTTGCGAACTGCTTCTGCTTCGGGCACCGCGCGGCAAAAAAGACTGAAGAATATGGCGTCGGCTGTGTCTTATATACCCCTGTCGTACTGACGTCAGGGAAGAGAGCGACGACAATCGACGCCGGACCAAGACTTTGGAATTCGGCCGACCGAGGACCCGCCTGACGGCAGAGAACCCATCTGTGATTACTGCAGCTGTATGCACGATGTACATCCTGTAAGAAATCTTTCACCATTTGCATAGATTTTGCCTTATCCTCCATCTTCTTTAATACCTCCTCTGCCTTAACTCCAAACAGCACATCCCGCTGCAAAGGTGCATCCAATAATTTGACCTTAACATGATCTGGTAACGTATGTTCTTTTTACCAAGCATGCCTTCTAATGACAGAGCCTGTAACTGCTGCTCTACAGGAGGCCTCTGAGGAATCAAATCCACATTGCAAAGTATGTTTTCCCACTTGTTCATCTGCATGCAATAAATCCTGCATTTCTTTTAAGTTAGTAGGATCTGATTCTGGTAGCATCTTTTGTTTCAACTGAGACATCAAAATTTGCTAATATTTTAGCATGTGATACTAGCAATTCAAGGCTCTCATTGCTAAAGTTGCAGATGTATATACCTTTTTTCCCTCCCATCTGTCTAATGCTCTGGAATCTCTGTCAGAGGGGACTGGGTTTTTTGCTGATGAGGCCTTAATCCCTTTGGGTCCCAGAGAAATAGTTTCAGGGTCGGCAACAGGGCTTTTGTACAGAAATTTGTGAGAGTCAGGGACTCTGTAATATCTATATCTATCAGGTTTAACTGGGGCTGGGGGTAAGGAGTCCAGGTTCAAATTGGATTCAGTGTACACATCATCCACAATGTCTAAAACTGGTGGAATAGCAAGGGGTCTGTGTTGGGGCAATAAAAGGAAGTCTCTAAGTCTTTTCTCGGATTCTGAATAATCCTGGCCTTCCCAATGGAAATGCTCTCTCATGGTATGCAGGGTCTCCCCAAAGGAGAGATGCTCAGGAGGAGAAGCTGATGGAATTGATTCCTCAGCATCAGAATCCTCATAAGGTGGTAAAGAATATCCTAAGTCCGAGGAAGAGTCAGAGGAGAGGGACACCTGATCAGAAGATTCATAGTCTGCATCCTGCCTGGGCCTTTTATCAGGAGGGGGATGGGACCTCCTGATCAGAGTGATCAGGTCCTCGGCCATTTTTAGCATCTGTTTCTTAGGCATGGAAGCCTGTCCTGGAGAAAGTTGTGTCTGTTTCTTTGCTTTTAAGAGAGGCTTAGATTTAACAGAGGGTTTAATAGTTAACTGGGTAGGGTCTGAAAACACCCTCTGTAGCTGTGGAATGCTCAGCTACTTTGGTTTCCTCTGCAGGTTTAGGATCAGCAAATTGAAGGCCTAATGCCCGAAGGCCCAGCCAGCTCCACGTGGGAGTCTGAGGCGGTCTGTGGTTCTGGGAAGCAGTCGTCAGGGGCTGCATAGCCGCCTCGCTGAAAACCGGCGACCGGCCTAGAAGAGGCCTTGTCGTCCGTTTTGGGCCTCGGATGCCTGCCCTTGTCCTTGCGTTTTTTATGCATTGCGATAGTCGGAATTTCTGACGGCATGGTATAATAGAATTTTCTATCAAAATAACGTTGGGCAAAATCAAACCGATGTTTAATAGTGCGCTTGTTAAACCTAGCACAAAACCAACAACTAGCGACGTCGTGGTCAGGGCCTAGGCATGGAATACAATAGGAATGGAAATCCTTATGAGGTATTTGCTTCCCACAAGAAATACAGTTATTAACTTTTACTGACATCAGTCTGAGGCAAGAAAAAGTTTCCCCAACTGGGTACTTAGCTTTTTTAGAAGACTTCGGTTCTGGATTCGGAATGAAAATCTCAGGAGTCGGCCGACCGGCACTTGCGAACTGCTTCTGCTTTGGGCACCGTGCAGCAAGAAAGACTGAAGAAAATGGCGTCGGTTGCATCTTTTATAGCCCTGTCGCACTGACGTCAGGGAGGAACCGACAGCAACCGACACCGGACCAAGACTTTGGAACTCTGGCCAACTGCGGGACCGCCTGACTGCAGGATAACCCAAGTGTGATGACTGCAGCAGTGTAACACTATTAACATCTGATAATGCATGCAGCCTGCTTTGAAGCGTAGGAATCTTCTGCAAGATTCCCCGATTGGGATATGCAGGTAAGCCTCTTATAAGTCGAGAGTTGCCAATCAGGCATCCTTGCCTAGCATAGGAAGTAACTGGTGAAGTCAGCATCTTGAATTTTGGAATGTCCAGAAAGGTGTTTAGAGTAGACAGGTCCAGAATTGGATGCCATGATTTGTCTTTTCTGGGTACCAGGAAAAGTCTGGAATAGAAACCTTGCCCCTTTTCCTCTTCTGGTACTAGTTGAATAGCCCCCATGTTTAGGAGGGAAAGTACTTGTTTCTGAGCCTCTGCCCACTGATTTGGGGGCAGGTCTGGCCACCCGTTTGGAGTTGGCAGCATGTGGAAATGAAATCTGTATCCCTGGGACACTATATTTAAAACCCATTAGTCCTGCGTTATAAATTGTCAGTTTCTTGAATGAAGAGCCAGTTTTCCCCCCAAAGGGGCGGCTAAGAGGTAAGTGCTTGAAAATTGCAAAGGGAAGTCATTGAGACCATAGGGTAGTGCCTTGTTGTTTCCAGATTTGGAAGTGGAAGCACCCCATTGCTTAGTTCTGAAAGTCCCTTGGGACTGAAACCTGGTGGCCATGGAATGTCTGGGTTTGGCCGTAGTGACTCTGGAAGGAGCTGGAAAGGATCAGTTCTTAGTAGGCCAATGCCTACTAAATCTAGGAGGTTGCACTTGTAAGAAATCCTTCACAGTTTGTATAGATTTAGCTTTATCTTCCATGTTTTTTAGAACTAATTCAGCCTTATTGCCAAATAAGCCGCCCTACTGTAAAGGAGCATCCAAAAGTTTTGCTTTAACATGATCAGGCAGAGACTGCTCCTTAAGCCAAGCATGCCTTCTAAGCACAGACCCAGTAACGGCAGCCCTACAAGAGGCCTCTAAGGAATCAAAACCACACTGCAAAGTATGTTTGCCAACTTGTTCAGCTGAATGCAATAAATCCTGCAAATCTTTATTCTCCACAAAGTCAGAAATCAACATAATTTTCTGTTTAAGCAGTCCCATGATACGTTGTTGATATTTTAGCATATGGAATTGACAGTTTAAAGCCCTGATTGCTAAGGTTGCAGAAGTGTAAACCTTTCTACACCATCTATCCAGCGCCCTGGAGTCTCTATCAGAAGGGGTAGGATATTTAGCAGTAGAAGCCTCAATGCCCTTGGTCCCCTGAGAAATGGTTTCAGGGTCCGCGCAACAGGATTTTTGAAAAGGAATTTGTGGGACTCAGGAACCCTGTAGTACCCGTCTGGTTTTCTAGGGGCTGGAGGCAAGGAATCAGGGGCCATACTGGATTCCGAAAACACACCCTCAACAACATCTAGTACAGGAGGTATAGCCAAAGGTCTATGCTGAAGAAGGAGGAGGAAACCCCTAAGCCTCTTTTTGGATTCAGAGAGATATCCTGACTTACCCAGTGGAAATGCTCCCTTAAGGTATGTAAAGTTCCCCCCAAAAAAATAATCAGGTGGAGAAGCATAGGGAATGGAATCCTCTGCATCAGAGTCGTCATAAGTAGGTATGGACAAATCCAGATCATTAGAAGAGTCAGAAGAAACAGAGTCCTGTTCAGAAGATTCATAGTCAAATTCAATCCTAGGCCTCTTGGAGGAGGGGGGGGGGGGGTGGTTGACTACCCCTGATTAGAGTAATTAAATCTTCAGCCATTTTGATCATTTGTTGTTTAGGCATAGGGGCCTGAACATGTAGGCTTGGGCGTTGGTTTTTTAGACATAGATTGAGATTTAGGCCTTAGCACTGAAGTTGGAGTCAGTTTAATATGCAAGTCTGAAGGCCTGAATACACCCTCAGAAGCCAGTACCTGCTCAGCAGCTCCGGACCCATCCAAGGAAGAGACATCCGCGGGTACCATATGCGAAGCATCTCGTGGCATACCGGACTCCGAATGGGTCTCAGTAGAGGCCTGCGAATCAGAAATAGCGGGTATCAGGGGCTGCGAAAGCACATCACTGAGTACCGGCGAACTGGCTTAGGAGAAGCGTTGTCTGCAGTTTTGGACATCAACGGCCTGTCTCTGTCTTTCTTTGCGTTTTTTCGGTATTCCAGTAGTCAAATGGCTAATGGATGTCATTTCTGGATAATTATACAGAGAACCAAAATATTTTGAAGCAAAAATGTACAGACGACGGATAGTGCGCTGATTAAATAAAGCATAAAACCGACAGCAAGGTACGTCGTTGGTCAGGGCCTAGGCAAGGAATACAGTTACAAAAAATCCTTATGAGGTATTTGCTTCCCACAAGTAATACAATTATTAACTTTTACTGACATCGGTAAGGAGCAAGAAAAAGATTCCCCAAGGGGGTACTTAGCTTTAAGTTGAAGTCTTCGGTTCTGAAACTCAAAAACGAAAATTTCAGGAGTCGGCCGACCACACCTGCAAACTGCTTCTGCTTCGGGCACTGCCCGGCAAGAAAGACTAATGTAATGGCGTCGGCTGCATGTTTTAGAACCCTGATGACCTGATGTCATGGAAGAAGGGACAGCAACCGACACAGGACCCAAGACTTTGTTAATCAGGCCGACTGAGGGCAACCTGCCAGCAGATTACCCAAATGTAATGACTGCAACAGTGAAACACGATGAACATTACGGAAATTCAGACTTTCTGGAAGAAAAAGGGACCAGGGTCGGATGGGTTTACAAGGTCTCTTAAACAGTCATTCAGACTTTGACTGTCCTTGGTTTTAGGAAGTTCAAGACTTCTTTTTGAAACCCCCTTGCCATTTCTTCTTACTTGTCTGTTTACCAGTAACTACTTGAGACTTTTTTTTTTTTTTTTGCTAAAACTGGATGAAGATATAGAAAATCTTCTTGGAAAGTTTGGAAAAGGGGGGGGGGGATTCTTAGATATTCCCTGGATCAGCTTGCCCCTTTCATCACACTTTTGGATCACCTCTGCAGCAGAGAGGCCAAACACTAAATCTCTATCCAAGGGAGAATTTAAGAACTCATTTCTATCATCTGGGATGTTCGAGAATGCAGCCACACAAACCTCTTCAAGTACCAGTGGTCATAACCCTGGAAGAGGCATCAACAGTCATACACACACTGTAAACAAGGAGTAGTGACCTGTGCAACAGAAGAAACTAAGCTATTTAAAGCAGATGTTTCCTCACAAGAAGAGACTGCATATAAAACATTCTTTGTACTTATACTATTTGTCAAAACAAACTATTATTTGAGGCTGACAATGCAAAATCCTGAAAAAAAGTTATGTCTTACCATAACGTTCCATCTGTGTTGTTGGTCTTCATTCATTAATCACTGATGGGTTCAATTCCAAGCCCCCGAAACAGAGTTGGCCTAATACCAAGTTTGCGCCAGCCAAAAAAGTCTCAAGCTAAGGTTTAACCTATAGTGCCCTTCTCCCTGTTACCTCAGATCGAGTTTGTCCATCCTGTATTAGTAAAGCAGAGGCCACTTCTGTGTAAATGGCCTAACTCACTACTTGGACCCAAAGTATCCCCAGGAGCATTTGTAGGGGGGAGGAGGGTGGGAAGTGATGAATGAAAGAAGATAAACAACACAGACAGAACGTTACTGTAAGACATAACTTTTTTATCTGATGTTGTTAATCTTCTTTCTATTCATCACTGATGGGACAGAATCCCCAGCTACCTTGTGTTCCCTGGGTGGCCCTTATGGAAGAAGGTTCCTAAGCACAAGTGAGCCAAAGGCAGCTCTCCCTTTGGAGACCACATCCAATTTGTAATGATTAATAAAAGTGTGGGGGTTAGCCCATGTGACTGCTGCACAAATATCATCCAAAGAGGGTCTCTAATGGAAGGCTACAGAAGTTGCCATAGATCTGGTAGAGTGGGCTTTAACATTCTGTGGTACAGGTTTTTTCACAAGTGAATAGATGTAGCGTGTGCAGTCCCTTAGCAGTTTAGATAAAGTGACCTTGGAGACAGAATTTCCCATTCTAGGTCCAGAGAAGGAAATGAAAAGTTGGTCAGTTATACGTATTGCTTTGGTTTTTGTCTAAATAAAAAAGTACAGTTGTGTACCTACCACAAATGTAGATGTTCGGGTGTATTCACTGTTGCAGTCATTACACTTGGGTTATCCTGCTGGCAGGCGACCCACAGTCGGCCAGAGTTCCAAAGTCTTGGTCCAGCGTCGGTTGCTGTCGCTTCTTCCCTGACGTCAGTGCGCCAGGGGTATAAAAGTTGCAACAGACGCCAATTTCTTCAGTTTTTCTTGCCCCAGATGTCAGGTGGCCCCAGATAGGAAGGCTGAAAAGATAAAAATATGCCAAACAACCATGCATATATTACTATAAACATTTCCTTCATCTACAAATACACCACATAGGTTGTATAGAGTTGAAAAGTACAGAATAGTCCCAGCAAAGAGGGGGAATGGAGGGTGGGTAATCTGGACTGCAACAGTGAATACACTCAAACATCTACATTTATGGTAGGTACACAACTGTACCATGTACATCATGTTTCACTGTTGCAGTCATTACACTTGGGTAGAATCCCAAAGCTGAAGTTGGGTGGCAAGGTCTAGATTGGATTTGGTGAGGCTAACAAGCCCTGCAGAACTGCAGTGACAAAGTGTGCTCTGGATCTGGAGTAGAGAGGTAGGTGGTAGTGCTTGGTAAAAGTGTGCACTGAGCTCCAGGTTGCAGCTTCTAATATGTCTTTGGTTGGTACCCCTCTGAGGAAAGCTGCTGATGTGGCTGCTGCTCTGGTAGAATGAGGCCTAATGACCTTAGGCACAGATTTGCCATGTTGTGCATAACAGAAGCGGATGCAGTGTCCTATCCATTTGGAGATTGTCTGCTTTGTAATAGGCTTTCCTTGTGATCCTGCAGCATAAGCTACAAACAGTTGCTCAGTTTTTCTGAAAGCTTTTGTTTTGTCCAAGTAAAATCGTAGCTGCCTGTGTATATCCAAAGCGTGCAGAAGTCTTTCCCCTTTATTCTGGGGATTTAGGTAGAAAGCAGGTAAATGAATGGTTTGGTTTAAGGCCACATTGAAGACCACTTTTGGCATGAATGTTGGGTGTGTCCCAAGAGAAACCCTGTCTTGATGAAAAATGAGGAAATGTTCCACAGCCATCAATGCCTGTAACTCTGAGACTCTTCTTGCTGAAGTTATTGCTAGGAGCAGAGCAGTTTTCCATGACAAGAATTTTAGATCAGCTGTGTTGGCTGGTTCAAATGGAGGCAGTGTTAGTTTTTCTAAAACAAAGTTGAAGTCCCAAGTAGGTACTGGTGCTCTCCTAGGGGGTCTTATAGTCATTGCCCCTCTGAGGTACTGTCGTAGTAGATGATGTGAAAAAATAGGAGGATCCGTGTTGTAATGAGCTGAAATGGCAGAGGCATGGATTTTAATAAATGAAAAAGATAGGCCTTTGTCCAACATCTCAGTCAGGTATTGCAAAATCTGAGGTATATTAGGGACCAGTGGGTCTAGCCCTTGTGCCTGGTTCCAAGCACAGAATTTCTTCCATTTTTCTGCAATAAGACTTCCTAGTGCTGGGCCTCCTGGCTTCCAAAATTACATCCATAACAGCTTTGGAGAGAGGTGCAGTCTGAGTGGCTACATTATCTGCCATGCTGCCAGGTTTAAAGTTCTGAGTTGACTGTGCAGAATCTGATTGTTTTGCTGTGTCAGAAGATGAGGGATTTGAGGTAGAGGCCAAGGTGGGCCTTGGGACAAAGTTTTTAGGATTGGGTACCAGTGCTGGCATGGCCAGTTGGTGAAATCAGTATCATTTTTGGCCTCTCTTGTCTGACTTTTAGAAGCACCTTGGTGAAAAGCATCATCGGAGGGAAGGCATAGACTGTCAGGTTTTTCCAGCTGAATGATAGAGCATCCAATTTCCATGCTTGAGAGTGATAAGTCCTTGTGCAAAATTTCTGTATTTGGCAATTGAGGGGAGGCAAAAAGATCTATGTCTGGGCGTCCCCATTTCCTTGTTATCATGTTGAACACTTGTGGATTTAGCTTCCATTTGTGAGGATCCATGAGATTTCTTCTTAGTTCGTCTGCCAGTGTATTTTTTGTTCCTGGCAGGAATTGTGCTTGCAGATGTACCTGGTAGGTCAGTGCTGTGTTCCACAAAGTCATGGCTTGTCTGCATAGGGGGTAGGAATGTGTGCCCCTTTGCTTATGTACCACATTAACTGTGGTATTATCCATCTTTATTAGTAGTTGTCCTGGATGCATTAGGTCCTTGAAGGCTGTCAGGGCATTCCGCACAGCTAGCATCTCTTTTTGATTGATGTGAAGATGCATCTGCTCCTTGGGCCACGTGCCCTGAATATTTTCCTGCCATATGTGCTCCCTAGGCATAATCCGATGCATCCGTTGGTATTGTCTGCCTGGCTGTAGGTAAGGTGAAAGGCTGTCCCTTGTTGTGGTGACAGGCCTGGGACCATCATCGAAACTCCTGTTGTAGGCAGGGAATCAAGGTTATGATTGTCTCTAGGCTGTGACAATGCTTAGTCCAAACACTTTTTAGATACCATTGTAGTTTTCTCATATGCAGTTTTGCATATGGAATTAGTAGAATGCAGAATGCCACGAAACCCAGGGCCTGCAGAATTTTTCTTGCAGGGAGCTGGGTCTTTGTTGCCATCATTTGAAAGTAATGAGTCAGTTGCCTTTGTGTGGCATGAGAAGCCATCTGGGCAGTTGTATTTAAGCTTGCACCCAGGAGTATTATCTTGAGAGGGCACTAGTTTTGATTTCTTTTCGTTTACTGTGTACCCTAGGCAAATTAGCAATCTTTTTACAAACGCCAAGTGCTTTAGAAGAATGTCCTTGCTCTCTGCTTGAATAAGGCAGTCGTCCAAGTAGGGATAAATTTGAATTCCTTTTTGTCTGCAAAATGCAATTACTGGTGCCAGGCATTTTGTGGGAGCAGTAGATAAGCCAAAGGGCAGTGCAGAGGATTGGTAATGCATTGAGCCGGCTATAAATCTGAGGTATCTTCTGCATGATTGTCTGATTGGGAAGTGCAGGTATGCCTCCTGAAATCCAAAGTAACTAGCCAAGCCTCCTTTGCCCAGCATGGGCAGAAGTTGTTGAAGTGTTAACATTTTGAATTTTGGAACATCCAGGAAAGTATTCAGGATTGACAGGTCCAGTACTGGTCTCCAGGCTTTGTCTTTTCTGGGTACTAAGAAAAGTCTCGAGTAAAATCCTTGTCCCTGTTCTTCTTGTGGAACTTTCTGAATAGCTCCTATATCCATAAGAGCAGCAATCTGTTTTTGTGCCTCTGCCCATTGGTTTTGTGGCAGGTTTGGCATACCTTTTGGTTTTGGAAGCGTGTGGAAGTGGAACCTATACCCCTGAGAAACTATATTCAGCACCTATTGGTCTTGGGTGATCATGTGCCAATTTTCTGAGATAAGTGCTAGCTTTCCCCCTAGGGGTGCTGTCAACTGGTAAGAGCTTGGCATTTGCAGAGACAAGTCATTGTGACAGTTTTCTGTAAGGTTGTGATTTGTCTTCTCCTCCATTGGGGGCTGAAGCACCCCATTGTTTAAGTCTGTAGGAGGCTTGGGGCTGAGATCTGCCTCTTGGGCGTCTGTATCTGCCTCTTTGTGCCCTGTCTGACACTGGAAAGGACCAATTTTTTGAAGGTCAGTTTCTGTTAAATCTAAGTGGTTGAACCTGTAAGAAATCTTTCACTGTTTGCATTGACTTTGTTTTATCCTCCATTTTCTTTAACACCTCTTCTGCCTTAACACCAAACAAAGTATCATGCTGTAGTGGAGCATCCAATAATTTTACCTTAACATGGTCAGGTAAACTTTGTTCTTTCAACCAAGCAGGTCTTTGAATTACTGAGCCTGTAACTGCGGCTCTACAAGAAGCCTCTAATGAATCAAAACCGCATTGCAGAGTATGCTTTCCCACTTCTTCAACTGCATGCAATAAATCCTGCTTACTGTCAGGACTTTCTATATTTGTAACCATTTTCTGCTTTAACAATGACATGAGATAATGTTGATATTTAAGCATGTGAAACGACAGTTTAAAGCTCTTACAGCTAAAGTAGCAGAAGTGTAAACTTTTTCCCCCATCTGTCCAGAGCTCTGGAATCCCTATCTGAGGGAACAGTATTTTTGGCAGTGGAAGCTTTAACCCCTTTAGGACCCTGAGAAATTGTTTCTGGGTCTGCAGCGGGGTTTTTATAAAGAAATTTATGAGAGTCAGGGACCCTGTAGTACCTGTCTGGCTTTACTGGAGCAGGGGATAAAGAATCTGGAGACAGACTGGATTCAGAAAAAACATCATCTACAATATCAAGCATAGGAGGGATAGCCAGGGGCCTGTGCTGAGGCAATAAAAGGAAATCTCTGAGCCTTTTCTTGGATTCTGAGTAATCCTGGCTCGCCCAATGGAAATGTTCCCTCATGGTGTGCAAGGTTTCCCCAAAAGAATAATCCTCAGGCAGTGAGGCTGAAGGAATGGACTCTTCAGCATCAGAGTCCTCATAGGGAGGGAGAGAATAGCCCTGATCAGAAGAATCAGAGGAAATGGAAACCTGATCAGAGGAATCATAATCAGTGTCTTGCCTAGGCCTTTTGTCAGGAGGGGGATGGGAGCCCCTGATTAAAGTAATAAGGTCTTCGGCCATTTTAAGCATCTGTTTCTTTGGCATGGATGACTGTTCTGGAGAATGCTGCACTTGTTTCCTTGTCTTTAATGGTGCTTTTGACTTTGCCTTTGCTGCTGTAGTAGCTTTAATTGTAAGCTGTGAAGGTCTGAAAACACCCTCAGAAGCCGGTGCCTGCTCAGCGGCTCCGGACCCATCTGAGGGTATAGTTTCCGTAGGCTCAATACCTTGAGTTTCTACAGGCCTCGGTGTCTCCACGTGGCTACTGGTTAGGGCCTGTGGCTCTGAGGTAGGGGGTGTCAGGGGCTGCGATAGTGCCTCACTGAGAAACGGCGACTGGCCTAGAAGAGGCTTCATCGACGGGTTTGGACCTCAGATGCCTGTCTTTTTCTTTGTCTGAGTTTTTTATACATTCCGGTCGTCAGTTGTTCCGACGGCATTATATAATTAAATCTTCGTCCAAAATAATGTAAAGCAAACTCAAACCAACGTTTAATAGTGCGTTTATTGAATCTAGCACAAAACTGACAACTAGTAAAGTCGTGGTCAGGGCCAAGGCAAGGAATGCAGTAACAGTGAAAGTCCTTATGAGGTATTTGCCTCCCACAAGAAATACAATTATTAACTTTTACTGACATCGGTCTGGAGCAAGAAAAAGTTTACCCAATGAGGTACTTAGCTTTATTGAAGACTTCGGTTCTGAAATTCAATTTTGAAAATCTCAGGAGTCGGCCGACCAGCACTTGTGAACTGCTTTTGCTTCGGGCACTGTGCGGCAAGAAAGACTGAAGAAAATGGCGTCTGTTGCAACTTTTATACCCCTGGTGCACGGACGTCAGGGAAGAGGCGACAGCAACCGACGCCGGACCAAGACTTTGGAACTCGGGCCGACTGCGGGTCGCCTGCAAGCAGGATAACCCAAGTGTAATGACAGCAACAGTGAAACACGATGAACATACTCAGTTGTCTGTGTACATCCAAAGAATGTAGACAGTATTCCCCTTTATTAGTAAGATTTAGGAAAAATACTGGAAAATCAATAGTCTGATTGATGGAAAAATCAGAAATAACTTTGGGGAGAAAATATGGGTTTGTCCGGAGTGATACTCTGTCTTTGTGGAAGATTAAATATGGCCTTTTAATGCATAATACCTGAAGCTCTGAAATTTATCTGGCTGACGTGATGGCTACCAGAAAAAGGGACTTCCAAGATAAAAATCTGAGGTCACACTTTGCTGCAGGTTCAAATGGAGGTTGAGTTAAGGACTGAAGAACTAGGTTCCATGGCTCTATTGGTTGTCTGAATGGAGGCCTAATGTGAGAGATCCCTTTAAGAAAGGTTTTTGGATAAACGACGAGAGATGACGGGAGAATTACCCAAACCATCATGAAAGTTAGAAATTGCCGCTACATGTACTTGTATGGTAGAAGCTGCAGCTCCAACTTCGAAGAATTTTGACAGATATTGAAAGACTGCTGTAACTGGAGCCGAGTACGGGTCTAGCCTTCTTTTCTTAGACCAAATAGAGAACCTCTTCCATTTGTCTAGAGATAGCCTTCTGGTGGATGGTTTGTGTGAGGCCAAGATAATCTCACGTACAGGTGAGGGAAGGTTATCCTGCCTGGTTATCAACGGAAGTGGAGAAACTAAGCTGTCGGCTTGAACTTGGATAGGTTCGGGTGGCTCAACACTTGGGGGGGGGGTGAGAAATCAGGTCTGGAAAAGGGTCCAGAATTCACTGTCGACATAATAGATGACGCCAAAGAAGCGGAACCAAACTTGTCGAGGCCAAAAGTAGGCTATGAGGATCACTTTGCATTTCAACCAAATAGCTTTCTTTATGAATTGGGGAATCAGAGGGATGAAGGGATAGGCATATAGCAGTCCCATGGGTCAATCATGAATCAGAGCGCCCTTCGGGGAATCCCCTTGTGGGGGAAATAGGGTAAAATAGCTGCTGCATTTGTTGTTTGATGGGGAAGCAAACAGGTCGCAAGGCTGGCCCCAACGGCTGAAAAGGTTTGCCACTACATCGGGATTGAGGGACCACTTGTGAAGCAGGAGAATACATCTGCTCAACTTGTCTACAATCACGTTGGAATACCCATGGGATATGCATTGCTATCAGAAAGTGGTTGGAAGCTATCGCCCACTGCCAAATTCTCATGGCCTCTCGACACAGGGGATAGGACTTGGTTCCTCCTTGCTTGTTGATACATCAGACTACTAACATGTCTAACTGAACTGCAATCGTTCCAGAAGGAAGAACAGATTGGAATGCTTGCAACGCTAACAGCACCGCTCTCAATTCTGGTACACTGATATGCAGGTTGGCCACCAAAGTGGACCATGTGCCTTGGACTGTCTTTCCCTGGAAATGCCCCCCCCCCACCCTATCAGGGAAGCATCCTTGTCACAATGGCCTTGGGTAAGGGGGGGATGGAATGGGCGGCTCCAAAGTTCTGTGTCTGGCCTCATCCACCAAAGAAGGTCTGGCTTGCAACAATTGATTATCTCAATTTGAAAGCATAGAGGGTGGTGATTTGGAAACCACTGAGATAGCAGAAGCCGATGAAGTATTCGCATAAGCAGTTCTGCAAAAGGCACTATTGGTATGGGAATTGCCATGGATCCTAAAAACTGAAGAACTTCCTTTGTTGAGGCTTTGTTTTGACAGAGTATCACCCGGAGCTGGAGCCTCAATCTCTGAAGTCTGTGAGATGGGACAGACACAAGACAAGAATGGGTGTCGAAGGCTGCTCCAATGAGCTCTATATGTTGAGTCGGAGCACGGTTGGATTTCTCCCAGTTTATTGTTATTCCCAAAAGTCTCACCAGGGAAAGAGTGTACTGCATGGCTGTTAACAGAAGATGCTTGGGGGGGGGACGGTAAGAAGCCAATCGTCCAAATACAGAAATACCAGGAATCCTTGCAACCTCAAGTGAGGTGTGACCACTGCCATGCACTTTGTGAACACACTGTAGGCTGTAGAGAGTTTGAATGGTAGGGCATGAAATTGGTAGTGAATGGCTCCTAGCCGTAAGTGAAGCAGACTCCTGGAGCGTTTGTCCATTTTGATGTGGTAATACATGTCCTGGAGATCTATCGAGCACATCCAACTCCCTTCCCTTAGAAGAAAGAGATGGACTGAACTGTGACCATCCAGAATTTCATTTGGGCAATGGACTTGTTCAAATTGCTGAGATCCAGAATTGGTCTCCAGTCCCCTGTCTTTTTTGGCACCAAAAAATCTTGAGTAGAATCCGGATCCGCATTGGTCTGGTGGGACTATTTGGATGACTCTTTTTTGACACAGCTTGTTTATTTCTGCAGGTGCTTCTTCCCCTTGACTGGGTGGAACTTTGGTAAGTTTTGTTGGAAGTTGTGGACAAGTAATGAGGGGAATGGTGTAGCCTCTGGTTATGATCTTCTGCACCCAACGGTCAGAAGTTATTGAATACCAGGCAGCGTGGTGCAGAGAGAAACATACTCTGACTGCTTCCAGAGGAAAGCAAATGGGCCGCTCTTCAGGACTGCTGGTAAGGCTGCCCAGAGAAAGAATTCCTGGGTCCCTGATTACGCAGACCCCCCCCCCCGCTTTGGTAGGGACATCTTCCAAAACTGCCACCCCCCCCTGCCCCTGGGGGTATCATCGCTGTGTGGCACAGAATGGACCCAGAAATTTTTTGTGCCACATTTTTCTGCTCCTCTGGTTCCTGGAAAAGGAACGTTGAGGACTGGAAAAACACAGACCTACGGCAGACAGGGTCTTTTCTGCCCTGCTCACACCTGGCCATTGTGTCTTGCACCTTGGGACCAAAAAGGAAAAATGCTTTGATTGGAGCGTTAAGGACTTGAGAGGATCCACGAAGTCAAAGAGGCGCACCCAGGCATGGAGTCTCATAACTATGCCTGAACCTGCTGCTCTAGCTGCCCCTTTGGTTGCATTTGAGAGCAACCTCATGGATGAATTGGAGATAGATTCCAGGGTAGCAAGCTGCGAGGCAACTTTGTCTCTTACCTAGTCAGACACCCATCCTGCGAGTGTTCTATAGAGTTTGGAAACCAAGTCTCTTTGGAGCCTTGTAAAATGTGCCAAGTAATTCAGACTGTATGGTAAAAGTCGCTGAAGCAAAAACTCGCTTCCCCAATCTGTCCACAGCCTGGGAGAGACTGCTGGACGGTTGAACAGTATGACTCTTGGGCAAGATCCTTTTTCGTGGCCACCGCCACCACCATAGCATTGACTGGTAACCCTCTTGACCAATGTGGATTTTCCTGGGGGGGGGGGATAGTATCTGGTCAGGTCTCTGAGGGATCGACTCAACAGAATCAGGGTTCTTCCAGGCGTGGTGCACCACGAGTTGTACCAACTCATCTGCAGGCGGGGTCACCCAAGAGGTAGATGGCCGGGCACGGATAGTCTTCAGAAACATGGACTCCTCGGAAGAAAGGTTAGTGGGCTTCCCATCACCCCCCTGTTTCAACCTTTCAAGGATGTCCCCAAAGGAGACAATAGGGGGTTAACCGTGGGGACCCTTCACCATCATCAAAATCTGTATCCTCTGTCAGGGACTTTTCAGGGGAGTCTACGTGCTTCCTCTTGCACAATCTCTTCCGTGGGGGCTCCTCAGCAGGGGCTTCTGAGGACGACTCGGGAAGAGGTGGCGCCCTGTAACGGGGTCTCCTGCAACTTTCCTGTCCGGTGTCCCAGGGCAATGGCTTGTGCCAGCTGCAGCTCAGGGGGAAAAGAGGTCTGGGGTTCTGATGTTGGTGTAATGCTTCCAGAAGCAAGTGCCCTCTCCATAGCTCGGAAAGCAGGTCTGCCTGAAGAGAGATGGGAGCCCGGAACAGAGGACAACCTCGGAAATGGGGTCACACCCCGGTCAGTCAAACCCGCGGCCGAAGGTGGAGCCTCAAGCAGGATCAGTGCAGACAGAACTCCCAGCACTGTGGACGGAACCGTAGACGGACGGAACCATACCGCAAGCCGAAGAGCCTACAGCCGAATCATGGCATTGAGGAAGACCCGGTTCAGAGGGGATTGAAGGCCAAAGGGACAGTCCTGGATCCCCAGTGAGGTCAACTACATGTGCCAAGATGGGGGACTACGAAAATGACGTCGGAGCTGAAGACTTGGGAACCGGTATGGTCAAAGGAGGAGAGTAGGATGTAGTCCGTGGAGAAACCAACCCAAGTCCTGCAGGTGGATGGGTCCTAGATGGAGTGGGTATCCCCCTGGCTGTCAACAGCTGATCCATAAAATGCACCACGTCAAACTCAGAAAGGGTTCTGGCAGATCTAGTGGATACTCCCGACGGGGAGTCAGGTCATTTTAGGAACGGACTGTATACTTGCCCTAGAAATGGATCTGTTGATAGAGAGTATCAGGTCTGTGGTGTGGAATCTATCGGCACTGATGTCTCAAGTTTGGAGACCAGAAGTGGCGTCAAAATTGTCGTTATCGGAAAAGTGAAAGGACTCTGTGCCGGAGGGGCACTTGGAGCTGACACAAAGCTCAGTAGCAAGTGTAATCGCAGAGATAGACATCGAAGGTGTGCACTGTGCTGAAGCGGCACTCAGTGCCGAAGTTGTAGTAACCTATGGAAAGTCAGTAGTCGGTACCATAGACAGTATTGGAACCAAAGCTGGCGCCGATATAGGAACAGTTGTAGTCAGATCGGAAGAGGTCAGTGCCGGTGAGGTGGACTTATGCTCCGAAGACAATTTAGGTACCTTAGACTTCACAGGATTGCCCTGGTCACCAGATGGTGAAGAGGGAACAGAGTGGGACCTTTTCTTATCCTTGGTTGGAGGGGATGACACCTCCGTTGCAGAAAGGGCCTCTGAAAAGGGCGACTTAAGGAGGACCTTCAGAATCAGTTTTTGCGCGTGTTCAAGGTGCGCTGACAAACTTTGACAAATGACACAAGGGGGTTGCACCAAAAGATGGGGAACCCCCAAACAATAAACACGGTCATCATGGGAATCAGTGTTAGGCAGTTTACCCTTACATAAGTATAATGCTTAAACCCCGACATGCCCTTTTTATCAGACATCATGAACAAAATACACACAAGTCAAATAGAAAACTAAGGCAAAGAGTTCTACTATACGTATATCTAAATATATATCAAGATACACACAAGTCAGATGAAAAAGGAAGAAGAAATACCACAAGGGTAGGAAGAAAGGCCGTACCACCAATGGTACTTAAAAAAATTACCAAAAGGGTAGAAACAGAAGGTCTATAGATAGCTTAAAAGTTAAAGAAATATCAAAAATACCAACAAGGAATAAGAGATAGACAAATTATCCAGAAAATGTATCAAAAGTTTTCCACTTAGCTGAGAGCTTGACTTGAATGCAGCTTTACAGCTACACGCAAACGAGATCTGAGGTAACAGGGAGGAGGACACTATGGGTAAAAGCTTAGCTCAAGAGTTTTTCGGCTGGCGCAAGCTTGGTATTTGGTCGACTTGGTTCCGAGGACTCAGAATCAAACCAATCAGTGATAAATGGAAAGAAGATTAACATCAGATTCAACGTTTCAGAAGTATGCACTTTTTTCCCAAACCCATCAATAATTTCCCCTTTCTTATCAGAAAGAGGAGGACTAAAATTAAGTGCTCAGTAGCAGTGGGATCAACTACAACTAGAGCTGTTGGGTCAGGTTTGGGAATAGTGTACAAAATTTTTAAATACTTAAGAACTTTATAAATCCTCACTCTGTAGGGGCAAGATGGCCATCAGGAAAACTGCAGGCAGTAACACAAGCATCTTCTAAAGCAGACAAAAGAGGAGCAGCTGTAGGTTCTGGAAAATCCTTCGGTAACAACTCAGAGCAACCTCTGAGAATCTGAAAAAACTTAAGTGCTCTCCTACTAAAAACAGTGGCACATTCTAGTAATAGTCTCAGAGATAGATCTACAGAAACGCCCACAGGGAGAATCAGAATTTGAGCTCACCTGAAATTCTAAATGAGAAATCTGAGGAAAAAAAAAACTTATCTATTTCCTGCACCTTCCCTGTTCAGATTCAAAACCTTTAATCTCTTCAGGAAAAGAGGAAGCCCTCTTTATTTTACCAGAAACTGCATTACAAGAAAGAGCAACAGCTATAATTAGAGAGACAGACCCAAGTAAATTACTCCTACCCAAAGAAAACTGAGGAGTACTAGAAACATGCTTCGTTCTCTGCTATTGTGACAGGAAAAAAATGTAACCAACCATGTTACTAATGGCAACAGGAGCTTCTCCAGGGATGGGTACAGCATTCTGACACAATAAAACCTTCATTGCTCCCTTTCCCAGGAATGACAAGAGTGGCTCTCCCCTACCAACTGAGAGGACCCACAACAGCTGCACAGGACATGGAGAACTCTCCCAGTCTATAGTGGCTGTAAGTGCGACATCAGAGGTACCTGGGGTAAAAGATGAGTGGTATGAGGGAAAATAAATAGCCACAGCTGTCTTACCCACCTGTGGCTGAGGCAAATTGCTAGCCTGCTGTGGTGGCAAAGGCTGTTTGCTTATTTTTTTTTTCTTTCTGTGGCTGGAAGTAGGATCAGCTGTGGGACCAGAAGTCTGTTCTTTGGTCAACGCAAAAATAGTGCATCTTATCAGGGGAAGACAAGCAACAACTGCTGGTAAACACTACCAGTCCACACGTTACTTTTTTTTTTTAACAGAAAAACATAGCAAAAAAATAATTTAAAAATACTATGCCAGCCCCACAAATGTAAAAACAGCACTGTCTCAACAGAAAAAAACATTTTCAGTTACTTTACACCACTTTTAAACCGACAGAAAAAAAGGATCACTCTGTTTAAAAATATGCTACAGTCTTGAGACAGTCTGTTAAAACACAACACCCGCAGTTTTAAAATAACTTTCCTGAAGAGGACGTTTATTATGTGTTTACCAGGAAAGTCCAACTTGGAATGAAGCCAATTTTCAGAGGAGGCTCAGGGAGAAACGCTCCAGATGCAGGTCTTTGTAATGTGGGAAGAAACCTGAGCACCCCGAGAAAACCTACACGAATGCAGGGAGGACATGCAGACTCCGCACAGAAGGCAGTTCAGCAGAGAATCGAACCGGAGAATCTCTTGCTGTGAGGCGACAATGCTATCGGCTGCACCACTGCGCCGTCCAGGAAGTAATAAAACATTAAGAAAATGGAATCCCCCCCCCCCAAAAGGGAACTTATCTGCCCAGCCAAGGAAAACACATACTGATCGTTGAGCCATGAAAGCCTCAGAAGAGAGTACTTTCTTAAGGGCTTTGTGCCCCAAATTGTCTTTTAGTCAGCTCAGCTCGAGTTGCCTGACAGTTTGGGTACGTGTAAGGTGCTCTGAAGATTTGGAAGCTGGCTGGCTGTTGTATCCTTGGCAGAATATAACCCATATAGCTAAGGCAACTGCAGGAGTGATCAATATGTTGAACATCTACTTATTGTAGCCAAACAGAGTCCTCGAGAACATCCTTCTGGATCAAGTGGAAAACGAGGTCTGAGGTACTCTGGGGATCTGAGGGAATTATGGGTAGGGGAGGAGTCAAAGCCTTAGATTCAAGTTTCTGGAAAAGGGTTGAAGTGGGATCTGGCTGGATCTGACAATCCAAAAGCTGAATTGGATGAAACCTGACATCGGTTCCCTGGACATCAGTGGAAAAACACGCTGGAGCATTTCCCTCCATGGGAACAAGAAGGCATCTCTCTTCCAAGCCTGTTTCCAAGGAGTCCAGGGGCAGAACTTCTTCAGTTGTCTGTTTCAAGAAGAAGGCAAGTGGATCAATCTCTGAACACTTCATGGTTGATGAATTCTTGGTAGACCTCAAGGTGAAATTTCCTTTTGTGAGAGACTATCTTGGTCCTATTTAGCTTGCTGTGACAAAATGTATGTATGAAGCCTGAGGAGTCAAACTGAGCCGAGTAGCTAACTGCCAGGCTATCACAGCAAGTAGAAAAACAAGGAATATCCATCACAGTTTTATGTACCTGTGGTATTGTCAGTGTAAAGTTACAGAGGCCCTGCGGACTAGTGATGATTTAAGGTTTTTAAAGCATTGACCGGTCCCCAACATCTCTCTGACAACTGGAAATAATCTGCTTTGAAAGTGATTTTTCTTTCTTCTTACCTTCATAAGAGACAAAAAAACGATCAGCTTTCACAAAGGCTAGAGTTTTGTCTCCATAAACCATGAACTTTCACTCCTTTGGAAACCACTCTCCACACTGGGTCTGATGCATCCACTGTGACAAGACTGGAGAGGAGTTGGAAGGGAAAATGGGAGATCAGGTCTACACACCAAATAATCTCTCCTCTTACAAAACCAAGAACAGGGATCTGAAAATATAAAGGGTGAAGATGTGGAGTCTAGAATGACAAAGTGCCACTGGATTTTTCTCACATGCAGTCTGGCCAACAGAAGCATGAGATCATTGATGCCATGTATCCCAAAAAGCTGAACAATTCCCCTGTAGATATCTTGCTTTGAAAGGAGAAACTCAGGAAGAACTATTAAAACATCTGTCCTTTGGTGACAGAAAGGCTCTTCCCAGGGCAGAATCTAACAAACATTCTAGGAATAAAAACGAAGTAGACCAGTGAAGTAAATGCTCAGCAAAAGGCTAGCAGGAATGAATAAACTGAGTTAAAGCTGCTGAGCAAAACAACGGTGGGGTAACGAAAATATATACCAATGCTCCAGAATCCAGAAAATGCAGTTAATAAGAGACGATCCAAGTGTATACTCGACAAATATATTTATTAATAAAACAAGGTTAGCGCTTTCGCAGTAGCTTCATCAGACCTAGTATAAAACCAGTACTCTAAATCAACTGTTTAAATACATTCAAAGGCGCCAAAAGGAGTCAAACTAGTTAAAGCTACAGTACATACATGAACTGCATCAACCCACACATTGTTACTTAAAAACAGCAAAAATCATTGAAAATACATAAAGTACAGAACTAAAATTGGCACATTTAAAACTTTAATAAAGATACAAATGTATTAAAAATATATATATATATTAATATTAAAAAGTTAAAAATTAGAATTCCAGAATGACCTCTACAAGGAATATATCACATTCTATAGGCGTTTTGTGGATGACCTCTTCTTCATTTGGAGAGGTACATTTGAACAGCTGAAGCAATTCCATGAATGGATCAACACCTCCAATACATTCCTACGCTTCACCATGGAGTACTCCGAATCCACAATCCCTTTTTTGGATGTCCATGTAGACAAATTACCGAATGGGATTATCAACACAGGGGTCTACCGCAAGTCCTGCCATAGGAACACACTTCTCCATCGTTCCAGTATGCACCCTGGCTATGTATACCACAATATAGTGAAAGGACAGTCCATGCGGATGTCCAGATACACACCGGAGGATATTCATTTGGAAAGGGAGTTAGAAGATCTGGGTATGAGATTGGCTGAAAGAGGTTACAGCAATTCAGACATCACCAGAGGTATGGATGGGATATACAGTCTCAGGACATCCAGAGCCACCCCCTTTTTTTCAGAGGGAGCGATGGATTTATACACAGATGGCAATAGGGTCAATAGGGATATAGATTGTACCTATGAGAAGGATCATGTCACCTTTCCCATTTGCTATACCAGAGATGTTGGATCAGTGAAAGACATTGTATCTAAACATTGGCATATTTTTTCTGTGGACCCCACCATCAATGGGTTAGCAGGTGACAAACCGAAGTTTGTATACCGTAATAAGAAGAACCTTAAACAGTTACTCTGCTATCCAAGTAGAATACAGGAACCTATGATACATGAGGGACCCTATATGACCACTTGTAATAGATGCAATTTTTGTACCCACATTTTGAGTGATCCCTTGTTTGAGTATCCATATGGACAGGGTGTTTACCATATTCGAACCAGAGGCAACTGCATGTCGTCAGATGTCGTTTATCTTGCAACTTGCACGTCATGTTCAGCCTATTACGTGGGCAAGACCAACCGTGTCCTGAGAGACAGGATCAGGGAACACGTATATCACACAAGAAAGGGCAATATGCAGAATGCTTTGGCAAGACATACAAAGGAAGAGGGGATCATGCATCAGTTTAAGTTCAGGATCTTAGAGCAGATCCTGAGGTCTTGTAGGAGGGGAGATATTAAGAATTATACCGAATCCAGGGAGATACACTGGATTATTAAGTTCAGGGCAGATATGCCACCTGGCCTCAATGGGAAGGTCCCACTTCGACCCCTATTAAAATCTAGGAGATTGAGAAACAAGAAATGAACACACTACTATAACAGTCTTTATTTGATAGTTTTCATTAGAAACCCCCTAGTATTTACTGTTTCTAATTTTTAACTTTTTAATATTAATATATATATATATTTTTAATACATTTGTATCTTTATTAAAGTTTTAAATGTGCCAATTTTAGTTCTGTACTTTATGTATTTTCAATGATTTTTGCTGTTTTTAAGTAACAATGTGTGGGTTGATGCAGTTCATGTATGTACTGTAGCTTTAACTAGTTTGACTCCTTTTGGCGCCTTTGAATGTATTTAAACAGTTGATTTAGAGTACTGGTTTTATACTAGGTCTGATGAAGCTACTGCGAAAGCGCTAACCTTGTTTTATTAATAAATATATTTGTCGAGTATACACTTGGATCGTCTCTTATTAACTGCATTTTCTGGATTCTGGAGCATTGGTATATATTTTCGTTACCCCACCGTTGTTTTGCTCAGCAGCTTTAACTCAGTTTATTCATTCCTGCTAGCCTTTTGCTGAGCATTTACTTCACTGGTCTACTTCGTTTTTATTTTTATTTTTTACTTTGCAAGTCTACGTATACCAGTGAAGGCATGATTGGAGGGGCACTTGGAACCGTAGAGTTGCCGTACACGGTGTCGGACAGTCAGGAAGCACGCACAACACCACGTCCATTTTTGGACCGGTTTGCGGATTGTTTACGGAATGAGAAGAATCCCTTGGCACTGTTTGTGAGCACAGAAGAGGACCGAGGAACATCTAACACTTTGGATTATGATCGTGATGGACTTAGCAGCGCGGTCGAGAAACTTGAACAGGAACTTTTTAGACTAAAGCGTATGCAGACCCAACGACAACATTTCGAGGTCTGCATACAACGTCGACTTATACCAAGGGGATTAAGAGTTCTGAAGATGCCAACGACTGGCACATTGTATCCGGAACTTCTCTATGACTGGCAGCAACTTAATCTTGAGGTAAGCCTCAATTACATGAAGCTCATGAATGCTTTTTTCCTCCCAGTCGAAGAGAGACTGAGGGAAGACATTAGAAAAATGAAAAATGCCATTCTTATTGACTATCCGATTGTAGTAGTGGACCAAGCACTTGGCGGTATGTTAGATAATGTGGATATGTATGAGCGCCGTCTCTTCCAGCAGAAGAGAACGAAGCTTCAGAGGGACAGTATGGATTTCCGATTGGGCAATATATTTACTTGGCCCAGGAACCATACAACGGACAATACTTTACCCACTAATAGTGTAAGCAATGTTTTGAATAAGGATGTAAGTAATAATGTCAATAGTCGGAGTGTTAGTGTCTCTAATTGTAATGTAATACCTGTGAATGAAATTAGTGACAGTTTGATTTTAAATGCAGAACATCTTACTGCAGCCACTATAGAAGTGGAGAATACTGTTGAACTAACTAAGGCTGTTGACTCGACTTCCACTAGTGAATCGACAGTAGTAATTGATCCAGGTACCAATACATGTAATGATACTAATAAACACACCCAGAGCTTCAACTCTGAACCCGTGGTTAGGAGGAAGACGTTTAGTCCTAGTAGGAGTAGAGCCTCTAGTGGCCCTAACCCAGAACAGAGACATGATTCACAGACTCCGCAACAAGCTAAATCTAGATGCCCTTTTCCCATCAGAGTACTCACAGATGGGGAGAGAACCTACTCGAACAACAAAGGGAGATACAAAAGGAAGCTGTCCCCAGAGAGACAGCCACCCCGGACCATCAAGAAAATGTGGGAAGTGAAACACTAAGCATTGTATTCAATTTATCTAGTTATACATTGAGTGATAGTGAGATAGAAGTTCTGTCTAAAGGCCTCACATTCATCCCTACAATGGACAGCAGGTATGAAGAAACATTAAGAGACTTCAAGTTATTCATTAGGAACTTATCTCTTAGAATTTTCTTTAAAGACAACACCAATACAACGTCTTATGATTCCGTTTTTAGAACGCCTAGCACGTTTGTTCCCCCAGTACACCCATTAGTGGCTGCATACAGCAAGTTAGTTGAGGATGACATCTATAAGATGACTCAGAGAGGGTGTTCTAGTAACAATGGGAGATTCAACCTTAACTACCGGCAACGGATGGCCTTACGCTCTTTATGCCACAATCGTGACATAATCATTCGCCCAGCGGACAAGGGCGGTGGCATGGTAGTCTTTGATACAGACAGATACAATCATGACATGTTTGAGATGCTGGCAGACATTAAGTTTTATGTTCCCATTACTAATAATGAAGTTGATACTATTATCTTCACCATACATTCTACACTCCTTGGTCTACTTGATGAAGGATCCATTGATCAAGCTCTTTTTGATTATTTTTATGTTTCTCATCCTCTTATTCCTACGATTCAGGGTTTGCCCAAAATTCACAAAGATCGCAATCGTCCCCCCATGAGACCCATTGTAGCTGGAAGGGGATGGTCCACTGAACCTCTTTCTCTATTTGTTGAAGCCCAACTAAGACCACTGGTGGATGCCAATCCTTTCATCCTAAGGGATACTAAGCAGTTCCTGCTAGACTTGTACCAACATATTCGAGACTGTCCCACTGTCTCAGATATTATTTGGGTGACGATGGATGTACAGTCACTTTTTACTGTAATACCTAATCAGCAGGGCATAGAGATGATTGAGGCATACTTGAGCAGGTCCACTATCCCTTTGGACTTTGACACTGGATTGATCACTTTATTGTTGAGGACCATACTGGAGTCCAATCTCTTCTGCTTCCAGGATCATATATTTTTACAACGAGATGGCGTAGCAATGGGAACATCCTGTGCGAACAGCTACGCCAATCTGGTCATGGCGGAATGGGAGCATTGCCATCTCTTCCAGCATGACCTCTACAAGGAATATATCACATTCTATAGGCGTTTTGTGGATGACCTCTTCTTCATTTGGAGAGGTACATTTGAACAGCTGAAGCAATTCCATGAATGGATCAACACATCCAATACATTCCTACGCTTCACCATGGAGTACTCCGAATCCACAATCCCTTTTTTGGATGTCCATGTAGACAAATTACCGAATGGGATTATCAACACAGGGGTCTACCGCAAGTCCTGCCATAGGAACACACTTCTCCATCGTTCCAGTATGCACCCTGGCTATGTATACCACAATATAGTGAAAGGACAGTCCATGCGGATGTCCAGATACACACCGGAGGATATTCATTTGGAAAGGGAGTTAGAAGATCTGGGTATGAGATTGGCTGAAAGAGGTTACAGCAATTCAGACATCACCAGAGGTATGGATGGGATATACAGTCTCAGGACATCCAGAGCCACCCCCTTTTTTTCAGAGGGAGCGATGGATTTATACACAGATGGCAATAGGGTCAATAGGGATATAGATTGTACCTATGAGAAGGATCATGTCACCTTTCCCATTTGCTACACCAGAGACGTTGGATCTGTGAAAGACATTGTATCTAAACATTGGCATATTTTTTCTGTGGACCCCATTATCAATGGGTTAGCAGGTGACAAACCGAAGTTTGTATACCGTAATAAGAAGAACCTCAAACAGTTACTCTGCTATTCAAGTAGAATACAGGAACCTATGATACATGAGGGACCCTATATGACCACTTGTAATAGATGCAATTTTTGCTCCCACATTTTGAGTGATCCCTTGTTTGAGTATCCATATGGACAGGGTGTTTACCATATTCGAACCAGAGGCAATTGCATGTCGTCAGATGTTGTTTATCTTGCAACTTGCACGTCTTGTTCAGCCTATTACGTGGGTAAGACCAACCGTGTCCTGAGAGACAGGATCAGGGAACACGTATATCACACAAGAAAGGGCAATATGCAGAATGCTTTGGCAAGACATACAAAGGAAGAGGGGATCATGCATCAGTTCAAGTTCAGGATCTTAGAGCAGATCCTGAGGTCTTGTAGGAGGGGAGATATTAAGAATTATACCGAATCCAGGGAGATACACTGGATTCTTAAGTTTAGGGCAGATATGCCACCTGGCCTCAATGGGAAGGTCCCACTTCGACCCTTATTAAAATCTAGGAGATTGAGAAACAAGAAATAAATACACTACCATAACAGTCTTTATTTGATAGTCCTCATTAGAAACCCCCTAGTATTCACTGTTTTTAATTTTTTAACTTTTTAATATTAATACTTTTAATACATTTGTATCTTCATTAAAGCTTTAAATGTGCTAATCTTAGTTCTGTATTTTATGTATTCTCAATGATTTTCGCTGTTTTTAAGCAACAATGTGTGGGTTGATGCATTTCACATATGTACTGTAGCTTTAACTAGTTTGATTCCTTTTGGCGCCCTTGAATGTATTTAAACAGTTAATTAAGAGCACTGTTTTATACTAGGTCTGATGAAGCTACTGCGAAAGCGCTAACCTTGTTTTATAAATAAACATATTTGTCGAGTATATACTTGGATCGTCTCTTATTAACTGAATTTTCTGGATCCTGGAGCATTGGTATATATTTTCGTTACCCCACCGTTGTTTTGCTCAGCAGCTTTAACTCAGTTTATTCAAACATTCTAGGAACACAACTCTGTGAGAAGGGATGAGGGAAAAGTTTTGAAAATTGATTTAAAAGCCCAGACTGAGCAGGAGATTCTGAACTGCTGCTAAAGACTCCTGACAGTTTGGAAAAAAGTCTGCAAAGATAAGACAACAGTCCAGATAGGGGAATATGTGAAAGCCCTGAAGTCCACAATAAGCAATTACTGAATCCAGACTGTGTGAATACCACTGGAGCAGTGGAAAGTACAAAGGGGGTAAGACAGAGACTTAATAATGTAAGCCAGACACACACAACCTTAAATGACTGAACACCTGGAAATGGGAATGTCATAAGCATTCTTTGAGTTTAACTTTACCATGAAAGCAAGAGAAAGGATTAGGTGTAAAAGGGAAAGACTATTTGACAGAGCCAGAAAGTGCCCATTTTCAGCAAAGGCCTGTAGAGAAAAGCTCCACAATCACAATATTTCAAAAATCATGTACAGATATTTTAAAACACGAAGTATGTTAATAGGTTCAAAGGGTGGTACTGGGCTATCTGCCCGAAGGCATATATTAGCCCAGCCACGTTGTGCAGTATTCACCGCCCCATATTAGTAGTTCCCTAGACCCTTGTACTAGCAGCTAGTACCCTTGGCCCCTATCTAGTAGTGCTGTTGGTGTGATCCCCGGTGTGAACTTTGTTACCCATCCACTCATCAAGGTTCCTCTTGAAGAGTGATAGTCAGGGGCTCTGTCTTATGTAGATCGGGACCCTGTTCCATAGTAAGGGAAGTCTCTGCGATGGGAATCTATCCCTCCAGCATGTTCGATTCATTGTTGTGTTGAAATTTATATCCCTAGAGCATGCAGCTCGAGTAGATTTGGTTTTGCTAAGATGGAACATGTTCAACAATTCTGGGTTGGACATGGCTCTGTACGTTAGACAGAGATCGCCTCTGAGAAAGCGGTATGCAACAGAGAAGAGTCTAGGTTTTTCAATCGTGCTGCATAGGGCAAGTGTTTGAGGCCAGTAATCCTCTTGGTTAGGTACCTCTGTGGTCTCTCCAGCTGCTGGAGATGTCTAGCCAGGTACATTCCAATTGGTGCATTGTACTCAATAATGGGTCTGATGAGGGAAGAGTAGAGGGGCACCATTACATGCTTAGATCCTGATGCGAACCCTTTCGTGATCAGATGGGTCACATAGAAGGATTTTCTAACCACTTTGGCAACATGGTTATCAAAGGAAAGCTGACTACCTACTTGGGTCCCTAGATCCCTTATTTCTTCTTCAGATTTCAGAGGATTACCTCCTATGTTGTAGTTTGTGGGTACTCTGTTTTTTCCAAATGGGATTACTACACATTTTTTTGCATTTAGCTTGAGACCATGGCTTTGACACCACGCATCAGTCTCGTTTAGGCCCTTCTGGAGGATCTCCATGTCAGCCGGAGACACTATTATAGCACCCAGTTTGCAGTCGCCCTTCTGTGCTTGCCTGTACTTCTGAGAAGTATATGCCAAACAGGATGGGCCCCAGGACAGAGCCCTGAGGCACACCACTCGTTACTGGTCTGGATTCGGACATAGATCCCGCTACTCTTACTTTATGGGGATCTGTCTGAGAGCCAGTTTGCGATCCATCTTGTGACGTAAGGGTTTATGCCCAGGCTGGTGAGCTTATCAATATTACCTGAATGGTATTATCTACAAAATATGAGTGAAAAAATGTTGCAATCAGAAAAACATAAAACATTATGCTTCATACTGAAGTGCAATGAAAAACAGTAACCTGAGTTGGACAAAATATGAGAGGAAAAACTCAATAGTCACATTATTTGTTACACATTAATATGTGATAAATGAGACTTGAGACCATTATAATAAGATATTTAAAGATGTACTAGAGATTCCATGATTAGAGACAGTGAGGTGAAATTGAGTCATGTCTTAGTATGAGAGATGTGTTCATATTATGGCTATAAAAGGAAGGAGGATGGAGAGAAGGGGATTACAAAGACGAGTGCAGGGGTAGGGTGTCTTCTGGTAGCTTAGGAAAGTAGGAATGAAAGAGGTAGAAGAAAGGTCTGCAGAGATGAAGAAAATAAGGTAAGGTAGTGGGAAAAAAAAAAAAGGAATGGAGTAAGAAAGAGGCTGGAGAGGGTTGTGAAGTGTGATCTAGGTTGAAGGGGGTGAGTGTAGTATAGTAAGTTTAGCCAGGATTGGCAGAGGAGCAGGTCCAATATTTTGTAAGGTATTCTTTTAGGGAACATTTAACGATGGAAAAGTTAGAAAAAGTTCTTGTGGTTACAGGCAGGGAGTTCCATTTTTTTTTCTTTTTTGCTACTGAGTACAGTTATAGTCTTTGTCCAGGGGATTTATTTTGTTTATTTAAGATGAGAAGTTGTTTGTCTTCTGACCCAAGAGTTCTTTTTGAAAGATAAATGTTGATTAAAGGGGTAAGAACTGGACAGGTTTCATTATGATTTTATGTACTTCTATAAGGTGAAAGTAGGAGAGGTGGAATTGCAGCCAGATAAGGGTATGCAGAGCTGTACAGTGATGGGTGAAGAAGAATGAATTAGTAACAAACTTGAAAATTTTGTTGTAGCAGGTTTCAAGTTTTTTTTTTAATTGAGGATTCTAAATTGTTTAGAACTGGTGCTCCATAGAGTAAGGAGGCCAGAAGGTCTGTTTTGGCTACAGTAGTTTTTGTGGGTGTGCTCAGAAAATGCTCGTTTCTGTATAGCATGGATAATTTTTGATGGGTTTTCTTGATACTGCTTTGGATGTGGAGATCGAATTTAAGATCATCTATTATGACTCTTAATAGTTTGGTATGGTGGACTAATTAAATTTCAGTGCCATTTGCCAAAAAGATTTTGAAATGTGCTTTGCTGGGGGTATGATTTTTTGGGGTAAAGAGGAGGTGCTTGTTTTTTTGGGGGGGAGTTGAGTACTACTAGTGCTGTTGTAAGCCAGGTTTCAATGGAGATGACAGCTTGTTGAATGATTTCTTGCAGGTGAGCTAAGGAGTTTAAAGAGCAGATTATGGTAGAGTCATCTGCATACTGAATCAAGGTGCCTTCACAAGAAGAAGAATGTAGCTTACTGATAAAAATATTGAACAGTAGACAGCCAGGGATAGATCCTTCTGGGACTCCTGTGGAAGTGGGAAGGTATGCAGAGACGGATCCCTTTCTGTTTTATAGCTTATTGCCTCTTGGCAAGGTGGCTAAAGAACCACTGAATAGATGGAGATGCTAGACCCAGGGTGGAAAGTTGACTGAGGAGTTTACTGTAAGAAACCATGTCAAAGGCTTTTGATTGATCTAGAAATACTGTAAATACCAGTTCATTAGAGCTGAGGTTTACTGTCAGCGTGTGTAAATGATAGTAATGCAGTAGAGGTGCTGTGGTCTGGCCGAAATCCATGTTGCATATTGGTGATTACCTTATTTTGTAAGAGACAATGAAGAAATTATTGATGTGTGCATCTTTCAAGGATTTTACAGAGAGGAAACAGGATAGCTATGGGACTGTAACTGGTAATGTGAGTGGAATTGCCTCCTTTCTGTGCCATTTTCCGAAGGTTAAGGGCACAGGACTCTGTTACTGATCTATTAATAAGAATGCTGATTTGGTATGCAATTGTATCTGCAGCTAGATTTAGGTATTCTTGCCGAAGATTGTCAGCCGAGGAGGAACAAGGTTTTAATTTAAGTAAAAGCTTTTTCATGAGAGTTATAGAAACTGGTTGAAAGGTAAAGTGAGTGGATTTGTCTGAATGTGTATGGGAGAGGTTGCAGATGGGTGAGTTTTGTGAAGGAATATGCTGGGGTCTAAGGTGGGGAAGTTGGCTGCGAGGAAGTAAAAGCTTCTTTATGAGAGGCAAATCTGATCATTTTAAAGACAGTAATATTTTGAACACATGCCTGCAGGATGCTTCTTTTTTTGTACCAGAAAAATCACTGAATAAAAACCCTTTGCCCACCTGACAGGGAGGCACTGGTTCTGTTATTGTCTGTGCAAGCATCTGATACAGAATGGGAGAAAACAAGAAGTCCTGATTCACACTGCATGGAAGGAATCCTCTCGGGCAAAGGAAGTGATTCCCATTGTCAAGTGTAACCCTATAGAATCACCTTTAAAATCCATTTATCTGTCACAATTTGGTACCACAAGGGAAGATGAAGCCTCAGACAGAGAGCGAGAGAGGTGGCCAGGGTGGTGATGGGACAGCCTAAACAGCAAACAGTGATGGTGACTAGGAGGACTGTCCTCTACTTCAAGAAGCTTTTCCTTTTTTTTTTTTTTTTTTGGGAACTTCCTTGGCCTCCTTGCCATTGTTTTTTTTAAATCCTGATATTTTTTTGTTTTTTGCTACTTAAATTGTATAAAAAATAAGCTGAGGAAGAAGGGAAATGTTTATTGCTTTAAAAAAGGAGGGGTGAAAATTTGAGTCACTCACTGAATCAATTTCCCTCATCACACTTCTTGATCATGTCAGCTGCAGAAGGACAAAACAAAAAGTACAGTTGTGTACACTTACCACAAATGTAGATGTTTGAGTGTATTCGCTGTTGCAGTCATTACATTTGGGTTATCTGCTTGCAGGTAGCCCTCAGTCGGCCTGATTATCAAAGTCTTGGTTCCTGCGTCGGTTGCTGTCTCTCCTTCCATGACATCAGGGGTATAAAGCATGCAACCGACGCCATTACATCAGTTTTTTCTTGCCCCAGATGTCAGGTGCCCCCATAATGGGAAGCAATTTTATACAAGGTTACACCTCCAACAAAAAGCAAATACACCAGAAAGCTTAAATACAGTAAACGAGAGGTATAGCCAATAGAAGACAGGGGGCTGTCGGGAGGGTAACCAGGACTGCAACGGTGAATACACTCGAACATCTACATTTATGGTAAGTGTACACAACTGTACTATGTTCTTCGTGTTTCACTGTTGCAGTCATCACATTTGGGTAGATTCCCAAACCTAAGGAAGGGAGGAGGCAGTTAATGAGCATTAGGACCAGCTATTAGGGCCTGCAAGGCTGCAGTGGCAAAACTAGCTCTGGATTTAGAAAAAATAGGCAAGTGGTAATGCTTGGTGAAGGTATGAACAGAACTCCAAGTAGCAGCTTCTAGGATGTCCCTGGTAGGGACACCACTGAGAAAGGCTGTTGAAGTAGATGCAGCCCTGGTGGAATGTGATCTTATCCCCTGTGGGGTAAGTTTTTCCATGGTGCTTATATAGTTTCATAGTTTAGTACTAGGCTATCTGCCCTGGGGCATCTGTAAGCCTAGCCATAGTGATGTGGCTTTCGCCACCCCATGAAATGGTACAAAAATGCACAGAATAGATTTAGAATACTGTGCCTCTGTCTAGTAGTGACACAATGATGGCCCCCTTATATAATAGAATTAGTTTACTGTGCCCCTGTCTAGCAGTGACACAGATGTGACCCCTGGGGTAAACTTACGATCTCCCATCCACTCATCAAGATTTCTCTTGAAGAGAGTCAGTGAGGGGCTCTGCCTAACGAACTGGGATCTTGTTCCAAAGCATGGGAAGCCTCTGGGTTATGAATCTATCCCTCCAGCATGTCCTATTCATACTTGTGCCGAGGTTTAAGTCTTTAGCTCTCGTGGTCCTGATGGATTTGGATTTTTTGAGGTGGAGCATGTCCATCAGATCCTGATTGGACATGGCCTTGTACATCAGGCAGAGATCACCTCTGAGCAGGCGGAATGCTACTGAATAGAGCTGGAGTTTCTTTAGTCTGGCAGAATAAGACATATGTTGGAGACCCTTGATCCTCTTGGTGAGGTACTTTTGTGGTCTCTCCAGCTGTTGCAAATGCCGGGTGAGGTACATACCAAATGGGGCATTGTACTCAATCATGGGTCTGATGAGGGAGGAGTATAGGGGTACAATGACATCCTTGGATCTGGATGTGAATCCATTCATGATGAGGTGTGCAAGGTAGAATGTTTTTCTAACCACTTTGGCAACGTGGGTGTCAAATGAGAGGTTGCTGTCGACTTGGGTCCCTAGGTCTCTGATTACTTTTTCCAAACTCAGTGGGTTGCTGTCTATGTGATAATTTGTGGGTACTTTGTTTTTCCCAAAGGGGATGACTATACATTTTTTTGGCATTTAGTTTAAGGCCGTGACTCCGGCACCAATCGTCCGTTTCTGTGAGGCCTTTTTGTAGGATGTATGAGTCCGCTGGTGTATCGACTATGGTGCCTACTTTGCAGTCATCTGCGAACTTTGTCAGCCACAACCCTCCCATGTTTGCTTTAACATCTGAGAAATAAATGCCTAACAAGAGGGGTCCCAGGACAGATCCCTGTGGGACACCACTTGTGACTGGCTTTGAGTCTGACATTGCTCCAGCGATTTTAACTTTATGGGTTCTGTCCTTTAGCCAGTTTGCAACCTATCTAGTGACATAAGTGTTTACGTTTAAGCTGTTGAGCTTATCCATGATGCCTGAGTGGGGTATTGTGTCGAAGACCTTAGCCAAGTCCAGGTAGGCTGTATGGACTGCTTTACCCTCATCAATGGCTCTAGTGACTGTTTCGAAAAAGTCAACCAGGTTCAAAAGGCAGGTTTGCCCTTTACAAAGCCGAACTGGGTGGGGTCAAGTGTCTGTAGGTCTTCTATGTCTCTGTTTATGAGTTCCATAATGATTCTTTCCATAGCTTTGCAGACCAGGCTGGTTAAGCTTATGGGGCGGTAGTTCACAGGGTCTGTAGAGGTACCCCCTTTATGGAGTGGGACCACTGATGATATACGCCAGTGTTCAGGTACATATCCTGTAGTAAGGCTAAGGTTAAAAAGCATTTTTATGTGCGGGTTTAGCTCTTCTTGGAGTTCACGTAGCACACAACCCGGGATACCATCAGGTCCCATTGATGCTGTGTTTTTAGCTTTGTTGAGGGCGATTCTCACTTGGACATCTGAGATGACAGGGGGATTACATTCAGCTGGGATAAGTATTTCATCTTTTGGGGCTGAGGGAGGGGAGAGATTTGCACTGAACCTGTCAGCCAGAATGTTGGCAATTTCTGTGGGTTCAGTGTATTTTTTGTTGTTGTGAACTAACTCTGAGCATATCCGAGGGTTTCCGCCGAGGTTTCTAACATAGCTGAAGAAGGCTTTGTGGTCATCTTTAGTGTCCTTAGCGATTTTTCTCTCAAATAAAGTTGTCCTTGGATGTTTTTATGAGAGAACGTAGTTTTCTGCTAATTTTGATCAGAGATGTCTTCCCTTTATGAATGCAATGGCCTATCCACTTAGAAATGGTTTGCTTTGAAATAGCCCTCCCCTCTGCCCCTGCCGAAAAGGCACCTTCGCATATCTTCAGTTTTCCTGAGAGACTTAGTCCTGTCCAAATAAAATCTAAGTTGTCTGTGCACGTCCAAAGAGTGCAGTATTCGTTCTCCTTTGTTCTGTGGATTAGAAAAGAAGGTTGGCAAATGAATGGACTGATTAAGGGCCACATTGGATACCACCTTGGGCATAAAGGAAGGATTGGTCCTGAGGGAGACCTTGTCCACATGGAAGATGATGAAGGGCTCCACTGCCATAAGGACCTCTACTTCAGACACTCTTCTTGCTGAAGTGATGACTAGAAGAAAGGCTGTTTTCCAAGAAAGGAATTTCAACTCCGCAGTTGCAGCTGACTCAAAAGGAGGTACAGCGAGCTTTTCCAATACAAAGTTAAGGTCCCAGGCTGGGGTAGGGGCTCGCCTGGGTGGTCTTAAACTTTTGGCTACTCTGAGGAATTGCTTCAGCAGGGGTTGAGAGAAGAGAGGTGGCTCAGTATTATAAAGTGCTGAAATGGCTGAGGCATGAATTTTAATAGAAGAGAAGGAAAGGCCCTTGTGAAGCATCTCTGTTAAGTATTGAAGAATATGCGGTAAGCTCGGCACTGTTGTGCCCATCCCCTGAGTTTGGCTCCAGGAACAGTATCTTTTCCACTTTTCAGCATAGGATTTTCTAGTACTAGGCTTCCTTGCCTCCAGAATGACATCCAGCACTTGCTTACTGAGGGATGGTATTGGAAAGCTCAGGTAATTAGCCAGGCTGCAAGATTCAGGGTTTGAAGCTGGGAGTGCAGAATCTGACCCTCCTGCTGGGACAGCAGGGCAGGGGTTTGAGGCAGATGCCATGGTTCCAGCAGTGACATACTGCGCAAGCGGGGGTACACCAGTGTTGGCTTGGCCAGTCTGGTGCAATGAGTATTGTCCTTGGTTTGTCCTGTTTGACCTTTAGCAAAACTTTCGAGAGGAGAGGCAGAGGAGGAAAGGCATAAACTGAGAGGCTTTCCCAGGTGAAGGACAGGGCATCCACTTTCCAAGCTTGTCCATGGGGAGTCCTTGTGCAGAATTTGTCAAACTGTAGTTCTGAGGGGAGGCAAACAGGTCTATCTCTGGGCTCCCCCATTTGTTTCTCAAAATGTTGAATATCTTTGGTTCCAGTTTCCACTCTTGTGGGTCCATGAAATTTCTGCTTAGGTCGTCTGCCAGTGAGTTTAGCTTGCCTGGCAGGAATTGAGGGTAAGAGTGGGTTCCCTCCTGCTTGTTTATGTACCACATAACAGTGGTGTCTGTCTTTACCAATAATTGTCTGGGAAGAATGTAGTTCTTGAAGGCTGTCAGAGAATTCTGTTCTTTTTGATTGATATGCAGGTGCATTTGACTCGGGTTCCATTTGCCCTGAATGCACTGCCCTGCCAAATGAGCCCCCGTGCATAGTCTGATGCATCTGTTAGGGTTTGGGCGGCAGGGGGTAGAGTGAATGGCAGTCCCTTGTTGTGGTAGCAGGCCTCTGCCCAAAGGAACTGTCTTTATACAAGGAATGATAGGAATCATAGATTCCAGGTCCTGAGAACGTTGACACGATAGGCTTTTAAGATACCATTCTAGTTTCCTCATATGCAGTTTTGCATATGGAATTAGTAGGATGCAAGAGGCCATGAACCCCAGGGCTTGCAGTATTTTCCTTGCGGATAACTGGGTCTTTGTGGCCAGTAGTTTGAAGTAGGCTGTCAAACTTGTTTCTCTGGCATGAGGTAGGCCATCTGGGAAGTGGTGTTCAACCTTGCTCCCAGGAATACAATTTGTTGGCAGGGTACTAGGTGAGATTTCTTTTCGTTTTATGGTGTACCCCAGTGAGGTTAGCAGTTTCTTTACAAATGCCAGATGATTCAATAGTGTGTCCTGGCTTTCTGCCTGAATTAGACAATTGTCCAGGTATGGGTATATTTAAATATTTCTTTGCCTGCAGAATGCAATGACTGGAGCTAGGCACTTTGTGAATACCCTTTGGCGCAGTAGATAAGCCAAAGGGCAGTGCAGAGAACTGATAGTGCATGTAGCCTGCTCTGAAGCGTAGGTATTTTGTGCAGGATTCCCTTATTAGGATGTGCAGGTAAGCTTCCTTTAAGTCCAATGTTGCCAACCAGGCATTTTTGCCTAGCATGGGAAGCAGCTGATGAAGAGTTAGCATTTTGAATTTTGGGATTACCAAAAAGGTGTTTAGGATAGACAGGTCCAGGATAGGACTGCAGGAGTTGTCTTTTCTGGGTACCAGGAAAAGTCTGGAGTAAAAACCTTGTCCCGTTTGCTCTGCTGGGACAGGTTGAATTGCCCTGATACTTAGAAGAGAGAGAACCTGCTGTTGAGCCTCTGCCCACTGATTTGGGAGTAGGTCTGGCAAACCGTTTGGGGTTAATAAGGTGTGGAAGTGGAATCTGTATTGTTGGGAAACTATATTTAAAACCCATTTGTCTTGGGTAATGAGTTCCCAGTTTTTTGCATGCAGGGAAATCTTTCCCCCAAAGGAGCAGTCAGTTGAGCAGGGCTTGGAAGGTTTAAGGTTAAGTCATTGTGACAGTTTACCATAGGGGGGTGTCTTACTACTTCCAGCTTTGGAAGTGGGAGCCCCCCACTGCTTAGGCCTGCAGGTCCTGGGTTTGGACTGAGAAGGCCTGGAAGAGACAGGAAAGGATCAGTTCTTAGAAGGCCAATGCCTACTAAATCTGGGAGGCTGTACTTGCAGGAAGTCTTTAACAGTTTGCATAGATTTAGCTTTTTCCTCGACTTTAAGTACTTCTCTGCTTTGTTGCCAAACAGGCGGTCTTGGTTTAAGGGAGCATCCAGTAATTTAGCTTTAACATGATCTGGCAAATTTTGCTCCATAAGTCAAGCATGCCTCCTAAGAACAGACCCAGTGACAGCAGCCCTGCAAGATGCCTCCAAGGAGTCAAAACCACATTGCAAAGTATGTTTACCAACTTGTTCAGCAGAATGCATTAAATCCTGTAATTCTTTATTTTCAGCACAGTCAGGAATCAACATAATTTTCTGTTTAAGTAATCCAATAATATGATGCTGATATTTTAACATATGAAACTAGCAGTTTAAGGCCCTAATGGCCAAAGTAGCAGAAGTGTATACCTTCTTACCCCATCTGTCCAGGGCCCTGGAATCTTTATCAGAGGGCGTAGGGTTTTTGGCAGTAGTAGCCTTAATGCCTTTGGGTCCCTGTGAAATGGTCTCTGGGTCCGCAGTAGGATTCTTAAAGAGTAACTTGTGAGAGTCAAGTACTCTGTAATACCAGTCAGGTTTCCTGGGAGCCGGAGGTAAAGTGTCTGGGACCAGGCTAGATTCTAAGAAGGCATCATCTACAATGTCCAGTACAGGAGGGATAGCTAAAGGCCTGTGTTGAGGTAGGAGTAAGAATTACCTAAGCCTCTTTTTGGAGTCAGAGTAATCCTGGCTTTCTCAGCGGAAATGCTCCCTAAGAATGTGCAAAGTTTCACCAAAAAAGAAATCTTCTGGAGGGGAAGCAGAGGGAATAGAGTCCTCTGCATCAGAATCCTCATAGGCAGATAAGGGCAAATCCTGGTCATCAGAAGAAACAGAAATTTCAGAATCCTGATCAGAAGAATCAGAAGGAAAGTCAGTTCTAGGTCTCTTAGAGGGAGAAGGCTGGCTTCCCCTAATTAGAGTAATAAGGTCTTCAGCCATTCTTATAATTTGTTTTTTAGGGATATGGGCCTGACCATGTGGTTTGGACGTCGGTTTTCTAGGCGTGGATCGAGTTTTAGGCCTTGAAGAAGAAGATGCGTCGGTTTGATATGCAAGTCAGTAGGCCTGAATACACCATCAGAAGCCGGTGCCTGCACAGCGGCTCCGTACCCATCCAAGGTAGAGACAGCCGCAGGTTCCATAGTTGAAGAAGCATCTCGCGGCATACCGGACTTCGAATGGGTCTCAGTAGAGGCCTGCGAATCTGAAGTAGCGGGTATCAGGGGCTGCAAAAGTGCCTCACTGAGCACCGGCAAACTGGCGACTAGCTTAACAAAAGCGTCGTTGGCAGCTTTGGGCCTATGCAGTCTGTCTCTGTCTTTATCTTTACGTTTTTTCGGAATGTCGGTAGTCGGATGGCTTATCAAAGCCATTTCTGGATAATTAAACTGAGTACCGAAATAGTTTGATGCAAAAATGAACTGACGACGAATAGTTCAGGGATTGACTAAGGCACAAAACCGACAACGAGGGACGTCGTGGTCTTGGCCTAAGCAAGGAATGCAGTACAAATGAAAATCTTTATGGGGTATTTGCTTTCCACAAGTAATACAATTGTTAACTTTTACTGACATTGGTTTAGAGCAAGAAAAAGGATCTCCAACAGGGTTACTTAGCTTTTTTGAAGACTTTGGTTCTGAAACTCGAAAACGAAAATTTCAGGAGTCGGCCGACTGGCACTTGCGACCTTCTTCTGCTTCATGCACCGCAAGAAAGACTGATGTAATGACGTCGGCTGCATGCTTTATACCCCTAACTACCTGACGTCATGGAAGAAGAGACAGCAACCGACCCAGGACCCAAGACTCTGATAATCAAGCTGGCTGAGGGCTATCTGCAAGCAGATAACCCAAATGTAATGACTGCAACAGTGAAACACGAAGAACATCTTCCTTGCCTAAGGGAGAATTTAAAATTTCAGTGTTAATATCTTCAGGAAGGCCCCCCCCCCCCAAACATCTTTATTAAATGTATGCATATGACAAAGGCAATCTTACATTTACATAAATGAAAAACATACAAAATGATGCATCACTTTAGTTTAAAACAGTCTACATCAGAGACACCATCGAAACAACTGTAGTTGTAAACACTATACATCACTGATAAACCAAGTCACTGTCAAGTTTAGCATTATATGGGTCATTCAAATCCTGCCTCAAACCTTGTTCCTGCTCTGCATCCCATTTTTTTCATGTGTAGTTTGCTCATTCCCTTTTCTAAAGATCCCAGTTCCAGTTGTTTTATCTCTGTTACTATATTCACTACTTCCAGTAAAGTTAGTCTAAACTTTTATTTCCATTTTCTAGAAACTGCTGTTTTGGCAGTCAACATAATAAGACTCCGCAATGCTTCACTATGTCTAGGCAAATCCGATTCTGTAGCATGACTCAAAAAAATCATCTCCCCAGTCAGTCCAATTTGCTCACCCAGCATCTCCGACAGAGATGTCTGCAAGGAATCCCAAAAGTCTGCCAGCCCACTACACTCCAAAAAAAAAATGTTCTCAGCCAACTCTTTCTTGCTCATCACACCTCCAACAGTTGATATTCACCTGAGAAAAAATTCTTTGGAGTCTACTTGGGCTATAAAAATACCTATGTAAACAGTTCCAGGCAAAGATCCTAAATCTTCTAGACTGTGTTGCACATTTGAGAGATATACATATTGTCTCTCTGTGAACTGCTTACCCAATCTCTCTTCCCAATCCTTTCTAGCTCCTCTGATTGATTCTTATATCTTCAAGAAGGTTTTGAGAATGAAGCCAAGTAAGTATTCTTATTACTGAACCAGAAACAGTACCTTTGGAGAAGAACCAGACACATCATAAACACACTTTAAACATGCTTAACATGAGAAGCACACGTTAAAAAGGTATTACATTTTTTTTTTTTTTTTTACCTCAAAAGGAAAGTCAACCACTAACTTTTGCAAAAAAAAGAAGTTATGTACTCACCATAATGTTCCATCTGAGTAGTTATACTTAATTTTTCTGCAACCTGTAGGTATTCGGATCTATATTGGGTCCGAGCCAGCAACTTTATAAGCAACTTCTCCAAGCTCCTCCCCCTTACCCATAACACACCACCATCTCCTGTCTTCCCTCAGATCGAGTTTGCCGCAACTCAAACTAATCAGCAACTCAGACTAGAATAAACCACACATGATAATCACATGAGAAGGTTCGGGGGAAGGAGGGTGGGAAGGTTGCAGGAAAATTAAGTATAACTACCCAGATGGAACGTTATGGTGAGTACATAATTTCTTTATCTGAAGTAGTTTACTTCATTTTATCTACAACCTCTGGGACAGAGTCCCCCAGCGACTCAAACATCTGGTAGGCCGTCATGGAAGGATATTCCTGAGCACCACAGAGCCGAAGGATGCTCTCCCTCTGGAGATTAAATCCAACTTATCATGAGAAATGAAGGTATGTGACCTAGCCCAAGTTGCTGCTGCACAAATGTCATCCAATGATACCCTAGACCAGAAAGCAGCAGACATCGCCTTAGATCTGGTAGAATGAGCTATAACAGGACCAGGTGGAGACAAGCCTTTGTCTTTGTAAATTTGCAAAATACATGGTGCAATCCATCTAGCTAAAGAAACTTTGGAGATGGCCTTACTCAAAAAGGGCTTAGAAAAGGACACAAATAAAGTACAGTTGTGTACCTACCATAAATGTAGATGTTCGAGTGTATTCACTGTTGCAGTCACAACAATTAGGTTATCATGATGGCAGGCTACCCGCAGTCGGCCTGAATTCCAAAGTTCTGGTCTGGCGTTGGTTGCTGCCGCCTCCTCCCCGACGTCAGTGCGCCAAGTGTATAAAAGATGCAGCCAATGCCATTTTCTTCAGTTTTTCTTGCCCCAGATGTCAGGTGCCCCCCAAAAGGGTAGGCTAATTTATGCCAATAAACATGCATGCAGTAAAGTAAAACTCTTCCTTCATCTACAAGCAAATACACCACATAGGTTGTATAGAATAGAGAAGTACAGATAAGTCCCAGCAAAGGAAAGGGGGATGGTGGGTGGGTAACCTAGACTGCAACAGTGAATACACTCGATCATCTACATTTATGGTAGGTACATAACTGTACTATGTTCATCGTGTTTCACTGTTGCAGTCATAAAAATTGGGTTGAATCCCAAAGTTAAGGCTGGGCGGCTGGGGCTAAATAGGATTAGGAGAGGCTATGAGGCCCTGCAGAACAGCAGTGGCAAAGCCAGCCCTGGATTTAGAGTAGAGAGGTAAGTGATAGTGCTTTGTAAAAGTGTGCACTGAACTCCAAGTTGCAGCCTCTAAGATGTCTTTGGTTGGTACTCCTCTGAGGAAGGCTGCTGAAGTGGCTGCTGCTCTGGTTGAATGTGGCCTAATGCCCTTAGGCACTGATTTGCCATGCTGTGAATAGCAGAAACGAATGCAGTGGCCTATCCACTTTGAAATAGTCTGCTTTGAGATGAACTTTCCTTGTGACCTTGCAGCATATGCCACTAGAAGTTGTTCAGTCTTTCTGAAAGCTTTGGTTCTGTCCAAGTGGAAGTGTAGCTGCCTGTGACTGTCCAAAGAATGCAGAAGTCTCTCACCCTTATTCTGTGGGTTTGTATAAAAGATAGGCAAATTAATTGTTTGATTCAGGGCCACACTGGACACTACCTTAGGCATAAATGTCGGGTTTGTCATCAGAGAAAAAAACCTGTTGGGATGGAAAATGATAAAAGGTTCCACAGCCATGAGTGCCTGTAACTCTGAGACTCGTCTTGCGAAGGTTATTGCTAGGAGCAGAGCTGTTTTCCAGGATAAGAATTTTATATCAGCTGTAAAGGCTGGCTCAAAAGGAGGCAGTGTGAGTTTTATCAAGACATAATTGAGGTCCCATGCAGGTAGTGGTGCTCTCCTTGGAGGTCTTATGTTTTTGGCCCCTCTGAGGTACTGCCTTAGTAATAATGGATGAGAAAAAATAGGTGGTTCTGTATTGTAATGAGCTGAAATGGCTGAGGCATGAATCTTAATTGATGAAAAGGATAGGCCTTTGTCCAGCATCTCAGTTAAGCACTGCAAAATATATTTGGTACAATCGTGTCAATTCCTTGTGCCTGGTTCCAAGCACAGAATCTTTTCCATTTTTCTGCATAAGATTTTCTGGTGCTAGGCCTCCTGGCCTCCAAAATAACATCAATCACTGCTTCAGAGAGTGGTGTGTTTTGAATGGTTACATTATCCGCCATGCTGCCAGATTTAAGGTCCTGAGTTGGCTGTGCAGGACCTGACTGTTTTGTTGGGTCAATAAGTGAGGAATTTGAGGCAATGTCCAGGCTGGGCATTGAGACAAGTTCTTTAGGATTGGGTATCAGTGCTGGCGGGGCCAGTTTGGGGCAATCAGTATCATTTTTGGCTTTTCTTGTCTGACCTTTAGGAGTACCTTGGGGAGGAGAGGCAGTGGAGGAAAGACATATACTGTTAAGTTTTTCCATCTGAAAGATGGAGCATCCACTTTCCATGCCTGCTTGTGATCAGTCCTTGTGCAGAATCTCTGTAGTTGGCAGTTGTGAGGGGAGGCAAATAGGTCCATGTCTGAGCATCCCCAGTTCCTTGTTATCATGCTGAAGACTTGTGGATCCAACTTCCACTCCTGGGGATCCATTAGGTTTCTGCTTAGTTCGTCTGCCAGAGTATTTATCTTTCCTGGCAGGAATTGTGCTTGCAGATGTACTTGGTAAGTCAATGTTGTGTCCCACAAACTCGTGGCTAGTCTGCAAAGGTGGTAGGAATGTGTGCCTCCCTGCTTGTTTATGTACCACATGACTGTATTATTGTCCGTCTTTATCAATAGCTGTCCTGGATGAAGTTGATCCTGGAAGGCTGTTGGGGCATTTTGAACAGCTAGCATCTCTTTTTGATTGATATGTAGATGCATTTGGCTTGCGGGCCATGTGCCCTGAATACATCTTCCTGCCATATGCCCCCCCCCCCCGGCATAATCTGACGCATCTGTTGTTAATGTCTGCCTGGCTGTGGGTAAAGTGAAAAGCTGTCCCTTGTTGTGGTGACAGGCCTTTGTCCCCCATCGAAACTCCTGTTGCAGGCAGGGAATGAGGGTAATTATTGTTTCCAGGCTGTGGCAATGTTGAGTCCAAACACTTTTTAGATATCATTGTAGTTTCCTCATATGCAGTTTTGCATATGGAATTAGCAGAATGCAGGATGCCATGAACCCCAATGCCTGCAGAATTTTTCTTGCAGATAACTGGGTCTTTGTTGCCAACATTTTGAAATAAGTAGTAAGTTGTCTTTGTCTGGCGTGAGATAAGACATCTGGGCAGTTGTATTTAAGCTTGCACACAGGAATACTATCTCTTGAGAGGGTACTAGTTTTGATTTCTTTTAGTTTAGTATGTACCCTAGGCATGTTAGTAATCTTTTTACAAACGCCAGATGCTTTAGTAGAATATCCTTGTTCTCTGCTTGAATAAGGCAGTCGTCCAAGTAAGGATACATCTGTATTCCTCTGTCTGCAAATTGCAATTACTAGTGCCAGGCATTTTGTGAAGACCCTTGGCACAGTAGATAAGCCAAAGGGCAGTGCAGATAATTGGTAGTGCATTGAGCCAGCTATAAATCTGAGGGATCTTCTGCATGATTGTCTGATTGGGACATGCAGGTATACCTCTTTTAGGTCTAAAGACACAAGCCAAGCCTTCTTGCCCAGCATGGGCAGAAGCTGCTGCAGAGTCAACATTTTGAATTTTGGAATATCCAGAAATGTGTTTAGAATAGACAGGTCCAGTATTTGTCTCTAGGCTTTGTCCTTTCTGGGCACAAAGAACAGTTTTGAGTAAAATCCTAGTCCCTGCTCTTGCTGTGGTACTCGCTGAATGGCCCTCATGTCCATGAGGGATGAAAAGTACAGTTTTGTACCTACCATAAATGTAGATGTTCGAAGATCCACATTGCTGCAGTCCTTACATATGGGTAGTCCGCTGTCCTCGGTCGGCCCGAATACCAAAGTATTAGGCTGACGTCGGTCAAGGCGCTTATAACTGACATCAGGACGTCAGGGTACAAAAGCGCATGACTGACGTCATATCCTCAGTCTTTTCTTGCCCCAGATGTCAGAAGGCCCTAAAAAGAAAGGCCAAAGCCAAAAAACAGCAAAGAACAACCACCCACCCCTGCACTAACCATATTTACAATATTTACAACCCAAACCACACAACCACCACAAACTGCAGAGGGGAAGGAGGGAGGGTAAATTGGACTGCAGCAATGTGGATCTTCGAACATCTACATTTATGGTAGGTACAAAACTGTACTATGTTCTTCATCTCACATTGCTGCAGTCCTTACATATGGGTAGAATCCCAAAGCAGAGGTAAGGGAGGATGGCAAAACTGTAAAGCATTAGGAGCTGCCAAAATGCCCTGTAAAATTGCAGTGGCAAATCCAGCCCTAGATTTAGAGTAAAGTGGAAGGTGGTAATGCTTAGAGAAAGTATGCACTGAACTCCAAGTAGCTGCCTCCAAAATATCTTTAGTAGCCACCCCTTAAAAGCTGTAGAAGTGGCAGTAGCCCTAGTGGAATGAGGCCTAATCCCAGCTGGAATCTCCTTACCATGATGGGAATAACAGAAAGCAATACAAAAACCAATCCACTTAGAAATAGTTTGTTTTGAAACAGGTTTGCCCTGAGAACCCAAAGCAAATGAAACAAACAACTGCTGAGACTGCCTGAACCCTTTAGTTCTGCTCAAATAATATCGCAACTGTCTGTGTATATCCAAAGTGTGCAAGATCTTTTCCCCTTTATTTTGGGGGTTTGCATAAAAAGTAGGCAAATGAATAGTTTGGTTTAAAGCCACACTAGAAACCACTTTAGGCATAAAGGAAGGGTTAGTACGCAAAGATACCCTATCCTTGTGGAAAATCAAGAAAGGCTCAACCGCCATAAGGGCCTGTAATTCAGAAACCCTTCTCGCAGAGGTAATGGCCAACAAAAAAGCAGTCTTCCATGATAAATATTTCAACTCGGCAGTAGCTGCAGGCTCAAAAGGTTGTAGAGTGAGTTTCTCCAACACAAAATTGAGATCCCAAGCAGGAGTAGGAGCTCTCATGGGGGTCTTATATTCTTTGCCCCTCTAAGGAATTGCTTAAACAAAGGATGAGAAAATAATGGTGGGTCACAGTCATAGTGAGCAGAAATTGCTGCAGCATGAACCTTTATAGAGGAGAAGGACAAACCTTTGTCCAATAACTCAGTAAGGTATTGAAGAGCAACACTTAAATTAGGTTTAGAAACATCAAAGCCCTTTGCTGTACTCCAAATTAAAAATCTCCTCCATTTATCTGCGTAAACTTTCCTTGTACTAGGCCTTCTGGCCTCCAAAATAACATTCAAAACTTGTTGTGGAAGCTGAGACCCTCCCAGGTTTAAAACCGAATATGCCAGGCTGTTAGATGCAGAGACTGAAGTTTGACATTGAGTAAGTGACTGTTCTCCTGAGACAGCAGGTGTGGAATCGAAGGCAAAGGCCATGGAGGCTCCTGTACCAGACTTCTCAGTAATGGGTACCAGTGCTGTCGAGGCCAATCCCGAGCTATTAAAATCATGGTTGGCTTGTCCTGTCTGACCTTCAGGAGTACCTTTGGGAGGAGAGGCAGTGGTGGAAAGGCATACACGTGAAGATTGCTCCAATTGAATGAGAGAGCATCCACTTTCCAAGCTGTGGGATGAAACCTTTTTGTGCAAAACTTTGGCAACTGGTAATTTAGTGGAGAAGCGAACAGATCTATGTCTGGAGTTCCCCATAACACTGTCAATTTTTGAAATACATGAGGATCCAATTTCCACTCGTGGGGATCCATTATTTGCCTGCTCAACACATCTGCTAAGGAGTTCTGTGTTCCTGGCAGAAACCTTGCCTGAAGATTTAGCTGTAAACTGAGAGCAGTCTCCCACAAAATCATTGCTTGTCTGCATAGAGGGTATGAATGTGTCCCCTTGCTTGTTGATGTACCACATGACAGTTGTGTTGTCGGTTTGAATCAACACCTGCCCTGGAAGAAGTAAATCCTTGAAAGCTATCAATGCAAATTGGACTGCTAACATCTCCTTCAAGTTGATATGCAAATGTTGAAGTCTGGCAGGCCACGTGTCTTGTACCCATTTTCCATTTAGATGAGCTCCCCAAGCTTTGTCTGAGGCATCTGTCGTTAGAACCTGACACGCCTCTGGTCGGGTCACAGAGAGTCCCTTGTTTAGGTGACATTCCTGAGCCCACCACAAAAATTCCTTTTGAATGCAAGGTATTATCTGAATGACAGTGTCCATATCTTGGCAGTGTTGCGTCCATACATTTTTGAGATATCATTGTAGCTTCCTCATATGCAGTTTGGCATTGGGAAGTACCAGAATACAAGATGCCATGAACCCCAAGGCTTGAAGGACTGTCCTTGCAGTCAGCCTGGACTGACGAGACAATAGATGGAAATAAAGAGAAAGATTCTTTTGTTTGTCCGGGGTCAAAAAGGCCATCTGGGATGCTGTATTCAGTCTCACACCCAGAAAGCACCTGTCCTGAGAGGGTACTAGACTGGACTTTATTTTGTTCACAGAATACCCTAGGCATCTTAACACTGCCATCACATACTGTAAATGATGAAGAAGTTCGTCCTTTCCTTGAGCCAGAATCAGGCAATCGTCCAAATAAGGATAGATTTGTATTCCTTTTAGCCTGAAGAAAGCTATCACTGGAGCCAGAACATTTGTGAACACTCTGGGCGCAGTAGATAAGCCAAAGGGCAATGCAGAGAACTGATAATGAAAAGTCCCAGCCCGAAAACGCAGATACTTCCTGCAACTGGGCCTGATAGGAACATGAAGGTAAGCCTCCTTGAGATCCAGAGTCACCATCCAGTGATCTTTGCCCAGCAGAGGTAAAAGCTGTTGTAATGTCAACATTTTGAACTTGGGAATGTCCAGATATGTGTTGATGATAGATAAATCCAAAATTGGTCTCCACGTGTTCCCTTTCTTTGGTACTAGAAACAGGCGAGAATAAAATCCTAGACCCACTTCTGGCAGAGGGACCGGTTGTATAGCTCCTATTTGAAGTAGTAGAGAAATCTGTTTGTGAGCCTCTAGTCTTTGCTGAGGAGGAACGTCTGGCATGCCTTTGAAAGGAGGCAAGGTATGGAAATAAAACTTGTAACCTTGGTGTATGATATCCAATACCCATTTGTCCTGGGTAATTAAAATCCAATTTTCCTTGAAGAGTGCCAACCGTCCTCCCAAAGGTGCTGCCAGGCAAGAAGGATCTGGCAGCTGAAAAAGTAGGTCATTGGGCCTGTTTACGAAAGGGCTGACCCCTGCCCTCACTCGAAGATTGTGCAGGTGAACTCCATGTTCTAGGTCTGAAGGAACTCTGAGCTCTGCCCCTACCACGTCTAGATCTACCCCTAGATTGAGAATCAGAAGAAGGATACGTCCACCCCTTAGCAGGCCAATTTCTACTAAACTTCGGAGGCTGAACTTGCAAAAAATCTTTAACAGTCTGCATAGACTTAGCCTTGTCTTCCATTTTCTTCAAGACTGACTCCACAGGTGGACCAAACAACACTTCAGACTGCAAAGGAGCATCCAAAATCCTTGTCTTAACATGGTCAGATAAATTCTGATCCCTAAGCCAGGCGTGCCTGCGAAGAACTGAACCAGTGGCAGCCACCCTAGAAGAGGCCTGCAAAGCATCAAAACCACACTGTAAAGAATGCTTACCCACCTGTTCAGAGACATGCACCAAATCTTGTAATTCTTTACACTCAATGCCTTCTGCCAGAGCATCCACCTTAGATTTCAATTGAGAAAGAAGAAAATTCTGATATTTCAACATATGAAACTGGCAATTCAAAGCCCTCATTGCTAAGGCAGAAGATGTATAGACCTTCTTTCCCCATCTATCCAAAGCTCTGGCCTCTTTATCTAGAGGAACCGGATTCTTAACAACAGAGGCCCTGACACCCTTAGGTCCCTGACTAATAGTTTCTGGGTCCGCCCTAGGACTCTTATAGAGATATTTATGAGCCTCAGGCACCCTGTAATACCTATCCGGTTTAACAGGCGCAGGAGGCAGAGAATCAGGATTAAGTGAAGCCTCTGAAAATACATCTTGCACAACAGCCAGAACAGGGGGTATAGCTAAGGGCCTATGTTGAGGTAAAAACAAAAATTCCCTAAGCCTTTTCCGTGAATCAGAGAAGTCCTGACCTTCCCACTTAAAATGTTCCCTCATAGAATGAAGTGTCTCTGAAAAAGAAAAATCCTCTGGAGGAGAAGCAGAAGGAGTGGAATCTTCTGCATCAGAATCAGAATAAGGAGTGTACTCCTGCAAGTCTTCAGCCGAAGACTCTGAATCATCCGAAGCCTGTTCAAAACTTTCCAACTCTGGCTCCACCCTAGGCCTCTTATCAGGAGGGGGCATAGAACCTCTAATCAGAGTAATCAAATCTTCTGCCATTTTAAGCATGTGCTTCTTAGGCACAGACCCTGCTGAACTAGGACTGACACCAGCAGAAGCTAAACCTGGCCTGCCTCTGGAAGAAGCCTTGGAAACAGAAGGAGAGGGCCTAACCCCCCTGGGAAGGGAGGGGAGTACAGAAACCTGAGAAGCCCCTTCAGCCTGACCTGCCTCTTGAGAGGCCACATCCTGCAAAATTAAAGTCTCCCCCTGAGACTCCAGAGAAGCCTCCATCGGAACCACCGGTTCCACTGAAGCCTCTAAAGAACCGGCGTCCGGAACGGACGACTCATCTTGCCTGGGTTTAACCGCTTTGTCTTTGCGCTTCTTCGTGGAAGCGGGTGTCGGAGTATCCGACGGCATATTATAATTGCACCGCTTACCGAGGACCAGCCTAGCACAGTCTAACCTTCGCTTAATAGTGCGCTTATTAAACCTAGCACAAAAGCGACACCCGACTACGTTGTGCTCAGGCCCCAAACAAGGAATGCACAAAGAATGATAATCCCTATGCGGTATCTGTTTCCCACAAGAAATACAATTATTCACTTTTTCTGACATCCGGTAATACAGTGAGGCAAGAAAAAACCAAAATATTCCCCAACGGGGTACTTAGCCAACTTGGATTCGGTCTGAAACTCTGAACTCGAAAAATTTCAGAATGCCGAACGGCACTTGCAACGCTGCTTCTGCATCGGACCATGCGGCAAAAAAGACTGAGGATATGACGTCGGTCATGCGCTTTTGTACCCTGACGTCCTGATGTCAGTTATAAGCGCCTTGACCGACGTCAAACTAATACTTTGGTATTCGGGCCGACCGAGGACAGCGGACTACCCATATGTAAGGACTGCAGCAATGTGAGATGAAGAACATCTTGTTTTTGTGCCTCTGCCCATTGATTGTGTGGCAGGTCTGGCATACCGTTTGCCCTTGGCAGGGTGTGAAAATGGAACCTATAGCCATATGACACTATATTCATGACCCATTTGCCCTGGGTGATCATGTGCCAATTTTGTGAAAAAAGTGCTAGTTTCCCCCCTAAAGGAGCTGCCAGAAGATAAGTGCTTGGTGCTGCCAGGGGAAGTCATTGAGACTGTCTCCTAAATGGCTGTGATTTATCTTCTCCCCTTTTTGGAGGTAGAAGCACCCCATTGTTTAGACCTGTATGAGCCTTGGGGCTGGGATCTGCCTCTGGGGTGTCTGTATCTGCCTCTCTGTGGCCTGACACTGGAAAGGACCAATTATTTGTAGGCCAGTTCCTGCTAAATCTGGAAGGTTGTACCTGTAAGAAATCCTTAACTGTTTGCATAGATTTCGCTTTGTCCTCCATTTTCTTCAGCACCTCTTCTGCTTTAACACCAAACAAGGTATCATGCTGTAATGGAGCATCTAATAATTTTGCTTTAACATGATCAGGCAGATTCTGTTCCTTTAACCAAGCATGCCTCCTAATGACAGAACCCGTAACAGCGGCCCTGCAGGAGGCCTCCAGAGAATCAAAAACCACATTGCAAAGTATGTTTTCCCACTTGTTCAGCTGCATGCAATAAATCCTGCATTTCTTTGTTTTCTGCACATGCAGAATTTATCATCATTTTCTGTTTAAGTAGTGACATAAGATATTGTTGATATTTAAGCATATGAAACTGACTTAAAAGCCCTTACAGCCAAGGTAGCAGAAGTGTAAATCTTTTTCCCCCATCTGTCCAGGGCCCTTGAATCCCTATCAGAGGGGATAGGGTTTTTTGCAGTGGATGCCTTGACCCCTTTGGGACCCAGAGAGATAGTTTCTGGGTCAAGCAGCAGGGTTTTTATAAAGAAATTTATGTGAATCTGGAACCCTGTAGTATCTGTCTGACTTAACCGGAGCTGGTGATAGAGAGTCAGGAGTTAGACTGGACTCTGAAAATACATCTACAATGTCTAAAACAGGAGGAATAGCAAGGGGCCTGTGTTGAGGTAGTAAAAGAAAATCTCTGAGCCTTTTCTTAGATTCTGAGTAATCTTGGCTCTCCCAGTGGAAGTGCTCCTTCATAGTATGCAGTTTCTCCCCAAAAGAATAATCCTCAGGAGGGGAGGCTGAAGGGATAGATTCTTCAGCATCAGAATCCTCATAGGGAGGAAGAGAGTATTCCTGTTCAGAAGAGGAATCAGAGGAAATGGAAACCTGATCTGAAGATTCATATTCTGTCTCTTGCCTAGGCCTCTTATCAGGAGGGGGATGGGAACCCCTGATCAATGTAATTAGGTCTTCGGCCATTTTAAGTATCTGTTTTTTAGGCATGGAGACCTGTCCAGGGGAATGTTGTACTTGTTTCTTTGTCTTTAGAGGTGCTTTACTCTTTGCCTTTGAAGCTGAAGTCGTTTTCACATACAACTGTGTAGGCCTGAAAATACCCTCAGAAGCCAATGCCTGCTCAGCGGCTCCGGACCCATCTGAGGGAATAATTTCCGAGGATCCAATACCTTGAGTTTCCAGCGGCCTAGTTGGCTCCACGTGGGAGTCGGAAGCAGCCTGTGGCTCTGAAGTAGCAGGTGTCAGGGACTGCGAAAGCACCTCACTGAGAACCAGCGACTGGCTTAGCTGAAGCCTCGTCGGTTTTGGACCTCGGATGCCTGTCCTTTTCTTTGTTTTTGCGCTTTTTATAGATTCCGGTAGTCAGCTGTTCTGACGGCATTATATAATTAAATCTTCTGCCAAAATAATGAAAAGCAAAATCGTTCCGATGCTTAATAGTGCACTGGTTAAATCTAGCACAAAACCGACAACTAGCAACATCGTGGTCAGGGCCTAGGCAAGGAACACAGTAAGAATGAAAATCCTTACGAGGTATTTGCTTCCCACAAGCAATACAATTATTAACTTTTTCTGACATCGGTCTGGAGCAAGAAAAAACGTTTCCCCAATGGGGTACTTAGCTTTAATGAAGACTTCGGATCTGAAATTCGAACGTGAAAATCTCAGGAGTCGGCCAACCGGCACTTGTGAACTGCTTTTGCTTTGGGCACTGCGTGGCAAGAAAGACTGAAGAAAATGGCATCGGCTGCATCTTTTATACCCCTGGCGCACTGACGTCAGGGAGGAGACAACAGCAACCGACACTCGACCAGGACTTTGGAATTCAGGCCGACTGCGGGTAGCCTGCCAGCAGGATAACCCAATTGTTATGACTGCAACAGTGAAACATGATGAACATCTGGTCAGACTTATGGAAGGGCTTTGTTCTGTGTAAATAAAAATGAGGTTGTCTATGAACATCTAGCAAATGCAGTTTATATTCACCCTTGTTCTGAAAATTTGGGGAAAACAGGCAGGTTAATTGTTCGATTCAGAAGCCACTTTTGGTAAGAAAGAAGGGTTTGTACGGAGAGAAACCCTGTCCTTATGGAAGATCAAGTAAGGGGGGCACAGCAGACAAGGCCTGATGCTCAGGAACCCTCCTAGCCGACGCAATGGTTACTAGGAAAGCTGTCTTCCAGGATAAGAACTTCAAATCTGCTGATGCTGGGGTTCAAAGGAAGGAGCAACTAAGGCCTGGAGAACCAAGGTAAGGTCCCAAGGGGGAACAGGGCTCTAAACTGGAGGACGTAAAAGAAAAGTGTCTTTAAGAAAAGCCTTTCACAATCTAGAAGAGGCCAGGGCACTCCTGTTCTCGCCGACATGGAAATTAGAAATGGCTGCCAGTTGCACTTTCACAGTGGAGGAACTGGCTCCTTGCTGAAAAATGCTGGCTAAGAAATCCAGTACCACAGAGACAGGGACCGTAAAAGGATCCAGCTTTCTCTGAGAAGCTCAAATAGAAAATCGTTGCCATTTACTGCGGTAAATCTTCCTAGTGGAATACTTATGAGCTGCCACTAGAATAGTTTTCACGGAAGACAAAAGACCGGGATTCCTAGCAATCAAGGGAACTGGAGCAACCATGTTGTCAGCTTGAGGCTGTCCAGGTTGGGCGGACGGGTGCCCGAAGGATGAGAAATGAGATCCGGGCAGGGATCTAGAATCCAAGGAGGAGCTAGAACATGAGACCAGAGGAAGGGGAACCAAACCTGACGAGGCCAGAACGGGGCAGTGAGGATCACCTTGCACCCTAGTCGGCAAGCCTTCTGAAGAAACTTCGGAATGAGTGGTAACGGGGGAGAAGCCTACAGTAGCCCGGGAGGCCAAGCATGGACTAGAGCATCTCTTGGGGGGGGGGGGGTCCCTGGTGAGGGAATTAGAGTGAAGAACTCATTGCACTTTGCAATGGAAGGAGATGCAATGAGATCACAGCAAGGCTGACCCCACGCAAGGAAGATCTGCTCTGCTATCGACCGTTTCAGAGACCACTCGTATGGCATTAGAATAGCCCGACTCAATTTGTCCGCTAAAATGTTGGGAGCATCCTGGGATGTGCATTGCAATCAAAAACCGACTGGTGGAGATAGCCCACTCCAAAACTGTCATGGCCTCGCAATACAGAGGGGTAAGATCTGGTTCCTCCTGGTTCGTTGATGTACCAGACAACCAACATGTCTGACTGAATTGCAATAGTCCCCAGAGGAAGAATAGTGTGGGAGGCCTGCAACACTAAAAGCACTGCTCTCCTCTCCGGAACACTGATGTGCAATCTGGTCTCGATATGGGACCACGTGCCTTTCTACCATCCTCCCCAGATAATGACCCGCCAAGCTGGGATGCATCCATGGTCACTGTGGCTTGGGCTATGGATGGAACAAATGGGCATCCCACTACAATCTCCAGAGTCTGGACCCACCAGAGAAGTGACGCCCTGCAGGTTTTTGCTGATGTGAATTGGGTATTCCATGGGGAGATCCAGCCAAGGCCACTGTACGGCTAGAGACCACCGTAGAACATGCATGTGAAGACGCGCACAGGGGAGGATAGAAATTGCTGCAGCCATAGAGCCCAGGGCTCTGAGAATGTCCGCCACCTTTGGTAACCTGGGGCCACGAATTAGTGATCCATGAGACCTTAGACTCTGGACCCTGTCTGTAGTTCGGAAGACTTTCAGTTGAGGGGTGTTCAGTCGTGCCCCGATAAAGTCCAAGATCTGTACCGGATTTCAAGAGTGACTTGGGCATATTGACCGTAATCCATAACAGGTTTGCAAGATGTAGGAAGAAGTCTCTGGCTTGGCAAAGACGACGCTTGGTGGAAGCAGCGAGGAGCCAATCGTCTAGGTAAGGGAATACCTGAATCTCTTGAAGCCTCAGGTGAGCCGCTATGACTGCCATTACCTTGGTAAATACCCTGGGGGCTGTGGTGAGACCAAAGGGTAGGGCTCGGTACTGGAAATGACTGTCTCCCAACCAGAAGCGAAGGAATGTCCTGGAGATTCTGTGAATCTTGATATGGTAGTAAAACGTCCTGGAGTTCTATCGAGCACATCCAGTCACATTCTCGAAGATGAGGTAGAATGGACTGTAGGGTGACGTTCTGGAATTTGTTTGGCGACAGCCAGGTTTAAGGTTGACAGGTCCAAACTGGGTCTCAGGTCCCCTGTCTTTTTTGGCACTAAAAAGAACCTGGAGTAAACGCCTTAACCAGATTGATCAGGGGGGGTTGATGGCTCGCTTTTGAATCAGCTTGGAAACTTCTAGCACTGCCTTCTCCCATTGAGCGGGTGGAACATCTGGGAGGCGTTTTGGTTGGATAGGAGGGGCAACAAACGGGATGGTGTAACCTCTGGATATTATTTGAAGCACCCAACGATCTGCAGTTATGGACTCCCCCATGCCATTGGGTGCAATGATAACCTTCCCCCGACTGCCTCCAGAGTAGGACAGTTGGGCAACCACTCAAGGCTGCTGTGCGGGCCTGTCCGAGAAGGGATCCCTAGACCCAAAGTTTCTTGGACCCCCCTATGGGATGGCATCTGTCCTGCCCCCCTCTGCCTCTAGGGGACGAATTGTCCTGAGAGTCCCGGGAAAACTGCAATTTCCCGAACCCACATCTTCTTTTGCCCTCTCTGATTCCTGGAAAAGGACCTTTGAGGGCGAGAGAAGCAGATTCCGACAGCAAAGTCTTCCCGTCTTTTTCACTCTGGACAAGGGTGTCACGTATGGTCTTCCCAAAGAGAGAAGAACCATCGAAGGGAGCATTCGTAAAAGACGCCTTGAAAGGGTTCGCAAACTGACAGTCTGACCCAAGCGTGTTGCATCATAGCTACGCCAGTCCCAGTCGCCCTAGCTGCTCCTTCAATAGCATGAGAAATGAGGCACATGGACGTGTTTGACACGGATTTCAGAGTATACATCTGCGGGGAGAACAGACGCTTGTCCTCCTGTGACAAAGACTCTGGGGGCCACTCAGCTAACTCCGTGACTAGGTCTCACTGCAGTCATATAATGTGTGCCAAGCAGTTCAGCGCTCGGATGGAAAATGTCGCTGAAGAATACACCCGCTTCCCAAATCGATCCACCGTCCTGGACTCCTTATCCGGAGGGTGGACAGAGGAACTCTCGAGCCAGTTCCCTCTTGGTGGCTGCTGCAACCACCATAGCATCCACTGGGGATCCCTTATACAATAAAACTGTAAATCCTCCACACGCAAACACTTGTAACGAATAAACCAACGAACCTTGGATCCTGGTGAAAAGTTATCCTTTGTTGCAAAGCACCAACAATTCCGCAGACAGTAATTAAGACAAACAGCAAAGACTAAGCGCTTTCACCCTGGAAACAGGGCATCTTCAGAGTACTGAATGTGCACTACCTACTTCGTTATATAGCAAACTGTTCCCTTAATTACACCTTATTAACGCTTATTGTTAAAAAAACTTCATTAGTTAATTGACAGACAAACAGAATTAAAGTGAAAGAAGTTTAAAATCAACAAGAAGTCAGGTTGCAAATGACTCGCTGACTTTGGATATTTAAATGTAAACCAAATACATCTGTTCTATACAACTGTTTGTATTTATATATGAATAAATACATAAATGTATATTTATCACAAGTTAGATAGTTAAAGATTGAATATAAAAATATAATTACTGATTCATTTTATGAAAAAAATATATATAAATAAAAAATAAAAAATAATAAAATATGTTAATATAGCAGCATAATGTATCTTAAAAAATATAATTTTATTATAGGGAAAATATGAAAACACACTCATTGAACTGTGACGTCTGTACGAGCTAAAAAGTAATTAAATTATATATATATAAAATTGTAAAGTGCATATAATATCTCTATATATTTATATAATATAGTATAGTAATGTAAATATTGTTGAACAATAATCTTATTAAATAGTGTACCCATATTAAAAAGATGTTGTTACAAATTTCATAATATCAAGAATTCTATCGAAATTCATCTAAAAGATCATGTAAAAGTATATGTATACATGTTTATTTGTTTATAGTTTAACATAATAATAAAATATGAAAAAATATATAAAAATTACTGCTAATAATAATAATAATAATAACTATATAAAAAATGTCTATATAAATATTAATATTGATAATTCGTTGTTAAACTGTGTAAATAAATTCTGTTACTGTATAATGATGTCAAACACAGTTATAACAATGAATTAAAAAATTAATTTAATAATGTGATGTAGTACCTATCTACAATATAAAATAATCAAAATTAAATATTTGGTTTACATTTAAATATACAAAGTCAGCGAGTCATTTGCAACCTGACTTCTTGTTGATTTTAAACTTCTTTCACTTTAATTCTGTTTGTCTGTCAATTAACTAATGAAGTTTTTTTAACAATAAGCGTTAATAAGGTGTAATTAAGGGAACAGTTTGCTATATAACAAAGTAGGTAGTGCACATTCAGTACTCTGAAGATGCCCTGTTTCCAGGGTGAAAGCGCTTAGTCTTTGCTGTTTGTCTTAATTACTGTCTGCGGAATTGTTGGTGCTTTGCAACAAAGGATAACTTTTCACCAGGATCCAAGGTTCGTTGGTTTATTCATTACAAGTGTTTGCGTGTGGAGGATTTACAGTTTTGTTCATCTGACGGCCTGTTCGTATCCTGGTGAGTCGTGTTCATAGCCCAACAACGTAGTTAAGGACTACGTACTTGATGACAACGTTTTTGTTCACCAAGATCTCCGCTTTTTAGAACTATGGTTATTGACAGTTTTATTTGAGTGATAACTATTACAAGGTGAGATTTCTTTAGCCTTGTAAGTTAATTTTATTACTGCTGGTGTTCAACATATATTTTACGGTTGGAATTCTTGTCCACTGTAAAGGCTCTTCACAATTGAACTCACCATTGGCAGTCGTGTAGCACAACTTCAATTTGTTAATTTTGTTATATACAAAACAGCGTTTTGCTTTCCGGTTTCATTTAGAAGGTGCTTCATTACCATCGGTGTTACATTACACCACCGCACGGGAGAACTGTTTGACGGCACCTTGATGACTTCCGAGAAAGAAATACAACAGTTTGAATTATTCTGTTGAATTTAATTGACAATTTTTGGTCAACAGACTTGTTTTTTGTTTTACTTTTTCAACGGCACTACCTAACTTTTTGTTCTTGCAATAAAATCGTCTGTTACTGTGGTGCAACTTAACGGCTTCAGATTTACGCTGTTAAAGATGGATATACAGCGTTTATTACAAGAGCACCTAGACATTACTAACAAATTAATTAAAACTTTGCACGAACAACTTAAAAACCCTACAGTTGAGGGTGAAGTTATTATAACAGAATCTCAAGAGCAACTTTTTACGCTGCATTCTACACCAAATACTAGCGTTCAGAAGCTGGTAACTAGGCAACACTCTACAAGTCCACCAAATAATGGCATAACATCAGGCAAAGATGAAGTTAATATTCCACCTCGTACCAACAGGTCAACCAGGTCCCATTTTACTGAGGAACGGAATCAGACTACACGTTTTGGCCGTTCCCACAACAACCAAACATCTAATATGGACTTGGATCATTTTCTTATGGCCCCATCCTTAAATAAGAGACAACCCATTACATCTAGAGATATGGGTACGCTGAACACTCAATTCTTAGAATTTGAAAAGACTTTAAGAACTTTCAAATCGCTTCAGATGGACAATGTGTTCCTGGAACGATCCCTTGAGTTAAAACAGGTACCAAAGGGACTACGCCTGTTCAAATTACTGCATGGGTTTCAAGAAGGCACGGATAAATTTACAGAATTACTACATCTTTTTGATAGAACTGGCTTAGAATTGCTAAGACTGATTATACGCAATAACAATGACAGACTGAATGTTTTAAAGGAAAAATTAAATACTTTAGATAGTAATATTAAAGCTGATTTGTTATATGAGCACAATAAATTTAGGTTAGAAAACATTTTTAAGGATATTGACAGGTACATTAATAAGGGCTTGGATATTAAAAATAACAAAATTGAAAGAGATAGTAAGGATTATAATAACAACAAAGCATATACCCATTTTAGGGAATACAAAAATATGCAAGTTCAAAACCGACAACATGTTATGAGTAATAGACAAGAACCAAGTCCCAACATTGATAATGTCAGGACTAATCAGGTTAATTTTAATTACAATGATGAAGTTCAACCGTTTTTTTTAGAACCTCCATCCTTGAGGAGATCGGAACGAATAAGAGAGCAACAGAGCAATCAGAATCAATATACACACATATACCACAACAATCAACCACACAGAACTCATTCATGGCAGAGATAGCCATATTTAATTCTAACCATACAGAAGTAGTTATTGAAAAAACTGAGGATTCAAATAAGATTGAATTATTATACCCCATTTTAGATACACGGATAACTAGAGAAAATTCTGTGATGGAGAACAGTCTAATAGAGAATGACATGGAAGTTTTACTAAACACTGATAAGAATGTTTGTTCTGTCTCTTCCTTTTCGGGGTTTAATTTGTACAATTTTACAGGTCAAAAATTTGATGATAAATATTTTCAATTACTAAGTAAAGGCTTTACCCTTTGTACCTACATTTAGATTAGACGTAGGTAAGGTTTTGACAAATTTAAAATTGTACACAAGACTTTTAAATTTGAAAATATTTTTTTACAACACAGGAGATCCATTTCAAAGTAATAGATATTTGACTTTGAAACGACACAGCACTTTTATACCCCCACAAAATTGTCTGATTCAGATTTTTGAAAAGTTATGTGAATCACATATTAGAAGAATCGTACAATTTAATAATGCTGTTACGAGCAATATGACACCATCAGAGAAATTTTGTCTTAAAGAACTTACAGATACAAACAAATATCGAATTATGAAACCAGACAAAGGTGGGGGAGTGGTCATTATGCACAATGCTGATTACAACAATAGGATGTCTAAGATGTTGGAAGATAACGAAACATACCAAAAAGTCAGTAGAAATGAGATTAATCAAGCCTATACTAAGATTGATTGGCTGTTTTATGAATTTTTAATGGATGGGAGAATAGACCAACAAACTTACAATTTCATCTCAGTTGAATTTCCAATCACCCCATCTATATTTGGGATTCCTAAGATTCATAAAAACATGAATCATCCCCCTTTTAGACCTATAGTGTCAGCCAAGGGATCTAAGACAGAACCTCTGGCTGCCTATATTGATTTTAAGTGTAAACCTATTTTGAATTCTATTCCATATATCTTAAAAGATTCTTGGCATTGTCTTGATATTATCAGGCAATTCATGACTACTTTTGATTTTAGAACAAAATTTTTAATGGCTACTGTAGATATTGTTAACTTATTCACAGTAATTCCTCATGACCAAGGATTGGAGATGTTTGAAGCGTGTTTAAACAAATACAATCAAGACAATAGTTCTGAAAACCGTTTACTCACTGAGATGTTAGAATTAGTTCTAGAGAATAATTTTCTCTTTTTTAACAAAGAACTCTTTAGACAAATCAAGGGGGTAGCTATGGGGGCTAGATGTGCCCCCATTTATGCTAATTTGGTCCTTGCTTATTGGGAGTCTGAACATGTTACTACAAGCATTTTTTGGAACAAAGTTTTGTTATACCTACGCTTTTTAGATGAAATCCTTATTTTTTGGAAAGGATCTGAAGATGAATTTAATGCATTCATTACTTTTTTGGGTAAAACAACAGATTTTTTAAGATTTACTAGTCATGTGTTTGTTAATAATGTTAATTTCTTAGACATTACGCTTTGTTTGGATGATAATAAGTTTGAGTCAGGTATCTACAGAAAGAAAACATACTCGAATTCATTTTTACATTTTGATAGTTGCCATCCTATGCATCAAAAAAAGAATTTAGTTAAAGGACAAATGGTCCGTCTGTCTAGAATTGTGAGCGATGAACTAAAATTTGATAATGAATTGGAGACACTTATTAATATGTTTTTGGCTAGAGGATACCCTAAGGATTTTGTTCAAGAGATGGGTAGGGAAATTTTAATTAAAAGGAACACACTATACAAACCTATTATTTCCCTTGTTACTAATATTACTACAAACATGAAACCATCTACTTCAAGACATGATACTTTTATTTTACCTTTTAACAACTGCTCTCAACAAATAGTTAATGCTATGCAAGAAGCCTGGACTAGTATTTTAGATTTAAGTCAAGATTTTAGGGACATACTAGGTAACACAGTTAAAATAACCTTTAGTAGAGGTAAAAATCTAAAGAATCTATTTGAACAGCATAATAATTACGATGTGTTTAAAAATTCCAAAATGAACAAGTGTGGAGTATGCCACGTTTGTAGATTCATCAACGATGGTCCTTACCTGTATATTCACAATTATGTTAAGACGATTACATGTCCAGGGCTATGCAATTGCAACACAAAAATGGTTGTTTATGTTGCATCTTGCACTGCCTGTCATGCATTTTATGTAGGGAAAACTATTAGAAAACTCAAGACAAGAATTAGTGAACATTTACGAGACATAAAAAAACATAAAACAACCAGTGCCTTATATAATCATAGTATCAATTGTTGTAATTTTAAAAAATTTATATTTTTTATTATTGACAGAATTTTTTATAAAGAAAGTAGTGGTGGTGATGAAAAGATGATCTTAGAAGCAAAGGAATGTTTGTGGCAACTTAGATTAAATGCCACAGCATTGCCTGGTATTAATGAACAAATTTCGATATCTAGTATATTAAAGCTTAGATCACAATTCATATGAAAGGTTGATTAGTTTACAAATGAATTCCTTATGTTGATTCAACTATTAATTTTCAATGTTTTTAGTCAACATTTTATTTCACCTTACATATCACCACACTATTCTATTTTAAATTAATGTTTAAATTAATGTGTAGAAGTTTACAATTCATAGTATATTATATTCAAAGTATATTATATTTATATAACTATATATATATAAATTTATATATTTAATTTTGATTATTTTATATTGTAGATAGGTACTACATCACATTATTAAATTCATTTTTTAATTCATTGTTATAACTGTGTTTGACATCATTATACATTAACAGAATTTATTTACACAGTTTAACAACGAATTATCAATATTAATATTTATATAGACATTTTTTATATAGTTATTATTATTATTAGCAGTAATTTTTATATATTTTTTCATATTTTATTATTATGTTAAACTATAAACAAATAAACATGTATACATATACTTTTACATGATCTTTTAGATGAATTTCGATAGAATTCTTGATATTATGAAATTTGTAACAACATCTTTTTAATATGGGTACACTATTTAATAAGATTATTGTTCAACAATATTTACATTACTATACTATATTATATAAATATATAGAGATATTATATGCACTTTACAATTTTATATATATATAATTTAATTAATTTTTAGCTCGTACAGACGTGTACAGACAGTTCAGTGTGTTTTCATATTTTCCCTATAATAAAATTATATTTTTTAAGATACATTATGCTGCTATATTAACATATTTTATTATTTTTTATTTATATATATTTTTTTCATAAAATGAATCAGTAATTATATTTTTATATTCAACCTTTAACTGACTAACTTGTGATAAATATACATTTATGTATTTATTCATATATAAATACAAACAGTTGTATAGAACAGATGTATTTGGTTTACATTTAAATATCCAAAGTCAGCGAGTCATTTGCAACCTGACTTCTTGTTGATTTTAAACTTCTTTCACTTTAATTCTGTTTGTCTGTCAATTAACTAATGAAGTTTTTTTAACAATAAGCGTTAATAAGGTGTAATTAAGGGAACAGTTTGCTATATAACGAAGTAGGTAGTGCACATTCAGTACTCTGAAGATGCCCTGTTTCCAGGGTGAAAGCGCTTAGTCTTTGCTGTTTGTCTTAATTACTGTCTGCAGAATTGTTGGTGCTTTGCAACAAAGGATAACTTTTCACCAGGATCCAAGGTTCGTTGGTTTATCCCTTATACAATGCCTGTCTGTCAGTGGGTGGAGAGAGAATTTTGTCCGGGCACTTGGGTATCAGCTCTATGGTGTCAGGCTCCTTCCATGCTCGCGTGGTGACAAGATCCACTAAAAGATCCGCCGGCAGGAACACCCAGGATGTAGATGGGCCCGTGCCAAAAGCCTCCAGGAACACTGATTCATCTGTAGAAGGTTTTTGGGCTGACTAACCCTCCACTCTGGCGGAGGATCTCCATAATGTCTCCAAAGGACACATCCTCGGGAGGAATCCTGGGGGAAAATTCTCCATCTAAATCAGAGTGTCTTCTGTAAGGGACTCGGGGGGGGGGGGGGGGTCCAGGTGCCTCCATTTGCATGTGTGCTTACGATGAACCTCTTCAGTGGGACTCTCTGAAGAAGGCTCGTGAGCCGTGGGGGGTTCCTACATGGGAAATGCCTGGAGTGCCTCTAGCACGGGCTGTCCCTGAGACAAGCTAAAGGGAGTCGTAACCGAATCTGAGGGAGTCTGGGCAGAATCCAAAGAAACAGGCAGGGGTCTTGATCCTGGGGAGAGAACCCTCTCCACCATGTTGAACGCTGATGGAGTGCGCACCTCCTTAGAACCCAAGGAGGAAGCTCTCCCCGGGTCCGTCGTGAAGATTGGGGCTGAGGCTAGAGTAGCCGGAGCTGCGAAGGAACTGCTCGGATCCAACAAGATCAGAGCCAAAGACACATCCATCCCCTCGGGTCAGACTCCCTTATCCTTGGGCCCAAGAGCTAGTTGGATCCGAAGAACTCAAGGTAATCACCGAAGTCGAGGTTGGAGGAACCATCGGCACCAAATCCCCAGCTCCGAAGATCCTTGGATCCATATACCCCAAAACCGCAAGCCGGACAGGGAAAGGAGAAATCGGATGAAAGAATGGCATGGAGGCCCCCCACAGAGGGAGAAGGGCCTGGCAAGACTCACATCTGGATTTGGGTACGAATGAATCTCATCATTCTGTCCATATCCATTTCAGAAAGACTCAGAGTCGAGTGCGAGGAAGCGACCGACTCGGATCTGGCTGGTTGCTGAGAGGATCTGGAGGAAGGCCTCAGCTCCGTAGGCTCCGGGGAAAATCTGGGGGAGTGGAGCCAAGGAAAAAAGTCTTGAGACCTTGGAAAGCGGTCTAGGGAAGGATTCCCGATCTGGAGACAGTTTATGGGGTCTATCCGCTTTCTTCTCTCCGTCTCTCCCTCTCTCTGCATCCTTGTGTTTTTTCTCTCTCCATTTCACATCCTCTTCATTAGGTCTAGCGGGAGGGTAAGTCCCAGACTGGGGGAGGGGTGGGCAGGAGTTGTAGAAGCAGAGGCTGAAGTATCTAAAGAAGATGCTGGAAGCAGGCTTTTTAGCACCAGTTTGGCCTTCCTATCTTTCAGAGCCCTTGGATTAAATCCTGCACAAACACTGCATTGGGTGGACAAATGAGCTACGCCCAGGCAAACAATACACAGTGTGAGACCATCCGCTGATGAAAGCTTATGGCCACACACTGTGCATTTTTTAAAGGTAGGTTTTGGCTGTTCAGCCATCCCAAAACAATAGCAGCCACACCTAGAAAACCCCAACACACTACCTGACCATGCACACACTAAAGGAAGGGTCTACACAAAAACTATAAACTTTCTTTTTACAACCGACGAACAAGCGTTAGGGGAAGGAAAAGGGAACTAACTGAGAAACTCTCTGAACACAAAAAACACAAAAGAGCACTTACAATAAAACACTAAAGCTCAGAGCTACGGAGATCACGATGCTGATGCACGAAGCGGCAAACGAGATCTGGAAGAAGGCAGCAGATGGTGGTGTGTTACGGGTAAGGGGGAGGAGCTTGGAGCTCGGAGAAGATGCTTGTAAAGTTGCCGGCTCGGATCCGAATACTTACAGGTTGCAGATAAAATGAAGTTACCTACTTCAGATCAAAACCTTTACTATATGAGCTAGACAGTATAACATCCTAAAAGTTAAAGGAGCAGAATACACTTTCATTCCTTCCTTGTCAGGAGGAATGAGGTTAGTCGCAGCAATTGTATAAGGAAAATCAGTTTTAGAGAAATTACTGCTTGATCTGCTTTAGGGCTGGAAAACAAAAAAGAGCCTAGGCTATCCTGTATAACCTGTCAAACTTCTTGCACACAGGAAAAGTGACTGTCAGGCAAACTAGAAGAACTTAAAAAACATTAAAGTATACAAAACATGAGGAATAACTGCAGGTTAAGGCATATCTTTCTTCATCTTAGATAAAGTCTCGGAAATACAAATTTTGTAGGGGAAGATCTGAAGCCATACCTTCCTCAGAATCAAAGTTCAAACTGAGAAGAAATTTCTGAAATATCACCACTCTTTTGCAATGCATGCTCTTCTGACAAATCACAGTCAGAAAGATAAAGAACTCTATCTTCCTGCCTTAAGTAATAGTAGTCAAGAAAAAATCAGTAACAAGCTCCTTAGCAAACCCCAGGACATCTTCCCCGGAAGGGAAGATTTTATAGGTTCACAAATAATTACAAGGCTAATGACCCCAGGGGGCCTTTTAAGCCTAGCCCTGATTCCCAAAGGTGACTAGATCAGTGTGTGTGATATACCTTTAAGAAGCACATGCAAACATGAGTGCCATTTTGAGTGAGCAGCCAGTGAAAGCATGCATGTATGCAGTCAATCAGCTAGTTTAAGTTTAATGTTTCTACTATCCATCCTGATGTGTTTCAGTTTGTATACAATAAAAGTACAGTTTTGTACCTACCACAAATGTAGATGTTTGAGTGCTAAAACAGCTGCAGTCATAACAGATGGGGTTATCCTGCCATCAGGCGGGTCCTCGGTTGGCCGAATTCCAAAGTCTAGGTCCGGCGTCGGTTGTAGTTGCTTCTTCCCTGACGTCAGTGCGGCAGGGGTATAAAAGAACCAGCCAACGCCATTTTCTTCAGTTTTTCTTGCCCCAGATGTCAGGTGCCCCCAGAAGGAAGGCAAAACAAACTCATGTAATAATGCAATGTAATATAATCAAAAAACAGTAGTTTGCAAGCAAATACACCATAAAGAATACCCCAATCAGGTTGTATAAGGAGGTGTTTGTCATAAGGCCTGTCCCAAGAGGGGATGGAGGGAGGGAAACCTGGACTGCAGCTGTATTAGCACTCGAACATCTACATTTATGGTAGGTACAAAACTGCACTATGTTCATCGTGCATACAGCTGCAGTCATAACAGATGGGTATAATCCCAAAGCTAAAACGGGGTGGCAGGCACTAAGTGGAAGTAGGAGGAGCAAGGATGCCCTGCAAGACTGCTGTGGCAAAGCCCGCTCTAGATTTAGAGTATAGTGGAAGGTGGTAGTGCTTGGAGAAAGTGTGCACAGAACTCCAATTGGCTGCTTCCAAAATATCCTTGGTAGGAACCCCACTGAGGAAAGCTGCAGAGGTAGCTGTGGCCCTTGTGGAGTGAGATCTGATGCTTGTAGGTACAGTTTTTCCATGAAACTAGTAACAAAAGCGTATGCAGTGGGCTATCCATTTTGAGATTGTCTGTTTGGAAACCGCCTTTCCTTGAGCACCTGTAGCATAGGACACAAAGAGTTGCTCTGATTTTCTGAATGGCTTTGTCCTGTCCAAATAATAACAAAGTTGTCTGTGAATGTCGAAGGAATGCAGTAGTCATTCCCCTTTGTTTTGTGGGTTAGAATAAAAGGTAGGTAAGTGTATAGTCTGATTCAAGGCTACACTGGATACTACCTTTGGCATAAAGGAAGGGTTGGTTCGTAAGCAAACTCTGTCCTGATGGAAAATGATGAAAGGTTGCACTGCCATGAGGGCTTGTAGCTCCGAAACCCTGCGTGCTGAGGTGATAGCCAGAAGGAAGGCTGTTTTCCATGACAAATATTGTAGTTCTGTTGAGGCAGCTGGCTCAAATGGAGGCAGAGTCAGTTTTTCTAAAATGAAGTTGAGGTCCCAAGCAGGTACTGGTGGTTTCATTGGGGGTTTTATATTCTTAGCCCCTCTGAGGAACTGTCTTAAGAGAGGATGAGAGAATAAAGGAGGATCAGTGTTGTACTGTGCAGAAATGGCTGAAGCATGGATCTTGATGGAGGAGAAGGAAAGTCCACTGTTTAACATCTCAGTTAGGTACTGTAATATTTGAGGTAAATTTAGAACCCAAGGATTCTGGCCGTTTTTCTGATTCCAGGCACAAAACCGTTTCCATTTGGCGGAGTAGGCTTTTCTAGCTGAAGGTCTTCTGGCCTCCAAGATGACATCCTGCACCTCCTTGGAGAGGAGGGTCTGTTGGGAAATCAAGAAATCCTCCATGCTGCTAGATTGAGGGTTCTTAGCTGACTGTGAAGGGTTTTGAAGCTGTGTTGGGTCAACAGAAGAGGCACTAGAGGCAGGATCCATGGAAGGGAATGCGTCAGGCTCTTCAGGAGTGGATACCAGTGTTGTCTTGGCCAGTCTGGAGCAATGAGAATCATTTTTGGCCTCTCTGCTCTGGCTTTTAATAGAACTTTGGGCAGTAGAGGAAGAGGTGGAAAGGCATAGACTGTCAATGTTGTCCAATTGAAAGAAAGTGCATCCACTTTCCAGGCCTGTGGATGATAGGTCCTTGAGCAAAATTTTTTCAGTTGGTAATTTTTGTGGGTAGCAAAGAGATCTATGTCTGGCAGTCCCCATGCCAGAATTATCTTTGCGAAAACTTGAGGATGCAACTTCCATTCGTGTGGATCTGTCATATTTCTGCTTAGGTTGTCTGCCAGCGTGTTTTCCTTCCCTGGCAGGAATTGTGCTTGAAGTTGGATTTGCAATTCCAGAGCAGTGTTCCAAAGGGACATGGCTAGTCTGCACAGGGGGTATGAATGAGTTCCTCCCTGTTTGTTTACGTACCACATCACTGTGGTGTTGTCTGTCCTTATCAATAGCTGGCCTGGATGCAGTAGGTCTTTGAAGGCCATAATTGCATTTTGTACTGCTAGCATTTCCTTTTGATTGATGTGTAGGTGCTTCTCTTTTTGGGACCATTTGCCCTGAATGCACTGATCTGTCATGTGCGCCCCCCAGGCGTAGTCTGAGGCGTCTGTTGTAATTATTTGATTTGCTTGAGGCATGCAGAAAGGGAGACCTATGTTTCTTTGGCATGCTTGAGCCCACCACAGAAATTCCTTTTGAAGACATGGAATGAGTGGTACAATTGTTTCCAAACTGTGGCTGTGTTGAGACCATAAGTTTTTTAGGTACCATTGAAGTATCCTCATATGCAGCTTTGCATATGGGATCAGTAGGATGCAAGACGCCATGAATCCCAGAGCCTGCAGGACTTTCCTTGCAGTCAGCCTGGTGAAGGTTGCCATTTTTCTGAAGTATTGAGATAGTTGCCCTTGCTTCTCTGGCGTGAGGTAGGCCATCTGGGGGTTTGTATTGAAGCTGGCACTCAGGAAAATTATTGCTTGAGAGGGTATTAGTTTTGATTTCTTTTTGTTGACTGTGTATCCCAGAAAGTTCAACAATTTTATTACAAAGGCCAGGTGTTTCAGAAGTATGTGCTTGCTGTCCGCTTGGATCAGGCAGTCGTCCAGATATGGGTATATTTGTACCCCTTGAAGTCTGCAGAAGGCAATTACTGATGCCAGGCATTTCGTAAACACTCTGGGCGCAGTAGATAAGCCAAAGGGCAATGCAGAGAATTGATAATGGGTTGAACCTGCAAGAAATCTGAGGTATCTTCTGCAATCTTGTCTGATAGGGACATGCAGGTATGCCTCCTTGAGGTCCAATGTTACCAGCCAAGACTCCTTGCCCAGCATGGGAAGAAGCTGCTGTAATGTGAGCATCTTGAATTTTGGTACGAGTAAATATGCGTTTAGGATGGATAGGTCCAAAATAGGTCTCCAATCTTTGTCCTTCCTTGGTACCAGGAATAGTCTGGAATAAAAACCTTGACCCTGTTCTTTTGCAGGTACCTCTTGAATAGCTTTCATGTCCATGAGAGCTGAAATTGGTTTTTGTGCCTCTGCCCTTTGATTTTGCGTCAGGTTTGGCATGCCTCTCATTTTTGGAATGGTGTGAAAGCGGAATCTGTAGCCTCTATCTATAATGTCCAGGATCCATTTGTCTTTTGTGACAATATGCCAATTTTTTGAAAATAATGCCAGTTTTCCGCCTAAAGGTGCTGCCATTAAAGCTTTGCTTGGCATGCAAAGGGGAAAGTCATTGTGCCTGCTTTCTGAATGGCTGTGATATATCTTCTCCACCTCTTGGTGTAGGTACTTGCCACTGTCTGGCTCTAAATGATCCTTGAGATTGTCCTCTACCCCTCGGGCGCCTGTATCTACCTCTTTGAGGTCTGTCCATGGCTGGAAAGGACCAATTTTTTTGAAGGCCAGTTTCTGCTGAAACGTGGAGGCTGTGCCTGTAGGAAATCTTTCACTGTTTGCATTGATCTTGCCTTTTCCTCCATTTTCTTTAGTACCTCCTCAGCTTTAACACCGAACAACACATCTGTTTGAAGAGGTGCATCTAGTAATTTAGCTTTGACATGATCTGGTAAGGTTTTGCTCTTTGAGCCAAGCATGTCTACATATGACAGACCCTGTAACAGCAGCTCTACATGAGGCCTCTAAAGCATCAAAACCACATTGCAAAGTATGTTTACCCACTTGCTCTGCACTATGCAACAAATCCTGCAACTCCTTTAAATCTGGTTGTTCAGGTTGTGTCATTTTGCTTTTCAACTGAGATAACAAAAACTGTTGATACTTTAACATATGGAACTGACAGTTTAATGCCCTCATGGTTAAAGTGGCCGAGGTGTATACCTTTTTCCCCCACCTTTCTAAAGCTCTGGAATCCCTCTCTGAAGGTAATGGGTTTTTGGCAGTAGAGGCCTTAATTCCCTTGGGACCCTGTGAAATAGTTTCTGGGTCAGCAGCATGGCTTTTGTATAGAAATTGGTGTGAATCAGGAACCCGGTAATACCTGTCAGGCTTAACAGGAGCTGGGGGTAAAGAATCTGGGTTGAGGCTGGCTTCTGTGTACACATCATCTAATATATTCAAAACAGGAGGGATAGCCAGAGGCCTGTGCTGAGAAAGCAAGAGAAAATCCCTGAGCCTTTTCTTGGAATCTGAGTAATCTTGGCCTTCCCAGTGAGTGTTCCCTCAAGGTATGTAAGGTTTCCCCAAAAGAATAGTCCTCGGGGGGGGGGGGGGGGACCGAGGGAATGGACTCCTCAGCATCAGAATCTTCAAAAGGGCAATATGAATATTCCTGGTCCTCAGAATGTTCTGAGGTAATAGAGGCTTGGTCTGAGGAAGGGTAGTCTTCCTCCAGTCTGGGCCTTTTGTCCGAGGGTGGTTGAGAACCCCTGATAAGAGTAATCAAATCCTCTGCCATTTTGAGCATCTGTTTTTTAGGCATGGGGCCTTGAGAGGGGCTCTGTGGAACTTGTCTTTTAGTTTTCATGGCTGCTTTAGATTTTGTGAAAGCCTTAATGGAAAAAGAGGAAGGCCTGAAGACACCTTGAGAGGTGGCAGGTGTGTCTAAATTCGGAGTTTGGACGAACTGGTAGCGAAACAACCCAAAAGTAGTTGAAATTAAACAGGTTTAATGAAGCGCTTAGTAAGCAAACTTCATCAGACAAATTACACAAGTTACAGAGTACTAGAAACATTACTATAAATACTTATTACATCACGAGTTAATTAAATACAATTAAGCTTAATTGACTCCCGAAAGGAATATTAGCCTAAAAACTAAAACTATAAGTTAATAAAAAATCTTGTTATATAAAGTTAGTTTGTCTGATGAAGTTTGCTTACTAAGCAAACGAAAAGCGCTTCATTAAACCTGTTTAATTTCAACTACTTTTGGGTTGTTTTGCTACCAGTTCGTCCAATTTTCTTGTTTTTTAGTAGTTCTTTTTCTTTTGTTTTTTGATTCATGGCGTCTGAAATCGTTGGAGAACAGGGTAGCGATTTCCCGAATGTGACACCCGAGCTTCTTAAACCAGGAGTGTCTAGTTCGAACAATCAACCTCAAGTGAACACTGAGGTCAACACCAACAATTCGAATACATTTGATTTATTGCTCAGCAAAATGGACTCGTTGCTGAGCAGAATTGATCTTTTGGAAAGGCAACAACGCAGTGGTCCTGGACAGCATGTTTCAGAAGGGTTACTTCCTGCAGTAACGGATTTACGTGTTAACTCCACCGGGCTTGCAGCAAATAACAATGGTACTGGCTTAGAATGTAGTACACCGGCAGTACCACACCCAGCGGTTACCATACCTGGGATTAGCACATCAGCTACTTCACCGGTGACTGTACCGGCAAGCACCATTGGTATTCCTGCCAGTAACGCTTTTTCAACCAGACGGACCGGCGGCGACATTAACGAAAGGCAGAGGAGAATTCCGGCTCTAACACCAGAAGCAGCACCTCAACAGAATCAAGTGGTTGGTCCTTTTAATACAGTGAACCCGTGTGTTCACAATCGTGTCTGTTTACAACAATTACCAATGGCGGGGGGAATTTCCAGCAACGTGTTAACACACTGTGCTCAGCCTACGGATCTAAACAGGCAGCATAACGTGCCAGGTACGGTGAACAATAACGTTCAAAATTTAATGAGTAACAATAATTTTGTGAATTATCCTGTTTTACTCAATTGGGTTTCTGATAACCCAACATTTAATAATTGTTTGAACAGGACATTACCACAAAACAACAATTGTGAGACTGACATTATTAATAATTTAAAATTGCTGGACAATGTTTTGCTTAAGATTAAAAAGTTACAACTCGAAATAACATATTTTAAGGAGTGCCTAGTATGGAGAATTGTCCCTAAGAGGCTGAGACATTACCAATACCCGACGGGTTTAGTGGCTAACTCCATTTTCCATCAGGAGTTAGTCATGTTATTCGATAGACATGGGTTTGAACTTCTCGAACTAATGATTAAACACTACTCCTGTCAGGTTGATGAACTTAACATTGAAGCGGAAGCACTGGACAATGTAGTGAAAATGGACTTGGTTTTTGATCGGTATAAATATGACTATGCCAGAATGTTTAGTAGTATTGACGAATACTTGTGTAAACTTAAATCTGTCAAGTTAAAAAAGATAAACAGGGACAATAAGGCTTATAGTGAAGGTACAGCATACCCTTTGTCCACCTTTAGGGCAGACATGGAGAGTTAATTCTAGGTTTCATAACAACAATGTCAACAACCTAGAACCCCAGTTAGACACTAACGACACAGTAGCAAACGATAATCAGGTGAATGTAACACAGAGTGAATTTCCATTGGATAGCCAAAATACACAACCTGTGGAACTGCGTAGGAGCGAGCGAATCCAGAATAGAAATAACCCCAACATTGGGCTTAACAATGCCACAAATGACAACAATAATTTTTTAGGAGTAAGACCCAAGCAACAACGTCAATGGACGAACCACTCAAACCAGAGGAGGAACAATCAGCATTACCGTTAATCCCTGTTCCACAGGTGGTTATGATGAGTTTAGATGACAGTCCTAACAGTTCCACCCCCAGTCCTAGTTTGGGAGATAGTATACTTAATTTAGACAATATAGAAACATCTGTTTTAGAAACAGTTAATGACCATCAGGGCCCGGTTATCAGTACCAATGCTACTGGTGATTTTAAAGTTTTTAACTTTTCTAAAGTCACGATTACGTCAAACATGGTGAATTTATTCTCTAAAGGGTATACGTATGTCCCCAAACACAAAACCAGACTTTGTTAAATCTATAATAGATTTAAAAATGTTCACTAGGAAACTTAATTTTCAACTAATGATGGGAGGTGAGGTTTACACAGAGGAACTTAAGTTGCATGTTCCTAGTACATACAATCCACCTCTGCACCCATTACTAGCTACTTTTGAACAAATTTGTGAGGTGGATATTAGGCGAAATAAATTTCAGGGGAAGAACTATAATTACTGCACTAATAATCCTGAACTTGAGTGTATAGACCACCTTAGACCTAGTAATTTACGTATCTGTAAACCAGACAAAGGTGGCGGAGTAGTCATTTTTGACAACATTAATTATTTTGACAAGATGACATCTTTATTAGACTCTCCATCGTACACTAAGTTCTAGGTCTGAAATTAACAGAGCTTATAAGATCATAAGAGATAGTATTGAGGAGATGTTTGTGGAAGGTAGGATCAACCAGGACATGTATAATTACATGTCAACTATGTATCCTAGGTATCCATACCTTTTTGGAATACCCAAGATACATAAAGACATCAGGGACCCCCCTATGCAACCCTTGATTGATGGGCGTGGTTCACCAACATATTCCTGTGCTAAAGTAGTAGACAATGTGTTACAAAAATACATTTCCCAAGAGGTCCAAATTTGTAAGGACTCGTGGACCTTTTTATCTAAAATTAACGAACTAAGTTATCAAGACCATTATAACTTTGTCACAATAGATGTCAAGGATTTGTACACTAGCATACCCCAAGATAAAGCTATAGATTGGGTATGTGACAGGTTAAGATCAAGGGAAGCGAGTAATAGAGATATATTGCTGGTTAGTGAACTACTGGATTTGATACTACCCAATAACTATTTTATGTTTGGGGATAATTTTTATCTACAGGTTATTAAGGCTGCCATGGGCTCACCTTGTGGTGCGAGTGTGGCGAACTTGGTTATGGCCCAATGGGAGCACCAATATGTTTTCAACCATTTATCATTCTCAGAACACATTGTCTTCTATACGCGCTATCTGGATGATATTTTCATCCTACTTAATGGTAACGAACATGAAGCATCAAACTACTTGGCTTATCTTAATAACACCACAGATCTTTGTGTTTCACTTCATCCTTTAGCTCTACTAATATAGCATACTTGGCCATCATGCTAACTAAAGATTCAATGTTAGCTAGTTATATAGCTAAAATTTACAGAAAACCTACGTTTTCAAATACCTTCTTGCACTATACTAGTTGTCACCCTTATAAGCAGAAGCGGGCTGTTGTTAAGGGACAACTGGTTAGTGCAGCAAGAATTATTAGTAGGGACAAGGATTCTGAAGACTAATGCTCAGTATTAAAAAAGATGTTTCTAAGTCGAGGCTATCCAAATAAGATCGAGGACCTCATTTGTGAGGTGTCCCATAAAAGAACGACTAAGTTTTATGTTCCATTGTTGCAGGTTAGGGGTCATGAAGATTGGGTAAGAATTTCTTCCCCAACAGTAGTAGAGTTTAGTGTTGATAGTGAAGCTCGAACAAACTCGATTACTCCTAGGTTCATCACTACTTTTACTGTGGATAGTTCTAACCTTTGGTCCATTATTAAGAAAAATTGGGATCTATTTAGAGCAGACTCTTTGGTGTTTTCTGAGCTGGGTTTAGCCCCTCAAGTTACTTACAGGAAAGCAAGGAACTTGAAAATGTGGTTCGAACAGAAACAACTTCCCACTAGGACTCCAGGCATGTTCAAATGTCAATCCTGTAACTTCTGCAAATATATCATTGAATCTAACAGATTCATAATACACAAACTCGAGTTTAAACTCAAATGCAGAACTAACTGTAACTCGAGCATGCTTGTTTACTTAGCTCAGTGCCAAAATTGTTTGGCTTTCTACATAGGTAAAACGGAACGTAAGCTCCGTGAACGTATTTACAACATACCTATGCCATTCGAAAACAAAAAGAAGTAAATGCTTTGGCCAAACATATTTTGGAACATCCCACACATCAATTCAAGTTTATGGCGATAGATCAGATTAGTAATGACATTAGAGGTGGCCCTACCCAGCTTAGACTATTGGAGCACGAATTACAATGGCAGATCAGGCTAGAAGCATATCATACTCCTGGCCTTAATGAAGCCTGCTCCATTTCTAGTATCTTGAGAATATTAAGTTTAAAAAGATAAATAAGAGTCTGTAGGATTTTATATGGAATAATATAGGACATTAGCTTTTTAATTATGTTTTTTGCTTTTAGTTTTGAGTGAAACATTTGATTGTGGCCAATTTAGATTTGTTGTTGTCTTTTCTTTTATTTATTTATGCTACTAACTACTAACTTTATATAACAAGATTTTTTATTAACTTATAGTTTTAGTTTTTAGGCTAATATTCCTTTCAGGAGTCAATTAAGCTTAATTGTATTTAATTAACTCGTGATGTAATAAGTATTTATAGTAATGTTTCTAGTACTCTGTAACTTGTGTAATTTGTCTGATGAAGTTTGCTTACTATGCAAACGAAAAGCGCTTCATTAAACCTGTTTAATTTCAACTACTTTTGGGTTGTTTCGCTACCAGTTAGTCCAATTTTCTTGTTTTTTAGTAGTTCTTTTTCTTTTGTTTTTTAAATTCTGAGTTTCCCCGCCAAGAGTGGCGTCGGTATCTGTAGTCGGAGTGGGGGCCAAGGAGCCTGCGACCTCGGGCACAGAAGACACCGCTGAAGAAGCGTCATCGGTACTCAGGGGCTGCGTAGGCGCCTCGCTGAGAACCAGAGCACCTGTAGCCGGCTTTAGCGTGGTGTCAGAAGAAGACGCGGACCTCTTATGTCGGTCCTTATCTTTGCGTCTTTTACTCAAAACTGGAGTCGGAGTATCCGACGACATAATGTAATTAAATTTTTTACCAAAATAGTGCTGGGCGAACTCCGCCCGACGCTTTATAGTGCGTTTGTTGAATCTAGCACAAAAACGACAGGCCAAGACGACGTGGTCTGGGCCTGAGCAAGGAATGCAGAAGGAATGGAAATCCTTATGCGGTATTTGCTTCCCACAAGAAATGCAATTATTAACTTTGACATCGGTCTGAAGCAAGAAAAGTTTCCCCAACGGGGTACTTAGCTTTCAAGAAGACTTCGGCTGAAAAATTTTCGTAAATCTCAGAAGCTGGCCGACCGGCACTTGCCAACTGCTTCTGCTTCGGGCACCGCGCGGCAAGAAAGACTTGAGAAAATGGCGTCGGCTGGTTCTTTTATACCCCTGCCGCACTGACGTCAGGGAAGAAGCGACGACAACAGACGCCGGGGACCTAGACTTTGGAATTCAGCCAACCGAGGACCCGCCTGACGGCAAGATAACCCCATCTGTTATGACTGCAGCTGTATGCACGATGAACATCTACTTAAACACCCAAGCCTTAACATCATCTTAATGCACATAAGAGCAACATGGTGTCAGAATGGGATCCAGAGTTATAGCCATGAGGCAACCGCTTAAAGTTGGAGGAATATACAGGAGTGGATCATCCCTACTACTCAAACAACTCGCAAAACAGGTCAGAAACAGACTTCTGGTACTAAAACTCGCTTAAATGGATTTCTTTCACTACACACACAAAACAAAGCATTCAGAACACTCAAAACAAATTTATTACACAAAATGTCTGAAACTGAGACATATTGATAAAAACGTTTGAAACAATATCCAAAATGCCTAAAATGTACAAAAATGGGAAAACGACCATATTTTCTTCGCTATGTGGTACTTTTTCTTATCAACTAAAGCTATTCAAAATATCCGAAGTATGCAAAGTGTTTTGTAAGTGTATGTAGTATTACAGTGCAGTTATTTCAAAGACTATTTTGCAAAGTACAGTTGTGTCACAGCATATTTCGCAGAGTACAGTATTTTGAAGAGTTGACCATGCATCTGATTATTATTATAAGTACCTGGTGTGTGTGAATGTTCGTACATAATTACAAAGGCCATCTTGCATTGTGTTTTACTATAATCTGTGGGCATGGCAGAAGGATTTTACAGACCTCGCACCACTTGTCCTTGATAACAATATTGCAGAAAATTGGAGTGTGAGCAAGAATACATTTTCATACAGGCTGCCTTTTCTCACAAAGATGCACATACAAATGAAACAAGTTATATTCTTACCAAAACATTCCATCTGAGTTGTTGCTTTTCATTTATCTTCAACCCGAGTGACTCTGAACAGTCACAAATCCAGCTCGGCTGTATACTCCAGGACTGGATTCCAAGTCCAAGCTCCTCCCCCTAACCATAATGCCCCACTCTCCCTCCTCCCCTTATTTTGAGTTTGTTGCAGAACAGCAACAACCCCATATAGTATACATGCCTATAAAACCTGGCACAACCGTCTATAGGCTCACAAACTCAGAGCTAGCCAGGATAAAGGGGCCTATGCCTCTTCAGTCCAGTCCATTACACAGCCCAAAAAAGACAGTGGGATGGAGGGAGGGACAGTTGAAGACAAATGAAAAGCAACACCTCAGATGGAACGTTATGGTAAGAACATAACTTATTTATCTGAAGTTTTCATTTGATCTTCTTCCTGAGGGACAGAGTCCCTAGCTACCAAAAAACATGGAAGGTCCTCATGGAAGGATATTCCAGAGCACTGCTGAGCAAAAAGATTTTCTGTTTCTGGACAGAAGATCCAATTTATAATGAGAAATAAAGGTATGTAATGACCAGGTAGCAGCAGAACAGATATCAAGTGGAACCCTGGACCAAAAGGCCGCAGAAGTTGAGAATGATCTAATGGAATACACCCGGAAATGTCCCGGTGGAGACAAATCTTTAGAGCGACAGGCCAAAGAAATACACACTGAAATCCAGCAAGCAACAGTAAACTTCGAGACAGGCCTTCCCAAATGAGGCTTAGAAAATGAGATAAAAAACTGATATGGTTTACGCAAATTTTTGGTTTTATGCAGATAGAAATGCAACTGCCTGTGCATGTCTAGTAAGTGCAACCTGTACGCCCCTCTGTTTTGGAAATTTGGGAAGAAAACTATCAAATTAATGTCCTGATTAATATTCAATTCTGAAGCCACCTTCGGCAGGAAAGATGGATTGGTCCCATGGACACTCTGACTTTATGAAAAACTAGATAAGGAGCCTTGACAGACCAAGCTTGAAGCTCAGAAACCCTTTTGGCCAAGGTAATTGCCACCAAAAAGGCAGTCTTCCATGATAAAACTGCAAATCAACCAAGGCAGCTGGTTCAAACAGAGAAGAAAGCAGCGCCTGCAAAATGAAGGTCAGTTCCCTAAGAGGTGTGGGGTCCTTAACAGGAGGCTGAAGAATAAAGGTACCTTTCAGAGAGGCCTTACAGAGTTTGGACGAAGCTAAGGAGGCCAGACCTTCACATAAATGGAAATTGGAAAGTGCTGCTAACTGGACCTTAACAATAGAGAAGCGAGCACCGTTACTAAAAATGTAAGCTAAAAATATCGAAATAGCAGAGACAGGCGCCATAAATGGATCCAGGTCATGCTGAGAAGACCAGATCCAAAAACACTTCCATTTGTTAATGTAGATCTACCTGGTAGAAGTCTTGTGACCCATAGGCAGGATCTTTTTGACAGGAGAAGGAAAGTCCTGGGTATCATGGAAATTGGAGCAGCCAAGCTGTGAGCTTCATGCTGACTAAATCTTGGTGAGGAATCCCTGATGGGTGCGTGATCAGATCTGGAACTTAATCCAGAGTCCAGGGAGGACACACTATACGAGAATACAGTGTGTGGAACCAAACTTAATGAGAATAACTGAACTCCCCAGCTGACGAGCTTTCTGAATAAACTTGGGAATTAGAGGAAGTGGAAGATATGCATATAAGAGACAGAAGGCCAAGCATGGACTAGATTGTCTCTGTGCGACTCTCTCAGAGGGGTATCAGAGTGAAATAATCACTGCACTTCGCGCTGGAAGGAGGAGAAGAGATTGCAGCAAGGCTGACCCCACTTAAGGAAGATCTTGTCCACTACTGACAGATTCAGAGACCACTCATAGGGCATCATCAGAATAGACTGGCTGAGCCTATCAGCTAGGATGCTGGACTTCCCCTGAATGTGTGTTGTCACCAGAAAAGTGGTCGGTGGAGATCGCCCACTCCCACAATCTCATGGCCTTGCGGCAAAGGGGATGAGCTCTGGTTCCCCCCAATTTGATGATGTACCAGACTACTGATATATTGTCAGTCTATATGGCAACAGTCCCGGGAGAAAGAAAGGCATGAAGAGCTTGCAATGCCAAAAGCACCGCCCTCATCTCCAGGACACTGATATGCAGACTGGTCTCCAGAGCAGACCACATACCTTGGATCATCCTTCCTATGCAATGCCCCCCCGAGCAGGGAGGTGTCCATGGTCACTGTGATCACAGGAGAGGGAAGAACAAACAGGGTCCCCAAAAGGAGGTCTGGGGATTGGAACCACCAAAGAAGGGAGTCCATGCAAGTATGAGACCGTTGAACAGGATGTGATAAGGGAAGGTCTAGCAAGGACCACTGAACTGTTGAGGTCCACTGAAGGACCCTCATATGGAGGTGCACGGTTGGAATAAGGGTGACTGTGGCCGCCATGGACCCCAACACCCAAAGAACCAAGGCCGCTGGGGGGAAACTGGGCTTTAAGAATGTACTGTACATAATGCCGAAGTGATAACAGTCTGTCTGGAGGCAGGAACCCCTTGCCATGTGTAGTATCTAAGTGAGCACATATGAAATCCAACAGATGAATTGGTGCTAGTTGAGACTTGTTGAGATTTATCTTAATACCCAGGGATGGGGCCATATGGAAAAGATAATCCCTGACCCAAGTCAGTCGATGCCTGGAGGGATCTGAGAGGAACCAATCATCCAGGTAGGGAAATACTTGAAATCCCTGCAGCCACAGGTGAGACACCACTACCGCCATCACTTTAGTAAACACCCAGGGGGCAGTGGTGAGTCCAAAGGGGAGCACTCTGAACTGAAAGTGATTGGCTCCCAACCAGAACAGGAGTGTCTTCCATCTTGATATGGTAGTACGCATCCTGGAGTAAAGAAAGGGGAGACAGTAACCTCTGGAGATGATCTGCAGCACCCAACTATCATTCGTAATGGACACCCAGGTTGTTGGGTGCCCACCGACCGTCTCCAGAGATGAGCAGTCAGGGTGCTCCCCCAACTGTCTCCAGAGATAAGTAGTCAGGCAATTCCTCAGGATTGCTGGAAGGGTCTGTCGGAGAAAGAATCCTGAAACCCCTGGTTCTTTGGACCCCTTATGGCATGAGGGAGGCGTTTGTCATATCCCCCTCTGCCCCTGGGGGAAGACAAATCCTGAGCATTCTGGGGAGAACCTGGAGACTTCTAAAACCACAACTTCCTGACCCCATGCTGATTCCTTGAAAAGGATCTTTGTGGAGAGGAGAAGCGAATCCCAACACCAGACAAGGTCTTCCTGTCCTCCTCACTCTGGGTTAACGTGTCACAAACAGTTTTTCCAAACACGGAGGAACTGCCGTAGGGATTGTTCGTGAAAGATGCCTTTAAGGGCTCTGAAAAAGCACAAAGTCAGAACCAGGCGTGCCGCCAAATTGCCACACCTGTCCCAGCAGCCCTAGAGACACCCTTGGTAGCATGGGAAAGTAGACACATGGAAATGTTTGAAATAGAGAGGGTGGCCATGTGGGAGGATAAGACCTTTTTCTCTTCTGCTGACTGGACTCTGGGGCAGACTCGGCGACCTCCTTGACTATGTCTCTCTGCAGTCTGATTACTTGTGCCAGATAAGTCAGCATCCATAAGGCAAATGTGGCTGAAGCGTAGGTCTGCTTCCCAAAACGACCAACTGCTCTAGACTCCCTGTCTGCAGGGTGGACCGAGGAGGTCTCCTGAGCCAGCTCCTTCGTAGTGGCTGTCGCAACCAACGTGACATCAACTGAATAACCACTGGACGAACGGGGCTTGTCTGATGGGGTGCCTTGGGATGGGCTCAACCAGGTCCGTTTCCTTCCATGCCCTACTGGAGAAGAGATCCACTAAGTGATCCGCAGGGGAGTGACACCCAGGAGGTAGAATTTCTTGTGCCAAATGCCTCCAGAAATACTGACTTCTCAGGGTTGAACTTGAGGGTAGACCACCCCCCCCGTTGGTGAATGATCTCCGTGATGTCCCCAAAGGAGACATCCTCCGGGGGTGATCGGGGGAGCGCTCTTCAAGTCTGTATCCTCAGTGATGGATTCCGGTAGGTAGTCTAAGTGTCTCCTCTTGCACGTATGCTTCCTTGGGGGCTCCTTAAGGGGGGACTTTGGGGAGAACTCGGAAGCTTTGGGGAGTTCCTGGATTGGAACCTCCTGGGGCGAACTGGCAGCAGGCTGTCCCAGAGGGGGCTGGACGGAAGACACAAGCCCAAAAAGAGAGGGAGTCAGGGTAGAATCAGAGAACAAGAGTGTCAAGGCTCTCAAAGGAGCTGAGAAGACCTTCAGCACCTCAAACACCGAAGGTGAGCAGACCCCAGAAGGCAGAATGGCCGGGGCTGTGGCTGGAGGCTGCCTGCCAGTGCCCTCAGCACCAAGGGGGGAGTTGGAGCCAAGACTCCTGGCGACAAAGCCCTGAGAGGAAGGGATGACTCCAAAAGTCTCATAGTCTAAGCCATTCCCTTGGATCAAACATCGAAACTACGGCTCAGAGTTGGTCCGTTCCAAAAACATCAGAGCCAAACCGCTCAAGACAATGGTCAGAGTCGAGGTACCACAGACTACCGGCACCGACTTCTCAACACCTGGGAACCTCAAACTCAAGGGCTCTGAAGCCAAAGGTCGAATCAGAGGAGGAAAGCTAGGGAGGAAAGTGGACTGTGTGCTCCCGGCCCCAGAGGAGGATGGAGCAGGCAAGATTCTCAGCTGAATCTGGGGACGAAGAAACTTCAATATCTTCCTGTCCACCTCGGCTGCGAGTGGATTGGACTGAAGAAGCCACTGACCCTGGCTGAAAATGACACAGAGGAGAGGTAGAGGCTGGAGATAGAGGCTGGAGACAGAGACCGAGAGGTCTCCAGCTCTGGGAAAAAGCATGTAGATCGGAGCCGTGAAGAACTCCGGCCCAGATCAAGCCGGGTCTTGGTGGGAGGGTCGGCCAAGGAACAGCGTTTGAGACCTCTTCCTGAGCCAACCCCTAGTCTTTTGAACAGACCCTCTCTCCATTCCTGGACTTCTTAGTCCGAGTTTCAGTCCCAGAGGCCAGGGTGGAAAATGAAGAGGAGGCCTCTGCAGGAGGCAGGAGGAGTCCCCTTAAAATAAGTTTGTTCCTCCTGTCGATAAGTGCATGGAGGTTGAAACCCCACGCAAATTGAGCAGGAGGAATCCAAGTGGGAGACTCCCAAACACACCACGAACAAAGTGTGGGCATCGGAAGGTGGAATTTTGTGCCCACACTCTGTGCACTTCCTAAACTCTGGCTTAAGGGTATCAGCCATGGGAAGGAAGGCCACACAAACAAAAACACACACACAAACAAACACACACACAGCTCACTAAGAAAGGAAAGAGGAGAGGAGTTTAAAAAAAAAAAAGGGGACCAACACTGAATCGTGGGTAGCAGAGGAGAGGAAAAGAAGACAGACAAGAAATAAAGCCCAAAAATGCACTTGCACACTGAGGAGCTTGGCGCAGTTGGAAAACCCTTGCTGTTCGAATCGAGCGGCAAATGAGATCTAAGGGGGCAGGCAGAGCAGGGCATTGTGGGTAGGGGAGGAGCTCGGACTTTGAATCTGATGCTGGAGTATACTGCCAAGTTGGATCTATGCTGGATCTGAGTCCCTCACAGGTTGAAGATCAAATGAAACCAACTTCAGATCATTTATTCTGCTTAATTCAGCTGTTTGAGAGAACACTGAAAGACCGCATTTCATTTCTGTATGCACCTGCTGTGTTTGCAGGGGAGGGGGAAGACCACCATATTGTGGTACTGGCTGAAACGTGGGAAGACCCAGAGTGCTTAAAATGTAAATTTAGAGGAATGTGCAACCCCAAACGAATATTACAATGGAAAGGCACTGTTTTTATTCAAGGGATCAAAAGCCTGGGGAAACTTTTGCAGCACAAATAACTGACTTGAGAAATAAGGCTAAAATGTGGAGTGCAGGTGATTTGAGAGATGAGTTGATAAAGGACAGGCTTGTGTGTGGTATTAAAAATGACACAGTGAGAAAGATTTTGCTTCAAGACAGTGATTTAACTTTGAATAAGGCCACGGAAACTTATCAGATATACAAGCTTACAGAAAAGCGTACACATATGCTTACAAATGAGAACAGCAGTGGAAGGCAGTGGCAAAGCTCATGCTGATAGTGTGCAGCTCGTGGTTAAAAGAAACAGGCCCAAGCACATGGCAGCTACTGCAGGTCCTGTAACAGTCCCTGGGAAACCCAGAGTCTTTCCAGCAAGTTCCAAGACATACTCAGTGAAGCAAAAGGGTGAGTCAGCAAAGTCAAAACATGTGCCCCCACCCAGCTTTAGTCAACTGTCATATTTGTGGTGGCAATCATGAACCCAAAAGAGAAAAGTGTTTAGCTTTTGGTCAGCAGTGTCATTCTTGCAATAAGTGGAATCATTTCAAAAGATTGCGTAAATCAGATAAGGCACATTCTTTCATTAAAAGAGGGCACTCAGAGGTGATTTGATAAATTAGAAAGCTTCAACCCTATTTTTTATGTTGTTGGTGTGTCAGTGCTTAGTGAAACGGTCAATGCAGCAGATTTGTGGGCAAAGAACAAAATCTTTTGTACTGCTTGGATTAATGGGAGTTCCGTAGAGCTCAAAGATGATACTGGCTCAAAGTGCAATGCTATGTCAGCAGAAACGTTTGCTAGAGTAAAAGCTACAGAACAACTTAATTTGACAAAGTGTGTGAAGCTTGTTGCTTATGGTGATGGAGATTCAAACCAAAGGCTCAGTGGTGCTTTCATGTTACTCTGCTGGGAACAGCTATGACTTGCAATTTTTCATAGTCACAAAAGACACGTGCAGTCATTAAGCATCAGAGACATTTGAAAATGGGACTCCCTTCACTTAATGAAGAGATTCACCATGTAAGCCAGAATGTCAACAGCTCAAATTTAGCTCAAACTTTTTTTTCTGAGTATGCTGATATTTTTGCAGACAAACTAGGCAAACTACCAGTTGTGTATGCCATGAAGTTACACCCAGAGGCCAGAACAGCACGAAAAGTTCCAGTAGCCATGCAGAGCAGAGTCACAGCCGAGTAAAACAGAATGGTGTAGCTAGAAATAATTTGTCCAGTTGAAGAACCTACTGAATGGGTATCCCCCATAGTAGTAGAGCATAAGGAAAGCTTAGATGATATCAGAATATGCACTGATCAAAGAGATTTGAACAAAGCATTAAAACGGCCTCATCATCCAATGCGCACAGTCGAAGAGGCTGCTGTCTCATGCCAAACGCCATTGTTTTTTCTGTCTTGGATGCAGTGTGTTCATTTTGGCAAATTTTGTATGACCGAAAATCTTCATTATTAATCACATTTGGTACACCATTTGGAAAATACAAACTTTTGATAATGCCATTTGGGATAAATTCAGCCAGTGAAGTCTTTCGGTGTGTAATGGAGCAAATTTTTTCTGGCTATCCCTGTGCTACTACAGTATGTGATATTCTAGTAGGAGGCAATGATGAAGTCGAACAGGACAGAAACCTCAGGAAAGTTCTGGGAATAGCACGTGAAGTGAATCTTAAGCTGAATCCTCAGAACTGCAAATTTAGACATTTTGTCAGACAATAGTATCATCACAAAAGGTCCTAAAGTGATGATTCCAGTGTCCTTGCAACAACAGTACATTAAGATCTTGCATCGTGGCCACCCAGGAACTGATTCTACCAAAAAAAAGGGCGAGAGGTCTAGTATTTTGGCCATCTATGTCAATAGAAATCGAGAAAGTACTTTCATCTTGTTCAGTATCTAACAGTACAAATCCACATCAACAGAAACAACTTCAGTTAAGCCAGATTCCTGAACTACCTTGGTCGACAGTAGCCACAGATATCTTTGAGTGGAATGGTCAACATTACTTGGTGTTAGTAGACTCTTATTCAAATTGGTTTGAGATTGACCTACTTCCCAACCTAACTTCCAGTACTGTCATTACTAAGTTGAAGTGACATTTTTCTGGCTGGTCTGCAGGACAAATGGTACTGAGTTAAGTAAACCACTAACAATCCCCTACAAACAGAATCCTGCCCCCCCACCCAAAAAAAAAACACACAAACCTTCAAAACCTGTCAAAAATTCTGTTAAAAATAGATTTTTTTAAATGAAAAGTTCACATAACACAAACTCCTTAAAAATGGAAAGACTTTCCCAAAACATTTAATTTCCAATTAAACAATATTTTTGTCAGAAAAAAAAAGTTATGCACTCACCATAGCGTTCCATCCGTGTTGTTGCCTCTCATTTGCTCTTCAACCTATGGGTTTCAGATCTGAGCATCACATCTGACTTGACCATATACCAAAGCTGTAGAATCCAACATCTGAGCTCCTCCCCTACCCATGATGCTCCTCTCCTCCAAATCCCTCAGATCGAGTTTGCTGCAGCATATCACAATCAAAATACAAATAAACAGGAAGAAATTACCAACAGATAAAATAATAAGCCATGTGAGGATACTTCAGGAGATCAAAGGTAGAAAAGAAGTATCTGTCATGGAGGGAGGGAAGGCTGAAGAGCAAATGAGAGGCAACAACACAGATGTAATGTTATGGTGATTACATAACATATTTATCGGATGTTGTTGACTTCATTTGCTCTTCAACCTATGGGACAGAATCCCCAGCCACAGAAAGAACTTGGGAGGCCCTCGAGGAATGATATTCTGGAGCACAGTAGAACCAAAGAATGTCCTGTTCCTAGAAATAATGTCCAGTTTGTAATGGGAAATAAAAGTATGAGGATTTCACCAAGTAGAAGCTGCACAAATTTCATCACTGGGAAGTTCTGACCAGAAGGCTGAAGAGGTTGTAAATAATCTAGTAGAATGGGCCTTAAGGTGGCAAGGTAAGGGGATGCTCTTAGTGGAATACGGAAGTTTAATACAACTACTTATCCAATGAGCTAGGGTAACCTGGGAAACTGATTTATCCGACCTAGATTTGGAAAAAGATACGAAGAGTTGGTCAGATTTCCTAAAGGTTTTGGTTCTATCTAAACAGAAGCGGGGTTTGTCTATGTACATCCAACATATGAAGCAGATACTCTCCCTGGTTTTGAAATTTAGGGAAGAAAACAGACAGATTGATGACTTGGTTGGTTAGCCTCAGAAGTGACCTTGGGCAAAAAGGAAAAGTTAGTGCACAAAGTAACTCTGTCCTTGTGAAAAATCAGACATGGGGGCTTGCAAGACAAAGCCTGTAACTCACATACTCTCTTGGATGAAGTAATAGCCACCAAGAAAATGGTTTTCCAAGTCAGAAACTTGAAGGCTACCTTAGCTGAAGGTTCGAAGGGGGGTGAAACTAAAGCCTGTAAAACCAAGGTGACACCCCAGGGAAGTGAAGGATCTTTAATAGGATGATGTAGGAGAAAAGTACCTTTCAAGAAGATCTTACACAATTTAGATGATGCCAGAGAGAACACTTCTATGCGAAAATTGAAAATGGCCTCCAGTTGTACTTTCACCGTTGAAAAACTAGCCCCGTTACTAAAAAGATATATCAAGAAGTCAAACACAGCTGAAATTACAGCAGAAAAAGGATCTAGGTTGTTCTGATGAGCCCAGATGGAGAACCTCTTCCACTTACTGTGGTGTAGCTTCCTAGTGGACGGTTTGTGTGCTGCAATCAAAATTTTTCCGACTGGGGAAGAAAGCCCGGGAGTTCTAGCCATTACTGGAAGTGGAGTAACCAAACGGTTATCTTCAGGTGTGGAATATCTGGATGGGAGTGTCCCGATGGATGGGACACAGCAGGTATGGAAAGGCATCCAGAGTCCAAGGTGGACAAACTAAGTGAGACCAAAGGAAGGGGAACCAAACTTGACAGGGCCAAAATGGGGCAATGTGGATGACTTGGCACTTCAAACTCTGAGCTTTCTGGAAAAATTTGGGAATGAGAGGAAGAGGACAGGCAGAGCAGACCATGGAGCCAAGCATGGACTAGAGAATCTCTCAGTTATTGTCTCAGAGCAGGGTTCAGATCAAAAAATGTGCTGTACTTGGTGCTGGAGGGAGACACGAACAGGTCGCAGCAAGGCTGTCCCCACATCTGGGAGACCATATTTACCAATGAAGGATTGCGACATCACTTGTTGATGTACCAGACCACTGACATGTTGTCTGTCTGAACAGCAGCAGCTCCCACAGGTAGAGAGGAATGAAGGGCTTTGCAATGCAAGAAGCACCGCTCTCACCTCCAGAACATTTATATGCAAACTGGTCTCTAGGGATAACCACGTGCCTTGGACAGTTTGTCCCAGATAATGCCCCTCCCGCTGGATTTGGGATGCGCCTGTGGTCACTGTGGCCAAGGGGGGAGGTAGAATGAATAGGAAGCCCTGGAGAAGATCGCTGGATTGAATCCATCTAATCAAAGACCGTTTGCAAGCTTGTGAGATCCTGATTGGGTAGTTTAATGGGTAGTGTAGGAGAGACCATTGTGTAGTTAAGGTCCATTGAAGTACTCTCATGTGAAGGTGGGTTAATGGTACCAAAATGTTTGTGGCCACCATGGACCCAAAAGATCTTAGGATGACTTGCTTGAGGGGAAGGAATGTCCATTATCTGTCTGACATGAGCTCTTAGGTTAGAAATCCTGTCTGGAGGCAGAAAGACTAGAGATTAAATGGTATCCAAATGAGCTCTGATGAAGTCTATGACTTGACCTGGGTGAAGATACGACTTTTTTAGATTGATAGAAATGCCCAAGGTCAAGGCTAGTTGGAATAGGTATTCTCTGGCTTCTAGAAGTTGATGTCTGGTGAGAGCAGTTAGGAGCCAATCGTCTAGGTAAGGAAATATCTGGAATCCTTGCAGTCACAGGTGAGCTGCTACAACTGCCATGCATTTGGTAAACACCTTGGGGGCTGTGGTGAGACCAAAGGGCAGCACTCTGAAATGACAGAGATTAGCTCCCAGCCTGAAGCAGAGATACCTTCTGGATTGCCTGCTCATCTTGATGTGATAGTACGTGTCCTGAAGGTCTATAGAGCACATCCAGTCGTCCTTCTGCAGGAAGGGCAGAATGGACTATATTGTAACCATCCGGAACTTTGAGTTGGCAACCAACTTGTTTAGAGAGGTGAGATCCAAAATGGGTCTGAGGTCCCCCATCCTTTTGGGCACTAAAATGAATCTGGAGTAAATGCCTGATCCAAATTGGTTTTTTGGGGGGGGGTCACTTTGAATATCTCTTTTTTAAGAGAATCTTTGAAATCTCTAACACTGCAGCCTCCCGTTGATTGGGTGGAACATCTGCAAGAATTTTGTTTGGTGAGGGTTTTTGGAGAAACGGTATAGAATCAACACTAGATATAATTTTTAACACCCAACAATCTTTTGTGATGGCTTCCCCATGCAGTTGGGTGTAGAGACAAACATCACCAGACTGCCTCCAGAGTCGAGCAGTAGGGCAGTCCCTCAGGATCATTGATTGGATTAGTCCAAGAAAGAATCTCGAGACCCTTAGTTCATCAGACCCCCTCTGCCACATGGGTGGTGTCTGCCATTATAGCCATTTCCTTCTCTGCCTCTGGGCGAAACGTTACCTTGTGAATCCTGAAAAGGACCTTGTGATTTACAGAACCACAACTTCTTACCTCCATACTGGTTCCTAGAGTGTCTAGCTAATAGACTGAAAAGTGTTGATTCATCAAAGGGAGGATTGACAAAGGATGTTCTAAAAAAAATCACATCCACATCCAGGCATGGTGTCTGACTGCAATGCCTGATCCAGCACCATCTGCAGCATGAGAGATCAACCTCATGGATGTATTAGCAATAGACTGGCGAGTGGCCACTCTTGAGGACAAGGTCTTCTGTTCCTTGGCAGACATGGACCCTGGGACAGAACAAGAGAGTTCTTTAAGTCCCTCTGTAGTCTGCTACGTGTGCCAAGTAGTTCAGCGCTCACAATGAGAAGGTTGCTGAAACATAACCCCACTTTATGAACCTGTGCAAAGCCCTAGACTCCTGTTAGGGGGATGGACAATGGAGCTCTGCTGGGCCAGCTCCTTTTTGGTGGCAGCTACAACCACCATGGCATTGATGGGAGTTCCCTTAGTCCAGTGTGACTGGTCAGAAGGGCCACTAAGGATATTATTGGGCCTCTTGGGAATTGGTTTCACTGTGTCTGGTTCCATCCACACTTTGTGAGACACAAGGTCACTAAGGGGTTCCCATAGTAGGGACACCCAAAAAGTAGATGGGCCTGAGCCAAAGGCTTAAAGAAACATAGTTTCCAATGGGTTAGGGCATTTGGAAGACAAAGCATCCTTGGAGACATCCTCGAGTGTTGAACTGGGGGACCCTTCACCTTCATCGAGATTGGTGTCTTCTGTGAGGGATTCCATAGGGGAGTCCAAGTCTCTCTATTTGCACTGGTGCTTCCGAGAGACCTCCTCGGTGGGGTGCTCAGGAGAGGTATCAGAAGACTCTGGGGGTTCCAAATAGAAAGTAGACTGGAAATCCTTTTGGGTAGGCTGTCCAGGAGGGGACAGAGTAGATGTCTCAGGCACAATTGTTGCTGGACGGGGCCAGGGTCCAAAGCAGGTAGAGTTGAGGCTCTTCTGGGTGTAGACAGACACCTCTCCACCACCTTGAACACCAAGGGAGAGCAGGACACCATAGATACCCACGCCAGAGCTGAAGCTGTTTATGGGGAAGCTACGTGAATCTCAACAGCCCCTGGATCTGAGTGAGGAGACGGAGCCAAGCTGTGAAAAACCGAAGCCCCAAAAGGAGACAGCTCTGAAAATTTTGTAGCCGTCCTCAATCCCTCGGAACAGATGCCGAAGCTGTGCTCCAAGAGTCTCTCTGCTCCGAAATAGCTGGAGCCGGGCATGTCAGGGAGACTGGAGTCAAGGTAACTAGCTCCAGGAAGACTCAGACCAGATAACTCTGAAATCTAGGGTCAGATCAGAGAAGAGGAGATGGGGTGAAGGTAGAAATATTCCTTGTGGATCCAGGAGGGGACAGAGCAGGCAAGATCCTCAGCTGAATTTGTGCCTTGAGAAATCTGACCACGATGCTGTCCAACTCAGCTTTGGAAAGGCTTCAGGAGGACCTAAAAGAAGAAGCTACCAAAGCAGCCCAGGAAGAGGACCTATACTGCTGGAGAGGGGATATAGGTCTGTTGTCACCTGCTCCAGAGAGAAGCTTCAGCTCCAGTGCAGAGGAGAGGCCTGAACGATAATAGCAGCCAAAGTGGTTGACTCAGAGTGTCTGGATGTTTTGGCGGGAGGTTCCCTTGAATGTCGGGATCTACTGGGGGATCTCTTCCACTCTATGTTTCTTAGTGAGGGTTTGAGCCCCTGAAATGGATGGGATGGCTGAGGAAGAAGAACTGGGAAGGAGTCCTTCCAAGATAAGGTTTTTGCGCCTATCAATTAGTGCCTGCTGATTAAAGCCGGCACAGACAGAACAAGCAGAATCCAGATGAACCACCCCAAGACAAACCACATATTCTGAGTGCGCATCTGAAAGTGGGATTATGTGCCCGCAAATGCAGCACTTCTTAAACCCAGCGGTTTATGGGTTTAGAATCGGCCATGCTGACAAGAAAAAAAAAATGACCACGGCACAAAAAACAAAACAAAAAAAAAACACACACTAGTATAAAGTTAAAGTAGCGAGTGTAAGGATTAAATTCAAAGTCCTATCGAACAAGAATTTTTTTTTAATCTATAAGCTGGTAGGAAAAGGGGTAGGGAAGGAAGGGAAAGAAAGAGGCAAAAAAAAACACTTTCTTAGAAACTGCTACAAGGCAAAATAAGAATACGGTTGATAGGGAAGGCAAACTATAAATTTAAACAAAGATATTAACAAATTTTTACTCCCTGACCAACTAAACAGCCCTGGGGAGCTCAGAGTGCAAGAACCGGATGCTTAGCGAAGTGGGGCAAATGGGGTCTGAGGGATTTGGAATAGAGGAGCATCATGGGTAGGGGAAGAGCTCAGATATTGGAACCAACAGCTTTGGTATGTAACCAAGTTGGATCCCATGCTCGGATCCGAAACCCATTGGCTGAAAAGCAAATGAAAGCAACATCAGATCACAAGTTTTTTTCCCCCCAGAAAAATAATTGTAGTGAAAGAATTTCTCCAACAGGGACTTACTTGCTTATCTTTTGAAGGATCACTAGCTGACTGACATTTCCCCACGAGGCCTGACAAAGGGGCACACTTCAGTGGCAAAAAACCTCTGATTAGATGCTGTCTTTATATTTGAGTTCCCACTCGAGCTCCTGAGTGAGTGTGTGTGTGTGTGTGTGTGTGTGTGTGTGTGTGTGTGTGTGTGTGTGTGTGTGTAAGGCACCCTTAAGCTTTGGAAGCTGACTGGTCACTGGAGTAGGACCCAAATAGCTTAGATTACTGCAATGCTGATCTAAATGTTGAACGTCCACAGTTTTGACAGTCACCATTCTGAAAGTGTCTACATTCATAAAATTGTTTAGATTTGTTAATAATGGAACTGGGTCTTGATGTGTTATCTTTTAGATCCAAAAAAATTCTAGAACAGCAGCTTTATTCATTTTTGACCAACAGGTACTCTGTACACATATTCTGTTAAAAAGTCAGGTCATTAAATTAATTCCTAAATTAACTAGATGAGATGGAGCAAAAGGATCTAACTGCCTTAGAGGTTTCTAAAAGTTTCTGTGGCATAACCCTATGGAACTGTTTATAAAACTTATCATTGTTATGGGTATCTATTGCCAAACAGAAAGTGACACAGACTTGACTCCTAAGGATACTGGGAAAAAGAAAGTAAACTACAGAAAGACAGCAGTCATTTTGGAAGATTTCTAAATGCATCTTTCTTTCCTGTTGTACTTTAATTATAGTCAGAACGCCTTCCTTTGATCTACTTTTAATGATGGCAACTTTGTGAAGGAGTTATTTTCCTATAGCAAGATTCTTATTAGCAGTGAAATACTCTACAACTGAGAAGTAGAAAGAACACATATACTTTTAAAAAATGATTTGGTTTTACCTTTTGTTTTATGTTAACTACATCACAGGTGTGGCCAAAATACAAAATCTGTGTCAGAGAAGCATTCAAAAGTTGATCTCTGTTATAAGACTCTGTTCTTCATCAAACTAACATTCTCAAAACCACCCTTTATTAGTTTTACTAAGTTAATGTCCTGCAAGTCAACATTAATTTGTGAACATTTAGCATTTAAAAGATAATGAATTTGGCTAAGAATGATAGTATATTTCTTAGTAAGGTTGAGTTTCAATCTTAGTTGTAGTATATTGGATTCTTTCCATTTGTAAATTTCACATATTGCAAGATCTTTTATCAGGGGGTAATTTGTTAGATTTAGGGGTTTATTATTTATTAGTAGGTTAGGATTTAGGTGAAGCGGTTGTATAAAGGCAAGAGCGTTGAATAGTTGTATTGATTTGAATAACTTTTGAATAGTTAGGATCACATGCTTAACTAGTGGGTGTACGTTCTTTGTGAATAAAGCTTTTTGGTTTAGGTTTAAAAAGGGAAGACATCTGGTGTTATATCCAAGGGATTTAAGTTGTTCAAACTAGATTTTAGTCCACTGAGGTGTCCCGGTATTAATGTATGGGTAATAGTTTATTATCTGTATTAGTCTGTAAGCAGTAATTATACCATAATAAAGTATGAAGTCCGGCAAACACAATCCACCCTTATCCTTGGTAAGTACAAGTTTATCATATTTAATTCTAGTAGATTTGGGATACCATAAAAATCTTGATATAGCTTTTTCTATATCAAGAAAGAACTTTGGGGAATATTTGAGAATGCGGTATTTAATTGAAAGAGTATTCTTGGTAACAGATTCATCATGATGACACTAAATGGACTGTCATCTCCAATCACATGGGAAGACTTTAGCAAACTAGCTATTAAATATATCTCATCTCACAAATTAGTTTATACAACAACAAAACAAAAAACATTACTATCAGAAATATTGGGGTTATATACTAGATGTAATTCTCAAGAATTAAAGATAGGTTCATAGGTAGGTATTAGGCTATCTGCTCGAGGGCATTTATAAGCCTAGCCAGTGTGTGTTGGCTTTCACCGCCCCATTGATTAATTAACTGATCCTCTGTCAAGTACAGCCAATGAAGTGATCCCAGGGGTGTATTTTCTGTTATCCATCCACTCGTCAAGGTTTCTCTTGAAGAGCGTTAATGAGGGGCTCTGCCTAATGTAGTTTGGAATTTTGTTCCAAAGCATGGGGAGTCTCTGTGACAGGAATCTATCCCTCCAGCATGTTCTATTTATTGTTGTGGCGAGGTTTAGCTCACTACAGCGTGTGGCCCGCAGTGACTTGGATTTCTTTTGGTGGAGCATGTCCATCAATTCTGAGTTGGACATGGCTTTGTAAGTCAGGCAGAGATCACCTAAGAGTAAACAATATGCCACTGAGTACAGCCGAAGTTTTTTTCAGTTGGGCTGCATAGAACATATGTTTGAGGCCAGTAATCCTCTTGTTGAGGTATTTTTGTGCTCTTTCCAGCTGTTGGAAGTGTATTGTGAGGTACATCCCAAATGGCATTGTACTCTATGGTGAGTCTAATGAGTGACGAGTAGAGGGGCACTATAACCTCTATTTCTAGATGCAAACCCTTTAGTAATTAGATGGGCCACATAGAAGGATTTCCTAACTACTTTGGCAATATGATTGTCAAAGGAGAGATTACTATCTACATGGGTCCCCAGATCTCTTATTACCTCTTCTGTATTAAGGGGGCTGCCACCTATGTGGTAATTCGTGGGTGTTTTGTTTTTCCCAAACGGGATGACTATGCATTTTTTGGCATTTCGCTTGAGGCCTTGACTTTGACTTTTGGAGGATGTCCATGTCAGCCGGAGAGTCAATTATGGCTCCCAGTTTGCAGTCATTGGCAAACTTGGTTAGCCATAGTCCACCTGTGTTTGCCTGTACTTCTGAGAAGTATATGCCAAACAGTTGGGGGTCCCAGGACCGAGCCTTGTCGGACACCACTTGTGACTGGTTTACAGTCGAACATGGAGCCCGCTATTCTTACTGTGCGAGTTCTGTCTGTAAGCCGGTTGGCAACCCATCTCGTGACGTAGAGGTTTATGTTCAGGTTGGTGAGTTTTTCTGTAATATCAGAGTGGGGAATGGTGTCGAAAGCCTTGGCGAGGTCAAGGTAGGCTGTGTGAACCACCTTTCCCTCATCTTTGGCCTTGGTGACTGTCTCGAAGATGTCAACCAGGTTTAGTAGGCATGATCTGCCCTTAACAAAGCCAAACTGGGTTGGGTCAAGTGTTTGGAGCGTCCCAATGTCTTTGTTAACGAGTTCCATGATGATGCGCTCCATAGCCATGCAGACGAGGCTAGTCAGGCTTATGGGGTGATAGTTACCAGGGTCAGTTGTGGCCCCTCCTTTGTGGAGTGGAATAACTGTTGCTGTGTGCCATTCTATGGGCACGTAGCCTGTGCAGATGCTGAGGTTGAACAGCGTGTTTAGGTGGGGGGGTTAGTTCGTTCTGTAGTTCGTGCAAGACACAGCCTGGGACACCATCTGGCCTCATTGACACTGTTTTTGGCTTTTTTAAAGGGCTGTTTTCACCTGTGTGCCTGTGATTTCCAGGACACTACACTTTTCCGGTATTGTTGTGGGCCCTTTTGGGGGTGAGGGGGGAGTGAAGTTTGCACTGAATCTGCCAGGATGTTGGCAATATCAGTAGGTTCAGTATATTTTGTGCCATTTTGCACTAGTTCAGTGCATATCTGGGAGTTGCCACTTAGATTCTTAACACAGCTAAAGAAGGCTTTGTGGTTATCTTTTGAATCCTTGGCTATTTTTCTTTCGAAGATAACCTTAGACGATTTTATGAGGGACCTTAGTTTCTTACTGATACTGATCAGGGATGTCTTAACTTCTTGGGATTTGCTTTTTTTCTGAACTAGTTTCCTCCTTCTATTGTATAGCCTGTTTATGGCAGGGGTGGCCAACCAGACTGGTTTCCTTCTCTTAGAGGAGTGAGTCTTGGTTTTGCTAGGGATGGCACGATCAATGCATCCTTGTAGGTGCTCATAGAGTGCATTTGTAAAGGTTTCTGCATCTTGGGCAGCATTATTCTTTAGCGTGGGGGCTGTGAAATTTACCGCCTCTGTCTTAAGTAAGGTGAAGTTTGCTTTAGAAAAGTTTTTTACTGTGGTTTCCTTCATTGGGGGTGGTGGTGGGGTGTCTGATTAGTTTATGGTCTGATCTAACCAGTGACGGGTTGACCTCCGGTGTGGAACACCTGTCACCCATGTTGGTGGTGATCAGGTCCAATATGTTTTCACCTCTAGTAGGGGAGTTTACCCAGCTGATCCAGGGTGTTTGAGTTGATGAATTCCAGGAAGCTCTGGGCCTGGGAGTTTGTACTCTAGTAGTTTTCCCAGTTAATGGTAGGGTAACTGAAATCACCCAACATTAGGGTGTTCGGTAGGACCGTCATGTTTTCCAGTGTCTCCAGAAAGGTGGAGTGGTGGTCCTGGGTCATGGAGGGTGATCTGTAGCAGGCCACAATTTGCAGTGCAGATTTGCCCGATGTTAGTTGCACATGGAAGATCTCAGAGGTGGTATGCTGCACCACTAACATGGAGGTATAGGTATCCTTGATGAGTATGGATACATCCCCCTCCTTTTGTGTTTTGGTCTGTGTTCTGTGGCCGAAACGTGTGGTATGAGTTGTAGCCTGATAGTGCTGGGGTGCTCTCTGGAGCCTTGAACCAGGTTTCAGTTACTGCACAAATGTCGACGTTCTCCATACTGAGGAGTGCTTCTAGCGTGTGAATTTTGAGATTTAAACTCCTGGCGTTGGGTAGCATAACCCTCAGTTTTTTGTTAATTCTGCTGTTTACGGAGGTGGGTTTGACTTTTGAGCCTTGCCTAAAAAAGGCACTATGGGAGCAACAAGAGCCTTAGCCAGTATTCGAAAGCCTAGGGGTGACAGGTGCAAGCAGTCTCTTGCGAAGGAACGCAGTTTGTCGAGCATGTCGTCCCAGTCTGACAGACACTGGATCCCCTTTGAATGACACCAGAAGCTTAGCCAATTGTTGAAATTGATAATTTTTTCTTTATACTGATGTATCATTCTTGATGAGGGTAGGATGCTACTCAGGGTCAGGGTCATACCAGCCTGGGCTACATGATCAGAGCACACTTCCATGTCTCTTTTCACGTAGTCCAGGGAGATACGTGTCTCAAGTCATTCACACCAACATGAACAATGACAGAGTCATATGTGCACTTGTTTTGGAGTGACCTGAGTGCTTGCATTATGTTGTGGACTCTGGCTTCCAACAGGCAGCTAACAGTAACCTTCTGCTTGCTTGTCCAGCCTAGTGAGTGGGACGTCAGTGTGCCTGACTATAGTCACCTATTACTAGTGTGTTAGGTAAGTTATTTTGCCTTAAGAGCTGTGATTGTGTGGCACACTGATTTTGTGTTTTATGTGTTGTCTGGTTTGTGACGGGAGGTGCAGGTTGTTTGGGTGTCTGCTTTGGAGGTCTCTGATGCTTTTGCAGGTTTTTATTTAGAGCTTCAGAGTATGATTTTGTGTATTTATGTGTACTTTTTTGCCAGTGCTTGTTTACTAGGTCTGTGTGTGGCTGGAGGTGTGGTGCAAATGTTAACATTCTCCTCCTGTCTGCTCCAGTCTTGGGTGGAGACAGCTTATTCTCCAGTTTGGCTATATAATTTCATCTCTCGCATATGTTAGTGTTTTGTGATAGGAAGAGAGGGTTGTCTGTGTACATGAGGCAGTTGTAACATTGCCTCAGGATACCCCGATTCACCAGCTGGACTGGCGAGTACACCTGAAATTGCCCTTTGGCCATGCCTGAATAGTGGGGTGAGCTGCTTAGTCGCTTGGTTGATGAGGGGTGAATAAAAAGCCTTTCCTGGGCAATCAAGTGTCAGGGTATATTAGTGCTTGCTATTAGGTCTGAGCAAGTGCTGGGCTGTAGGATGCTTTTTGAGTGCTTAGGTTGAGAGTTAGACTAGTTTCGGATGAAAAACTGAAGAGGAGACTTAGTGGAGCCGGGAATAATTTAACTGTAGCTAACCGGCGCTGCCTGATGAGCAAAACCGTGCAAATGCATTTTTTATAACAGGGAAACGAAAGAGATGGAAGTTAACCCAAAATGGCCAATAAACTACTAACTTCTGGGCTTGAACCACTCCTCCAGGGACAGATAGGCTTGCTCAAAGCTCCCCTCTCTCACAGGTGAACAGAGAAACATCCTTTTATTCAAGTAAGGTATGGGCAACTCAGAAACTTGTAACACAGCCCTGAATTCAGCACTAGCCTGAAAACTGGACTATACTAGCTTAGAAAGGTGGGAAACAAGGAATTGGTTTTCTTGAAAAGATAAGGCAAAAACAGTAAAAAATACACTTAAAACAGCTTTAAACGACTACAAACGATCAGAAAAGGCCATCACACTTTAGTTTGTAGCTTACAACAGTTAAATTATTTAAACGACTTTTTAAAAGTGCAGGCAGTCAAATAAGTACAATATGTGAAAAAAAAACAAGCTTTTAAATCACAATAAACGCTGGAAAATCAGCGTTTAGGCGGAAAACAATTAAGTACAGCAAGAAAGTACAGAAAACTGATACTTAATCACTCCAAAGTCTCTCTTCTAAGCTAGAAGGCTTTCATCAGTTTAAGACTTTCTAGTGCTTTCCAGTAGGTTAGTTACAGGAAAGACGGGAAACAAGCGCAGATGTGGTCTTTTAAACCAGAAAATTGAAAGAGATGGACAAACTGTCCAAATGGTCAATAAACTACAATTTCTGGGCCAAGAACCACTCCTCTTGTGGTAGACAGGCCACCAAGTGCTTACCAGTCCCACTGATAAGCTAGAAGGCTTTCCTCCATCACAGAAAGGCTTGCAGGGCTCAGAAGCTTACCAACAGTCCTGGATACAGCAAATTCTGTATCTGGACTAGGCTTGTTACAGGAAAGGTGGGAAACAAGCGCAAGTTTCTCACCAAGCAGATAGACCTTACAATGACCAAAGACAAACTTGTATTAAGCAAAGCTTGCATTATAAGCAGCTTACCTCCTTTCCTGTTTATACACCTAAATACTTTCCCTAGTATACCTATCTATAACAAGTGATTGAATTTCTACCGCTCTTTATAAACTATGCCCCTTATACTCTCACCTTTCAAATGATGTTAAGAAGTATTTCTCTCCTTTGTTTGCTGATGCAGTGACGTCTAGTGTACCTAGTGTATATATTTAATATTTAGCTTTGATGTTTTTTTTTATATGTATTGTCGATTTATGTTTTTGATATGCTGTATTACTATTATTGAAAAACGGAATAGAGGGTTTTTGGGGAAAAAAAACACCCCTGACACAGCTAAACCTGAAGCATCATCCACACCATCAAAAACATATTTCAGTACACAAAACTTGTAGTCCCATCTGTTAATGCAGTTAGCTCTTCCATTCCACGTGAAATCTTACTGTTTGGAACAAACTGCAGTTCTTCCTGAATCTGTCTTAAAATGGAACTCTAAATAAAATTATAAAACAATGTAACGATAAAACCCCTAAGGTGTTAAATGTGCAAAGTTTTTTGCCATACTTACCTAGTAAACAAATGCTTTCCTACTCTGGGGAAAGTGTGTAAAAGATATAGTGAGAGGTTCTGCTTTAAGAATTTTATAAATCCTAAACATGTAGATGAGATTAACAAACTTGTTTAGTACTGTAGATTGAGATTAGAGACTAGCTATTTGCCTGAAAGTAATGTAAGAGCTTCATCATGTCTCCAAGTTTTCTTTGGTAAAGATGGATCAACCACAAGCTATAGAAAAATGCTCTCATTAACATAAGGTTTCTATGAAAAAATATCTTCTTGATAAGGAACTTAATGACTGGGAAGACACAATTTCCTTAGCAGGATCTTGCGGGGGGGGGGGGGGGGAATAAAACAGTCTCGTATAGAAACCCTCCTCTAAATTTCAGAAGTCGAGTTTTATTTACTTTTTGCCCTCCTGAATCTTCAAAAACACCTGCAGAGATGTATATATCACTGTCCTAGCCACAGAATGTCCATCTAATCAAGAGACTAGCACGAGTTCCTGTTGTTCAATGCGGTTCCCTGTTTAAGAAGGCTACAGAGAAAAAAAAAGTAGCCAAATCAGGCATTATTGCAGGTGTTCTACCCTAAGGAAATACTCAAAAAGTGTTCCCCCCATCTTCCACAGAAACATTCCAATTCAGCATGAGCACATGGGACACAAATGCCAAGTACTAGTAAAAACTGCCAAGTTAGTATTTTTTGGCAGTACTAAACTCAAAGAGGAGAATTTTGGTACTTTATATGATAACTCACTCTTGTTTCAAGAAAAATTTGCAATACAGTTCCCTCTTAAAAAATTCAGAAATGAAGAGGTAGAATTCTGTTTCTTAAAGTCTTCAGCAACTTATTTGGATGATCCTGAACTACACTTCACAAACTTATCAATATTCTCCTGAACTGCATCTGACTCCCTAGACTTCATTTCACAGAAAATGGCGGAACTTTAAGTGGAAAGGAAAGGAATACTGCAGCAAAACTCTTGTCTACAGCCAATGACAACCATAGGAAAAGTCTTATATAACACTTTGACTGAAGCTGCCTGACAATAAGGAGACAACATTACACAAAGTATGATGTGGATAACGTAAGCAGGGAGAAAAAACAAGCTCCTAACAATGCTGATTTCACATGGTATCCTTGTGCACTTTTCAACAGTATGTAACCTGACATACAGTGGAAATTTATGCCCAGGAATGAAGACGTGTGAAAGTAGGCAATTTTTAATACCATTCAACACTAACTTCTTAGCAATGAAACTACAAAGAAAAAGAAATTTCAACACTAAAAGAATCTCAAATACACATTGCAACTATTATGAAAATGAAGCTCACTGTTGAATGAACAGAAAGGATAATCATAAAACACTATTTTTGAGAAATACTAGCACACAAGATAAAACTTGTAATTCATTTAAAGAGCCAAGTTACACATTAACATCTGAGTCTGCATGAAACCATCTCTCTAATATTTTTCTCTTAGTCTGTAAGAAAACAGCAGGATCAGAGACGAATCATGATCAAACAGGTCTCTAGACAAGATAATACTGTTAAGTCTTGTATAAAAGGCCTAGCTCTTTGCTTCCACCTAAGTGTGATACACTTTTTAGTTAACAGCATAATAAGATTCAAAGCCGTAATTATCTACCCTAGTCAGACACTTATCTATTACTCCTAGAAGGAACAGTTTCAAAAAGAGCTGCATCTGTCTAGGCCATATGCCATTTAATCATCCCTAAAGATATCTCAACTGCCATGAATTTGGGTCAGGCCCAAAATACATGGACCCAGTCTGCGACCATTTGTCAATCATATCTCCATGGAGAAGACAGATACAACCTATTCAAGTGAGCAGGCATATAAAAATGTAAATGTCTGGCATTATTCACCTAAACAATATTATTTTCTTAACTTAGTGGCATAACAAGAAATAGGTAATATTCTCATACATTTTTTCCTGACAAATAGCAGACTGTAAATCTCCTTCCCAGACTATTCTGTATTTATTAACAATCTGAGTGGAGGTCCTTAATAGCTGCTTATAAAATTTGCTCATCTGTCCCTTACTAATGACATCATGATTTTCAAAAATGCAAATCAACAGGACTAGTCTTTAAAGGCAGTGTAATTTGCATTTTTGAAATCTCTGCGCCCAATTACAAATATAAACCTCTAGGCCTTCCATCCACTTGAAACAGGTCACAAAAAACTGCCAAGAAATTAATTTCCCATTGGTCATTCAGTGACACCAATACTTTGGGCCTCAACATTTTTTTCAACTGCTGCTTGTCAGCAGAATTTAAGTACAAAAAATTAGGCATGTATCTAATGGATATCTAAAATTTTGGTTATGATAGTGATCCTCACCTCAAAGATCTGCCACTGACTGACTGAAGTATAGACAGACACTTATTTTTTGGGGAAAAGAGATTTGTTTTTTCTCCAGACATGCAGAGATGAGAATGGAGGTCAGATTTCACCCTTCTGATATCAAAGTTTATCAACAGGTTACTCAAATCACAAACCGAAGGGTGATTTTTATGACCCCGTAAAGTCATCCTTGTATGAAACAGGAACCATTTCACTGCATTCAAGAAAAGTAGGATGGCCAGTTGATGACAGCGCTAAGTCTGGTTATCATCTTAGGTGATGAAGACTGTAGATAAAAAGAAAGGCTAATACATTTCAGCAAAATTATTTTGAGACAGTGAGGCACAGAGTAAAAAACAGTTCACTGCTTGAACGATAGCAGTTATTTTTTAATGCTTACAGTGCTCCGCTTCAAACAGACAGGCAGAAGGATTATTTTTCTTCTTGGAATATTTAGTACATTTGCCCACCCCAAGACTTATTCCACCAAACAACTACACGCACAGCAACTATATCAATGGCAGAATTCAGATAAATGTTTCAGTTTTCTTCGAGGAAAACAGGTCTTCCCCATGAAAAGGCATTTTGTTCACGTATGTCTTGGGCTGCCATTTTCTGGTCATAACTGCATTTGAAAAAAAATATATATTTGACATAGACATTCCAAGCTTTTTAAGTATTTTTATTAAAATACATTTTAAACAATGACATAGGAATATATACATTAATACAAAAATATACCAACATTTTGCATTACTTTCATGTAGTATAATTTTTTTTTTTTAACAACTTTAATTTACTTTAACACTAAATGACTTGCTCAGTTCCTGCCTTCCCGTAAGCCTCCCTCCTACTCCTGAACATTATTCTGCATATAATGCTTCCACAACTTCACATGCGTCTATGCAATTTATGCACTCCCATTTCTAAATATCCCAACTCCAGTTCTTCTCTCTTTCACAATATTCAGCACTTCAATTACGTTTAGATTGTGACTTCCATTTTCTAGTAATTGCTTATATTGGCAGCCAACACAATTAAACGAAGTAAGGCCTTACCGTATCTAGGCAGTTCTGATCCTGTTGCAACTCATTCTGATCTTATTGTTACAGGTCTCAAAACAATCATTTCCTTGGTTATAACCATTTGCTCCCCCAACATTTCTGAAAAGAACTTGGTGTTGAATTTTAACAATTTGGAAACTTGTTACATTCCCCCTAAAAAACATGTTAGCAATAAAATCTCTCTTTCATATCACAACTACAGCACTTGCCATCTACCACAGGAAAAAAATGTCTAAAGTTGGCTCATTTATAAAATATCTATGCAAACATAGTTATTGTGCACATTTTTATAAGCTCTGCTTATAATTTTATAGTTCCCTTTTTAACAACAGCTTCTCTTCTACACACACAAAAACACACACAAAATTCTACTAGAGCTCATCTTTCAGTTAAGTACTCCCCTCTCTCTTTCTCTTTGCCTACAACTTTTACCAACCCCTATTACGGAAAGAAGTCTCTAACCTGCAGTCCAAAACTTTGCTTGGGCTCATTTGGCTGTTAATACCGTTACTTCTCTAGTTACTTGCTCTCAATACCTTGGTTCCTTTGCTAATTTTCCAGTAAATTCCATCCCCTTCTGCACATTTTTTTATACCATTACTTTCAGCCATCCCTTATAAGTAAAATTTCCCTTCTCCATTCCCATGTTGGTTTACTTAGAATACTTTTTGCTACTTTATGAATATAATATTCTGCAAGGTTATCTTCCTTAAGGACCTGCACAGAAAATCTTACTCTGCTCTTACTGCTAAAACTCTATACCCATTTCGTCATTCATACACAAAATCTTTGTACATTTAATCAGAACACACTGTTCAGTCCTCTCATAACTGCTTGCAACTGTAAACTTCTCATCTTCCAATCAGAACATCTGTCAATAAAAAAATACCTAATGACTGTTTCAATGCAAGAAAGAACTACAAATGTCCTTCCATTTCACTGCTGCAGTATTCATTACAAGGGGCATCTCCTGTTAAAGGCAGCCCGTCTGGCCAGTATATCAAAGCCTTCAGACTGCTTTATGGTACACAGTACGTCACACACATGCTCCCCCAAATAGTGCAGGGCAATAAAGGTGATGTCCAGATGTACCATCCTCACAACCTTTGACACCAGTCTGAACGTCATCTCTTGATAGTTGGTCTGAACCCCCATTCCATTGCTGGTTCACCAAGCTGTTACAGACAAGTGCCCTTTGGGTTTTTTTTATCTTATCTTTTTCTTCTGTATTCTTGCTTGTGGGGTTTCATGTCATCCAAGAAGGGTAAATGCCAGTGTGGGAGACAGACGCCCATAAAGACCGTCACGGGCAGTGCTTATTTTATATCGGTGCTTCACACGACCATACATCCTGTTCAATTTATCAGGCCTTTGTTCCTAAGACTCTCCATATTCAGCTTTCTACTTTGGCCTTGTATTTGGAGAACCAATGTCTTAAGCTTTAGTTAAAGACACGATGAAAGGAACTTCCCGCTCCAAGGGACATGAAGGTCGCCAAGAAGTCTAGGTCTAATTTGCGTGCTGTGCAGTGTCTGCCGGACGTTTCTCCCGAGGCTAGTGAAAGTCTGGAGGATCACCTGGCCCTGTCATTGTATTATTTTACAGTGACCTTTTCAGAGGCCCACATGAATACAACCTTAAACACATCCACTTCAGACATAGAGGGGGAACTGCGGATGATTATTTCCCAGGGGCCTGGGTGGGGGGTGGTCCTCAGATTCTAGTCAGGGAGGAAGTTCTTACTACTATTATTGAATGTCACCCAAGGTCAGAGCCTTCTAAATTCTATAAGGTAGATGTGCTCCTGAAGAAAAAGCAAAAGACTAAGCATATTTCTTCAGCTTCTAAGGACCTGCAGAGTGAATGGCAGAATTTCACTCAGGGGTTGTTTAATGCTGTAATGGCTTTGAAAGTTCCTCATGGAGTCTCTGTTCCAGCTCCCCCTTGGTCCTCCCTCCACTTAAAAGACAGAGAGAACAGGGATTTCTCTGAGCAGGAGGTGGATTCAGATCCCTTGCTTATTCATCTCAGATTCTCTCTCCTTTTGACTATAAGTCTGAGGAAGAGAAATCTACTAGTCCAGACACTCCTTTTGAGGAAATTTCTTTTGGGGACACAATCTCCAGAACAATAGAGTTTTTTTAAAATGGGACTATGCCCAGTTTTCTGAGGTACAAAAGAGGTATTAGGAGCTCCTGCAAATGGACTCTCCTAGCCCTTCTGCTGTTCCTCCTGTTTTAGCTGCTTTGTTGGACGTTTTACCTACTGCATCTAACATTCCTAATTCCCAGCCCCTGCCCACAAGAAACCCGACAGGTTCTATAGGGTGCCAGTGGGGTATAAATTTCTATACAAGTGCCCTTCTGCTGACCCGTCTGTGGCATCTGACATGTCATGTCAGTTGCTGTCTTCTACTACGTTACTTCCTTCTGATAAGGACAGCAGAACTATGGAAAGGTTAGGTAAGAAGTTTTATACCTCTGATACCTTGGCTTTTAGGGCCATCAATCATCACACCCATATGTACAAATACATTCTGGCTCTTCCTTCCCAAGCCCATCAGGTAATTTCTGATCTCCCAGACTCTGAAAGGAAGACTTATGCTCTTTCGCTATTAAGGATTTTGCCCCAGGTGGCTCACCATTCCATTAAGTGTAGTTATGATGCAGCAGATGCTTCTTCTAGGGCTGCTGCGCCTTTGGTTCTGTGATGCGGAGATATCCCTGGCTTTGGCTTCAACCTTTGCTTATTTGTTTGGTGAAGCTGCTGCTGATTTAAGTTTTCAGTATAAGGAAAAGGCCTAGCAGGAACTTAAACAAGTTTTTGTTTCTCCCGTGCCTAAATTTAAGAGAAATTACCCCAATAAGCCAGCCTTTGTTTGCAGGCAGTCTTGCCCTCCACCCAAGGATAAGAAGGGTGGGAAAAAGTGGGCTCCGCCTCCTAAAGATACCCAAACTTCTGTGTCACAGAAATCTCCTTTACCTGACAAACCAGGTGCTATCTGACAATCATGTTTTTCTCAGCCACATTCCTCTCTTTCTCTTCCTGTTTGGTTAAAGATTACTCAGGATTCCTGGGTTCTGTCCATTATAATCCACCTAAGGTATTTCATAGGCAAGAAATATCTTTCCCCTTTTATCGGCATCCCTCAAGGGCAGCCATCTTTTCAGGGAGTGCTTCAAGATCTCTCGATTCAGGGAACTACTCAGGAAGTTACAGTTTTCTAAAGGGGGAAAGATGTTTTACTCCAGAATGTTTTTGGTGGCCAGGAAAGAGGGCACTTGGAAACCTATTCTGGAACTCTTGTCATCTAAACATTTTTCTGAAGATCTCCTTTTTGAATGTTGTACCTTCAGACTTTGTTCCCTCTTCTGTTTCATTGGGCTTATCTGAGGTCTCTGGACCTCAAGGATGCTTATTTTCATAACCTGATTCATCTCCTTGTCAGGAAGTTTGTGTTTTTTTGTTGCTTCCTGGTATTTTCAGTTCTCTGTCTTGCTGTTTCACCTTTCTACTGCCCAAGGTTACTCACCAAATGCCTTGAGTCTGTGACTGCATTTTGCAGGCTAAGGGGGATCCAAGTCTTTCCTTACTTGAATGACCTCCTGCTACAGACATCCCCTCCAGAGACTTTGTTGCAAAATCTTAATTTTGCCGTCTCCCTTCTGTGAAGCCTGGGGATCAGTATAAATTTCAAAAAGTCCTTTATGACTGATTGGGGGGTGGCGGCAAGGTCTCATTCTTCTTTATAGGTTGGCATTCCTATTGTGGGAACTAGCTATCCAGTAGCAAACGACTCCAAGCAGTTTACATTCCTTCAGATCAAAATACTGGGGCAGACTCTCTGAGCAGGTGCATAACTCAATCCCATTAATGGATGCTTCACAGGGATGAGTTTCTCAATATTCTCCACCAGCGAGGTACTCAAATGGATCTTTTTGCCTCCTCTCTGAAAAGACAACTTCCTCCACTTTGTGCCAGAGTTCCAGGTCCTCTGGTTTGGAAAGTGGACGCCCTCTCATTCATGGAATGGGATGTTTCTTAATGCCTTCCCATCCTCTTCTCCACATCCCGAATATCCTGTTCAAAACACAACCGGATGCTCCTAAAATCTTGTTGGTGACTCCCTTTTGGACAAGACAGGACTTGCCCCCTCTTCTTATGCATTTAGACAAGATCAGTCATCACAACTTACCTCACAGGGTGGAACTACTCACACAAGACAAGGGATCTCTCATCCATTCCCACCAGTCCACTCCAACTGACACTGTGGGAGACAGGATTTTGATTCCAGAGATACACAGATTTTTTCTGAGAATGTGCTTAGGGTCATGCAGGAGACCAGGAAACCCACTATGAGGAAATCCTACTTATCCAAATGGAAGAGGTTTTCTGTTTGGTGTCTTTATCGTAACCTGGATCCACTTTCTGTGGATGTTCCTTTGGTTCATTTCTCTGTGTGAATTGCTCAGTGCTGGGTTGGCTATTCTCCTGTTAAAGCCCACTTACCAGCTATTTCTGCTTGTCTACCTTTATTATCTCATTTGGCTTCGAGACTTGAAGCCAAGCAATTCCTTAAAGGCATCCTACATATTAGCCCTCCCAGGAAGCCTGTTCCTCCTTCCTGGGATCTTACCTTTGTTTTAGGAAAACTGACCCATGCTCCTTTTGAGACTGCAACTTCAGCAACCTTGCAGCACTGCTCTTGGAAGACATTTTTTTCTGTTAGCTCTTCCTTCTGCCAAGATGCATGCCTGAGCTTCAAGTCCTTATGGCTTGTCATCCTTTTTTGGTGTTTCATAAGGACATGGTGTACCTTTGTACTAATTATTTTATGGCCAAGGTGGTGAAGGAGTTTTCTTTTTAATCAGTCTATTCATTTGCCCACTTTTTTCCCTTCTCTGCAATCTGCCAGTGAGAAGGTGATCCACAAGTCGGATGTGCAAAGACAACTTAGATTTTACTTGGGGATAAGATTTAGACTTTTTGCAACTCTGGTCAGCTCTTTGTTCCTTTTCTTCCTAGCTCCTTAGGACTGGCTGTGTACAAGCAAACCATTTCTTCTTGGATTTCTACAACCATATCTTTTTGCTATTCCTTTCATGGTAACAATCTTCCTTCTTCTGTTAAGGCTCATTCTACTAGAACCGCGGCTTCTATACAAACACTATTCTTGATGCAGCTACCTGGACTTCTGTGCAATACATTTACCAAGCATTACAAGTCAGATGGAACTTCCAGAACTAGAGCTGGTTTTGCTAGGGCCATCCCTTATGGGTTTCTAGAGAGCTCTGCTGGTCCTTCCTCCTCCCTCTCTCCTTCCTGAGCTTTGCCATTCTCCCTATTGTAATTAATACTGCAACAGTAAAATGGAAGGACATAGTACGTTGCATAAGATCTTACCATAATGGTAGATATCCCTTCTCTTCACTATTGCAGTATTCACCCCCACGCTCCTCCCCCTGGTCCTTTTCTCTTCTGGATGTACCCACTGCCCCTTTTCTCCTTGGACTGGCATTCCATTTTTGTGGATGGTATGCCCGGACATCACCTTTATGCCCAATGCTAAATGAAGAGCATGCGTGTGACACACAGTGTTCCTTAAAGCAAACTAAAGGCTTTGGTAAATTGGCCAGACGTCAGGCCACCTATGGCAGGAGATCCCTATTGTAATGAATACTGCAACAGTGAAGAGAAGGACATCTACCATTATGGTAAGATCTTACACAACTGTACTTTTCCCATGCATTTGATCATTTTGTCTTGCAAGCCTGTTTGCTTAAAAAAAAACTTGTCTGTAGCTTACACCATGGCTGTTAATCTACACATCTACCCCCTGTAAAACACCTTATTAATTCTACATATGTGACTGATGCACTTTTATATCCCCTACCCCAGAAGCCCAAGGTGACAACACTATATTAACTTTAACTTTCTTCTTTAAATCCTTTCTTTGTTACAATGTAAAGCATGCATATGTTACAAGTAAGAAAAAGTGCTCTCTTGCTTTATTATCCGTAAGTACAACAGTCACTGATAAGACTTTGTCTCCCCATCTTCACATTTAAAATAGCTCTGACTGCACCCTAAACAAATTATTTTTATAAAATATAAAAAAAAAACTAACTTTAACTATAGGAGATTAATAGGCTAATGTTTCTGGGGCCCTTACAAGCCTAGCCAAAAGTTCATCTCAAAAAAGAAACCCCAATCAGCACCTGTTGCCCCCGTCAATGAGGGACAAAGGTGAAACCCCTGGGACAAATATGTGGTCACCCATCCACTCATCAAGGATGTGCTTGAAGACGGTCAGCAACATACTTTGTTTGATGTGTAAGGGGAGTTATTCCACAGGCCGGGCAGCCTCTGGGAGACAAACCTGTCTCTCCAGCAGGTTTTGTTAATGTCACATATTAGATTTAAGCCTTTTGATTGGGTACTACACGAGAAGTTAGACTTACAGATATGGAGCATCTCTACTAGAGCAGGGTCTGACACTGCCTTGTAGCCAAGAGAAAGATCACCTCTGAGCAAGCTGCACAATACAGGGTAGAATGATGGTGATTTGAGCCTGTCCACCCAGGACCAGTGTTGGAGGCCACTGATTCAAACAGTCACTAGAGCCATTGATGAGAGCACAGCAGTCCATACAGCATACCTGGACTTGGCTAAGGCCTTTGACAAAATACCCCAATCAGGCATCATAGATAAGCTAAACAGCTTAAAAGTAAACCCTTTTGTCACTAGATGGGTTGCAAACTGGCTAAAGGACAGAACCCATAAAGTTAAAATCGCTGGAGCAATGTCAGACTCAAAGCCAGTCACAAGTGGTGTCCCACAGGGATCTGTCCTGGGACCCCTCTTGTTCCGCATTTATTTCTCAGATGTTAAAGCAAACATGGGTGGGCTGTGGCTGACAAAGTTCGCAGATGACTGCAAACTAGGTGCCATAGTCAATACACCAGCAGATACACACATCCTACAAAAAGGCCTCACTGAAACGGACAACTGGTGCCGTAGTCACGGCCTTAAACTAAATGCCAAAAAATGTATAGTTATCCCTTTTGGAAAAAATAAAATACCCACAAATTATCATATTGACAGCAACCCACTGAGTACGGAAAAAGTAATCAGAGACCTAGGGACCCAAGTAGACAGCGACCTCTCATTTGACACCCACGTTGCCAAAGTGGTTAGAAAAACATTCTACCTTGCACACCTCATCACGAAGGGTTTCACATCCAGATCCAAGGATGTCATTGTACCCCTATATTCCTCCCTCATCAGACCCATGATTGAGTACAATGCCCCATTTGGTATGTACCTCACCCGGCACTTACAACAGCTGGAGAGACCACAAAAGTACCTCACCAAAAGGATCAAGGGTCTCCAACATATGTCTTATTCTGCCAGACTAAAGAAACTTCAGCTCTATTCAGTAGCATACCGCCTGCTCAGAGGTGATCCCTGCCTGACATACAAGGCCATGTCCAATCAGGATCTGATGGACATGCTACACCTCAAAAAATCCAAATCCATCAGGACCACGAGAGCTAAAGACTTAAACCTCGGCAAAAGTATGAATAGGACATGCTGGAGGGATAGATTCATAACCCAGAGGCTTCCCATGCTTTGGAACAGAATCCCAGTTCAGATAGGCAGAGCCCCTCACTGAATCTCTTCAAGAGAAATCTTGATGAGTGGATGGGAGATCGTAAGTTTACCCCAGGGGTCACATCTGTGTCACTGCTAGACAGAGGCACAGTAAACTAATTCTATTATATAAGGGGACCTTCACTGTGTCACTACTAGACAGAGGCACAGTATTCTAGATTTTATCTGTACATTTTTGTACCATTTCATGGGGTGGCAAAAGCCAAATCACTATGGCTAGGCTTACAAATGCCCCTGGCAGATAGCCTAGTACTATACTATGAAACTATGAAGTATTTTTGTGGTCTTTCCAGTTGCTGGTGTTTGGAGAGGTACACACCAAACAGGTGACTGTACTCAAATACTGGCCTAATGAGGGAAGAGTACAGAGAGGTAATAACATCCTTTTTCTGGATACAATCCCTTTACTTATGAGGTGAACCAAGTAAAAGGCTTTTCTGACCAATGCTGCTACATGATGGTCAAATGTGAGATTGTCAACTTGTGTACCAAGGTCTTTCACCAGGCTGTGTGCTTAAGGGGTTGCGTTTAATGTAATAATCAGTAGGGGTCATGTTTTTGCTGAATGGTATGATAATACATTTTTTGCATTTAACTTAAGTCCATGAGACTTTGGCACCGGTCATTTGTTGCTGTGAGACCCTCTTGCAGTATGTTAACATCATTTGGGGAATCAATGACAGCACCCACTTTAGTCGTCTGCAAACTTGGTCAGCCACAGGCCTTTTGTCTTTGCCTGGACCTCAGAAGTAGATGCCAAATAATAAGGCCCCCAGGACAGATTCCTGGGGGACACCACAAGTGACAGGTCTGCTGTTGGAGGTGGTGGCACCTATTTTGACCTTGTTGGTCCCATCAGTGAGCCAGCTGGCCACCCACCTGATGAAATAGGGATTTACACCACAATGTGCTATCTTTTCCATGATGCCTAAGTGGGGGATTGTGTCAAAGGCTTTGGCCAACTCAAGGTAAGCTGTATATACTGACTTCCTCTCATCCAGTGCCTTGGTGACAAGTCTCAAAAAAGTCAACCAGGTTCAACAGGCAAGATCTGCCCTTGACGAATCCGAATTGGGTGGGGTCAAGTGCTTGGAGATGGCCTATGTCCTTGTTTATGAGGTCCATAATAATACACTACATGGCCTTACACGAGATAGTTTCCAAGGTCAGTGGTGGCACCACCTTTGTGCAAAGGGATGACAATGGCAGTTATCCACTCTGCTGGAATGAAGCCTGTACTTAGGATATGGCTGAATAGGGTGCTCAATGGCGAGGCTAGTTCTTGCTGGAGATGTTGCAGAACACAGCCTGGGATACTATCAGGTTCCATGGAAGCTGTGTTCTTTGCTTCAGATAGGGCCTTTAACACTTGATCTATGGAGATGCGAGGTGCAGGAAATTATTGGGGATGTCGAATGGGCCTTTTGGGGGGGGGGGGCAGGAGGGTGAAGTTTGTGCTGAACCTACCTGCTGGCTGGCTAAGTCAACAGGATCAGTGTAAGTGGTACCGTTAAGAACTAATTTGGAACAAACCTCGGCTTTGCCATGGAGGTTTCTGATGTAACTGAAAAAGGCTTTGTGGTTAGCCTTTGTTTCAGAGACTAGTTTCGATTCATAATTTGCTTTGGAAGTTTTCACTAGTGATCTAATTTGCTTGTTGAGGCTAAGGAGGAAGTCTTTCCAATTGGGAATTTGTGCTTTTTTACCAGTGGACAACAGTTTCTTCCTTTTGTTGTAATGCCTGCTGATAGAGCGTGTCCACCACATAGGTTTGTGTTTCCTTGAGGAGCAGGATTTTAGTTTTGTTGGGTATGGCTGAGTTCATGCAGTTGTACAGGGGCTTGTATACTGCACTGGATACTGTTCAGGTTGTAGTCAGTTTTTGAGAAGTTTTTTAGCCTGGTTACGGCTGGGGGGGGGGGGGGGGGGGGTTGGACAGGATAGACACTTCCAATGAGACAGACCGATGGTCTGATCTCACCAGGGAAGAACTTACTATAGGGGGGTGGCGCAGCGGTCGCCCATGTTGGTGAGAACCAAGTCTAGAATGCTATCTCCCCTTGTGGGGTATAAGACAAGCTGGTCTAGTGCGTTAAAACTGATGAAGTCAAGGGATCGTTGGGCGAGTGCATTAGAGCAGGAATAGTTCACCCAGTTTAGGGTGGGGTAGTTGAAGTCACCAAGGATCAGTGTTAGGGGGTACCTTGACGGACTCAAGTAGGTCCAGATAGGAAGAGTGGGTGTCCTGAATCATGGAGGGGGGGGGGTCTATAGCTGGCTATAACTTGGATGGGTGTCTTGCCAATTATCAATTGCACCCGGAGAAGTTTTGGTGCATCATGCTGGCAAACCAGTCTGGAGCTTTGCTCGTCTAATGAAAATAGAAACTCCACCACCCTTAAGTCTCCATGACCTCATTTTGGGGTCAGAATGTGTGGAATGAGGTATAGCCTAGTAAGGCAGGGGTGCTCTCTGCAGCCTTGAACCAAGTTTCCATGACTGCACAGATGTCAACATCTTCCAATGTTAGGAGACCCTCCAGTGAGTACATTTTTGGGTAAAGGCTCCTAGCACTGAGCAGCATGACCTTCAATTTGCTTTTTGACAGATCTTTCATGTTAGATTTGTGTGTGGGACATTGCTTATGAAAGGCACAATGGAGGAGGCAAGAGCCTTGGCCAAAATCCTGAATCCCACGGGTGACAAGTGGAAGCCATCTCTGACAAAGCATTGAGGCCCGTCAACCATGTCATCACAGGCAGATACTGGATTCCCTTGGAATGAAACCAGAAATAAAGCTACTTCCTTCAGTGCCCTTCTAAGCATTAATGACAAAATGGGGTCTATGTTTTACAGTTCATCTCCCAGGTTAACACAGTCATTAAAATTCCAGACTTTCTCAGTCACTGCTTCTTGCAAAACCATACAGTCTCCTATTTATTAACTAATTTCCCCAGTGTTGCTGGGTCTTCTTCCTGATCATCCATATCTCCCGACACCAAGCTCTGCTGTATGTCTGAGGTATTCATGATTCTTCTAGTCAGCTCCAGTGCTTTTTCGTGTCGCTCAATCATTTTAATTTAGAGTAATAAAATAAGTTTCCACTGACAAAGTCTCTCTATGGGCTTTGTTACTGTCAGAAGAATAAGTAGAGTCCCAATCTGCTTGCTGGTTAATTCTGAGTGCTAAATTTATTTTCTCCTTAGCTTATTCAGCATCCAAACATGTTTGATTCTCCAGGTTTAGGAAAAATATTCTAAAGACTGAAGCTTGAATCTCAGCAAATACCTCTCGACATTCCCTGATTTCTGAGACAAGCCTGCTTCTCTTCTGCCTCTTGCAAACTGAATAATAATCTTCCTCAAATCTTTTGATGTTCCCAGTTTTTAATAACATTTTCCTTTCTGCCAGTGTAGTCAGGAACAGACCTTTGTGCTACGACTGCATCTTTACTTATGTAGGTCTTGGCTGCTTTCTCATGGCCAGATTTTGAACGCACACACAATGCGCCTGCTCAAGTAACAATTCCTGCTGTGGAACACCAGTCCAGTAGCTTATTTGCATTTTCATAAAATTAATACAATCTGCTCCTTGCAGTTTCTCTGGTACAGCAGAACATTAAAGGTTCTTTGTGCTTTGTCTTCTAACTCTGTTTTTTGAAGCAGCTCTTCTTGAAAAGCCCCATGCTATATATATATATATATATATATATATATATATATATATATATATGTGTATATATGTGTATGTATTTCGGCCTCTGATTTTTGCAGCTTTATTGGTTCTCTGAATATTTAAAATACCTATTTTCCAACCTTTTGTTTGATTTTATATAGTCCCTTCAGTGTTTTACTGACTAACACCTCTGAGTGCATTTGCTATTTCCTCTAAATTAGTGGAATCTATCTCGCGTACCAAAGCTAAAATTTGGAACTGCTTTTTGCTGAAAGATGCAAATTCTTTCCAGAGTTTCTTTTTTTAGTTGATTTTTTCTTACTTTCTTGTTTGCTGGCATCCAGGCAGTGTAATTATTAGAAAATAATTGAATTTTACCCGAATAACCCCCCCTCAATGATTTCAATTTTCATACTGGGAGGATTCTATCAGCAAAATCTGTTATTCTAACAAATTCTAAGCTTGTAAGAGCAACATTTAAAATCTATCCTTCATTTTTGTCCTTCATCCCCCCATTATTTGTGGTTTTGCCAAGATTTCTGGAATTGTCCAGCCGTTGACAAGTATGCTCTTAAGGAATGCATGAGAAAAACATGGAAAAAAGTTTAGAAATAACAAGCAGCACAGTGTTAGACCAGAAATGGAAAGGAAGAGTGCACAACTCATAGGCAGTCTTGCTCTGACATATTTAACAGTGTGGCAGGTTCCTTAATAAAAAGAAAAATAAAAGGATCAACAGCTATGATGGAAATTTTGGGATAAGAGTACAACAGGGTAACTGGTAGAATGCATTACTGGAGATCAGTCTAATTTCCACCCAAAAAGGACAGCACAATCCAAGGCGGTTATAAAAGAAAAAAACTTAGATAAGGATAAAACCTAGATGCATTCTACTACATCGGAACACTTTAAAATCTTTTAACTTCATTTCTAAGTGTTTCAAATAAAAAGGCTACAAAGTCTTTTCAATAGTTCCTTTGTAAATATCAGTGTTAAAGAAAATATTTTTAGCTTGCATTATAGATGAAAAACGTTTCCTGACTTTTCATTCTTACTGCTCATGATTTTACATCCTAAAATTATGCGTTGCTGAAACGAGTAGAGCACTATAAACACACACACCAGTTAAACAGAAATCCATTTCCAAAAAAAAATGGTTGGAGAAATGCAAAAGCTAAAACTGGGGGGGGGGGGGGTTAACTGTCATTGTGAAGTGTTGCTGCTACTCATCTAAATACAGCAAATTAAGGACATTATGAAATACTAGAAGTTGTTGGAATCTGCTTTATCAAGTCTATATCATCACAAAAAAGAGAAGAGCTGCCATTCTTGACGCCTAAAGCAGTGTGAATACAAAACCTGCTACATCAACAAAATTGAACACATGACAAAAAAGGGGTTTAACGGCTTTGTCCTGATTAAGACCGAAAGTACCAGGAAAGGCTTTTCAGCAGTTAAATACAGCAAAATTACAGTACTTCAGTTGCAAACAAGCACTGATAATGTTTCTGGAAAAATGTTAAGAAGCCAGTGAATCATAGTATTATCAATATAACGAAATCAGGAAACAAATCACATCATTTACTACATCTAGGCCATGTCATGGTATGAGGGGAAAAAAAAGGAAAGGAGCATGGCCCAAAACTGTGACAACAGGGTGTTAGTCTCTCACGAATAGTCAAACATTCCGTTATATCAAAAACGGATTCACTGATGCTGGAAAGTTAGCTATACAAAACAGCAGGGAAGGAATCAAACCGAAAGTAAACTACTTGCAAATGGAAAAATCCAAAATTTCCTTTTGCAATTTATAAAACAAATCAGCAAAACAAAAACACCACAAAAGCACATCTTTTGCATGGGGGGCTTCACACCTCTATGTGGGGACTCCGTCCAAATTCCACTTAAACTCGCATATACTAATTCCATGGTCACATGACTGTGAACAAAATGGAACGTACAGAAAGCCAAAGTCGCAACTATACGACGCTAAAGATCCTGCACTCAAAAAGACATGCATTCAACAGCTTGTAATAGCAAAAATAGCTGCTGACAAAATACCAGGAAACCAATGACCTACAATAAATAAATAAATTAAATAAAATATACAACCAAGACATTTAGGAAAACAGCATAGTTTCTACTACAGCAGCACCATCACAACAACCAATAGCTCGTATGATGATGTGCCTTTAATAAAAATGATCATCAATCCTTTCTGTGTTAGAGGGAAGCCTTCTAACTTATTAGTGGGAATGGTAAGCACCTGGTAGCTATCTACCACAAGAGGAGTGGTTTCTGGCCCAGAAATTGTAGTTTATTGGCCGTTTGGGTTTCCATCCCTTTCAACTTTCTGGTTTAAATCCCCGGATTTGCGTGGGTTTGCTCTTGTTTAAGCTCCACACAGATGAGCCAAGCTGAGGTAAACTATTACTGGTGCCAGAAAGTCTGTTCTTCAGTTTTTCCCTTAGATCTTGCTAGTTCTTTCTCTCCTGCACTTCAAACAGCTTAATCACTTTGCACTTCACCAAGTTTTTGTAGCAATTACTGTAGCACACCCAAGTCCATCAGTACTAGTCGTTCTTCATGGAAATAGCTCCAGTATTTAGTACTTATGATCACCCATCCTGGCATGATTAAAGGGCAGTTCCCTGTGCTTTCTCCTCTTAACCTGGTGCACTAGGGCATTCTTAGGCAGTGTAGCAACTGCCTCATGTACACAGACAACCCTCTCCTCTTACCTCCCAACACTCACACTTGTGAGAGATGCTCTAATATCACCAAATTGGAAGCTTTGCACTCTCCAGCCAAGACCAGACTAGCTGGTAAGAGGTCAACACCTGCACCACACCACATAGAACACACAGCCCTCCAGAACACCAACCATCACAGCTCTCACGTAAAAACAAAAAACACACACTCACCTTTGCAGAGGGTTTCAAAAGAAATTTACCCAAACAGCAAAGACCTCCAAGACAGAAATGCACTCGACCACCACAACACAGCACAAACCACAGGACACACAGCTCACCTCCACAGTGTGCCCCTCAACATAATCCCCCAAGGCTAAACATCTTGCCCAATGCACTAATCATAGGTGACTCAATAGCGGGGCACACAGATGTCCTACTCACTGAGTTGAATAAGGAGAAGGTAACAGTCAGCTATCAGGTGCCACAATCCGACACAAGACACACACTCAGGTCACTCCACAAGTACGACTCTATCATTGTCCATGTGGGTGTGAATGACCCGAGACGCATTTCTCTGGACAACATGAAAAGAGACATGGTGGAACTCTCGGATTGTGTTGTCCAGACAGGTATAACCCTAGACCTGAGCAGTATCCTACCGCCACCCAGAACTGTACCACAATACAAACAAAAAAAGACTGACCAACTATTGGCTAAGTTTCTGGTGTCATTCTAAGGGGATCCAGTATCTGTCTGCTTGAGATGACATGATTGACAGACCTCAATGCTTTGCCAGAGATGGTCTGCATCCATCAACCCTGGGTTTTCGGGTACTGGCTTAGGTTCTTGCCACCCCTACAGTGCCTTTTTTAGGTGGTATTCCAAAGATCAAAGTACCACCATAACAGCTATAAATAAATGCAATCTGAGGGTCATGCTGCTCAATGCTAGAAGTCTAAATCTCAAGATGTACTCGCTTGAAGCACTCCTCAAAATGGAGAACATCGACAATTGTGCCGTAATGGAGACCTGGTTTAAAGTGGCAGAAAGCACCCCTGTGCTACCAGGCTACAACTCATTCTACACCTTTCAGTCCTAAAACATGGACCAAAGCTCCAATGGCAGTGGTGTCTCCATATTCATAAAGGATATGCACACCTCCAGACTAGTGGCCCAGCATAACACATCTGAAATACTTCAGGTACAACTAACACTGGGTAAGACGGCAATCCAGGTCATAGCCTGCTACATGTCCCTAGACTATCACTCCACGTTCCTAAGCACCCTGGAATCTATCAAGGTCCAACTCAACACTCTCATACTAGGAGACTTCAACTACCCCTCCATCAACTGGAAATACTACTCAAGCACCAAAACACTGGGCCAACGCTTCCTGGAATTCATCAATTCCAATGCCCTGGACCAGTTCATTCTGAGCCCCCCTAAAGGAAGCAACATCCTTGACCTGGTTATTACTAACATGGCCGACCATTGCTCTACACCAATAATTAATCCCTCCCTGGTCAGATCCGACCATAAATTAATCACCATGGGGATCCAACATCTAAACCACACCCCCCGGTAAAGGTAACCACCTTGAAAAATGTTTCCAAAGCTGACTTTGGGCTCCTAAAAACACAGGTGGCCAACTTCAAGGCACTCATGCCAATGGAAAATAGCTGCATGACTGCAGAGTCATACACCAATGCACTGTACAAACATGTATATAAATGCATGGAACTAGCGATGCCCAACAGAACCAAGATGCTCTCCTCCAAAAAAGGAAGCCAATCTGGTGCTCCCCTGCCATTAATAAACGCTACAACATAAGGAAGAAACTGTCGTAGAAAAAGCTGAAGTCTCAAGACTGGAAAAACTCCCTTAATAGCCTCAACAAAAAGTTGAGATCCCTCATCAAATCCTCCAAAGCCAGCTATGAAGGCAGAATTGCGGCAGACACTAAAAACATTCACAAAGTCTTCTATAGTTATATCAAAAACCTCCAGGGCAATACCCAGATTTGCTCCGAGTTACTGTACAATGGTACCTCCTATACTGAGCCAACAGATATTGCCAACATACTGGCTGACAGATTCAGTGCCAACTTTACCCCACTCTCCCCCCTCAAAGGACCAATCACAATACCGGAAGAATGGCAGATACCCAGCATTACTGCAGCGGAGGTTAAAGCTGCATTGTCCAAGGCCAAGAATACAGCTTCCATGAGATGATAATATCCCTGGCTGTGTTCTACATGAACTACAAAGCGAACTGGCACCTCATCTGTGTGCACTGTTCAGTCACAGCCTCACCTTAGGCTTTGTCCCTACTGAATGGCGCACTGCTACAGTAATCCCTCTCCATAAAAGGGGAGCGACTACAGACCCAGGGAATTATCGTTCCATTAGCCTGACGAGTCTTATACGTAAAGCTATGGAGCGCATCATCATGGACCTGATTAACAAAGACACAGGAAATCTCCAAACTCTAGACTCCATGCAGTTTGGCTTTGTGAAAGTGAGATCATGCCTGCTCAACCTGGTTGACTTCTTTGAGTCACCAGGGCTGTGGATGAAGGTAAGGCAGTGCATACAGCCTACCTCGATCTGGCCAAGGCCTTTGATACCATTCCTCACTCAAAAAATATTGATAGACTCACCAAAAAAGAAGTTATGTACTCACCATAACGTTCCATCTGAGCAGTTGTACTTCATTTTTCTGCAACCTGTGGGTATTCGGATCCATATTGGATCCAAGCCGGCAAATAGCATCTGCTCCAAACGCCAAGCTCCTCCGCCTACCCATAATGTACCACCATCTCCTGCCTTCCCTCAGAGTTTGCTGCAACTATACACATTAGCAACTCAGCCCCAAGAACCCAACATACTTATGGATATGATAAGGTTAGGGGGACGGAGGGAGGGGAAGGTTGCAGAAAAATTAAGTACAACTACTCAGATGGAACATTATGGTGAGTACATAACTTCTTTATCTGAAGTAGTTAACTTCATTTTATCTGCAACCTGTGGGACAGAGTCCCCAGCTACTTAAATCCTGGGAGGCCATCATGGAAGGATATTCCTGAGCACCGCAGAGCCAAAGGATGCTCTTCCTCTGGAAATCAGGTCTAATTTATAATGAGAAATGAAGGTATGTGGATTTGCCCAAGTTGCTGCTGCGCAAATGTCAACCAAAGAAACCCTAGACCAAAAGGCAGCAGAAATCGCCATGGACCTGGTAGAGTGAGCTTTAATTATACCAGGAGGAGATAAACCTTTTGCTTTGTAAACATACGAAATGCAAAGAGTGATCCATCTAGCTAAGAAAACCTTGGAAATGGCCTTTTCTAAAAAGGGTTTGGAAAAGGAAACGAACAATTGGTTGGACTTGCGGGATGACTTTGTTCTATGACGATAGAAACAAAGTTGTCTATGAACATCAAACAAGTGAAGTTTATATTCACCCTTGCTTTGGAAATTGGGAAATAAAATGGGTAGATTAATAGACTGGTTTATGTTTGATTCAGATGCCACTTTTGGTAAGAATGAAGGATTTGTACAGAGAGATACCCTATCCTTATGGAAGACCAAATAAGGAGGCACGGCAGACAAAGCCTGAGGCTCAGAAACCCTCCTGGCTGATGTAATGGCCACTAGAAAGGCTGTCTTCCAAGACAAAATTTTTAGTTCCACTGAAGCTGCAGGTTCAAAGGGGGGGGGGGTGCCACCAATGCCTGGAGGACGAAGGTAAGGTCCCAAGGAGGCACCGAATCTTTGACAGGAGGACGCAAAAGAAAAGTGCCTTTAAGAAAAGTCTTACACAGCCTAGAAGAGGCCCAGGCGATGTTATCTTCCCCAACATGAAAATTAGAAATGGCTATACTTTCACCGTGGAGAAGCTAGCTCCTTGCTGAAAGATACTAGTCAAAAAATCTAACACCACCGGAACAGGGGCTGTAAAAGGATCCAGGTTCCTGTGAGAGGCCCAAATGGAAAAACGCTTCCATTTACTGCAATAAACTTTCCTAGTGGAAGCTTTAAGAGAGGCCGCTAGTATAGATTTTACAGGGGATGAAAGACCGGGAGTCCTGGCAATCAATGGAACTGGAGCAACCAAGCTGTCAGCTTGAGGCTGTCCAGGGTGGGCGGGCAGGCACCCGAAGGATGAGAGACTAGATTTGGGCAGGGATCCAGAATCCACGGAGGAGCTAGATGATGAGACCAAAAGAAGGGAAACTAAACTTGGCGAGGCCAGAATGGGGCAATGAGGATCACTTTGTACCCCAGTTGGCAAGCTTTCTGAAGCAACTTTGGAATGAGTGGTAACGGAGGGTAAGCATACAGAAGCCCGGGGGGCCAAACAGACTACACCGTCTCTAGGGGGCATCCCCTGGGGAGGAAACAGAGCGAAGAACTCGCTGCACTTCGAGTTGGAGAAGCGAAGAGATCACAGCAAGGCTGCCCCTTGCAAAGAATATCTCCTCTGCTACTGACCGTTTCAGAGACCACTAGTACGGCATCAGAATAGCCCGACTCAATCTGTCGGCTAAAATGTTGGAGTGTCCCGGGATGTGCGTTGCCATCAGAAACCGATCAGTGGAAGTCGCCCACTCCCACACTCTCATGGCATTGCGACACAGGGGATAGGATCTGGTTCCTCCTTGTTTGTTGACATACCAGACAACCGACATATTGTCTGACTGAATTGCAATCATTCTGAGAGGGAGGATAGTGTGAAAGGCTTTCAACGCTAAAAGCACTGCTCTCATCTCTAGAACATGTATGTGTAACTTGGTCTCTGTCTGGGACCACATGCCTTAGACTGTCCTTCCCAAACAGAGTCACCCCCACCAGAGTTGGGAAGCATCCGTGGTCACTGTGGCTTGGAATGGGGATGACATGAAGGGGCGTCCCGCTGCAACCTCAGGTGAACTTAACCACCAAAGGATGGACGTCCTGCAGGTGTGACTGATTCTGATTGGAAAATCCATGGACAGGTCTAGCCAAGACCATTGGACCGCCAGAGTCCATTGAAGAACCCACATATGAAGGTGTGCTCAAGGAAGAATAGATATAGAGGCAGCCATGGAGCCCAGAGCCCAAAGAACATCACTCGCCTTTGGAAATTTGAGGTTCACTATTTCAGCTACGTGACACCCGAGATATAATATCCTTTCTGGTGTTAAGAAAACTTTTAACTGCAAAGTGTCTAACCATGCCCTGATTAAGTCTAGAACTTGTACCGGTTGCAATTAGGATTTGTGAACATTGACTGTAATGCCCAATCGATCTGCCAAGAGACGAAAGTAGTCTCAGGCCAGAAACAGAAGATGCTTGGTGGACGCAGCGAATAGCCAGTCATCCAGGTACGGAAAGATCTGAATTCACATAAGCCTCAGGTGAGCTGCTACAATTGCCATTACCTTGGTGAACACCCTGGGGGCTGTGGCGAGACCACAGAGTAGAGCTCCAACTGGAAGTGACTGGCTCCCAGCCGGAAGCAAAGAAACCTCCTTGAGGTTCTGTAAACTTTGATATGGTAGTAGGCATCCTGGAGGTCTAACGAGCACATCCAGTTGCACTCTCGGAGATAAGATAGAATGGACTGTAAGGTGACCAACCGGAACTTTTGTTTGGCGATGGACAGGTTCAAGGTTGACAGGCCCAAGGTCTCCCTTCTTTTTTGGCACTAAAAAGAACCTGGAGTAAATGCCTAATCTGGACTGGCCAATGGGGACTGGTTTGATGGCTCGTTTTTGAAGTAGCTTTAAAACCTCTAAAGCTGCAGCCTTCCCCTGTGAGCAGGTGGAACATCCGGGAGGTGTCTTGTAGGCCCCAGCGGGGCACCAAATGGGATAGTGTAGCCTCTGGATATTATTTGTAGAACCCAACAATCTGCAGTTATGGACTCCCATGCCGCTGGCTGCAAAGACAATCTCCCCCCGACTGCCTCCAGAGTAGGACAGTCGGGCAACCCCTCAGAGCTGTTGGGCGGGCTTGTCAGAAAAAGTTTCTCTAGACCCTAAATTCCTAGGACCCCCTCTACCTCTGGGTCAGTGTCAATCCTGTCCCCTTCTGCCTCTGGGGGAATAGTTGTCCTGAGAATCCCGGGAAAACAGATTTCCGGACCTACATCCTCTTTTGCCCTCTGATTCCTAGAAATGGATCGCGGAGGGTTAGAGAAGCGGATCCCGACAGCAGACAAAGTCTTCCCATCTTTTTCACTGTGGACAAGAGTGTCACGTACTGTCTTCCCAAAAGGGAGGAACCGTCATAGGGGGCATTGATAAATGACGTCTTGAAAGGGTCTGCAAACTGAGCCAGGCGTGACACCTCATGGCTACGCCTGTCCCAGCCGCCCTAGCCGCTCCTTCTGTAGTGTGGGAAAGGAGACGCATGGACGTGTTCGATACCAACTTCAGAGTCAACATTTTCACGGAGAACAGTTGTTTGTCTTGCTGCAATAAGGATTCTGGAGGCGACTCAGCGAATTCTGAGACAAGATCTCGCTGAAGCCGGATAACCATGTGCCAAATAGTTTGGTGCACGGATGGAAAAAGTCGCTGACGAATAAACACACTTCCCAAACCTATCCACTGACCTGGACTCCTCGTCCGGAGGGTAGACTGAGGAACTTTACTGTGCTAGTTCCTTATTGGAGGCTGCTGCGACCACTGTAGCATCAATGGGGGCTCCTTTAGACCACGGTTGTCTGTCGGTGGGAGGAGACAGAATCTTGTCAAGGTGTTTGGGGATAGGCTCTACGGTGACAGGCTCCTTCCATGCCTACGTGGTGATAAGGTCCACCAAGGGATCCGCTGGTGAGGACATCCAGGAAATAGATGGGCCCGTGCCAAAGCCCTCCAGGAAAACAGACTCGTCCCATAGAAGGTTTTGGGGCTGACCAACCTCCCCTCTGTCAGAGAATCTCCACATCTTCGGGAGGTGACCTGGGGGAACCTTCTCCTTCCTCTAAGTCTGTGTCTGTAGTGAGGGACTCAGGGGAGTCCAAGTACCTCATTTTGCACTTGCGCTTATGGCTGGCCCTCTTCAGTGGGAACCTCCGAAGAGGACTCGTGAGCCGCAGGGGGTTCCTCAGAGGGAATAACTTGGGGGTCCTCTGGCACAGGCTGTCCTTGAGACAGGATGAAGGGAGTCTATGCCAAATGCAGAGGGGACTGGGTGGAATCCGAGGAGATGGGCTGGGGTCTCAATTCTTGGGAGAGAACCCTCTCCACCACTTCGAACGCCGATGGAAAGCGCACCTCCTTGGCACCCAGCAAGGAAGACCACCTCCCCGGGTCCGAAGCGGGGATCGGAGCCGAAGCGTGGTTAGCCTGAGGTCCAAGGGAACGGTTCAGATCCGAAAAAGCCAAAGAAGAATCCGTTCCCTCGGGTCCGACTCCCTGCCCACGCCTCCGAGAGTCAGCCAGATCCGAACTAGCCGGATCTGAGGAAATCAAGGTAACAGCCGGAGTCGAGGTTGGAGGAACCGTCGGCGCCAAGCTACCAGCTCCAAAGAGTCTCGGATCCAAAAACCCTGAAGCAGTCGCCTGGATCGGGGAAGGAGAGATGAGGAGGAAAAAGGGGTATGGAGGTCCCCCCTCCAGAGGGAGAGGGGCCGGGCAAGACTCCCATCTGAATTTGGGCCTGACGAAATCTCTGCATCATCCTGTCCATGTCCAAGTCCGATAGGCTCCAAGTCGATCGCGAAGAAGCAATCGACTCGGATCTGGCTGGTCTGCGCAGTAAGGGTGAGGAAGGCCTCAGATCTCAAGATTCCAGAGGCTCCAGCGAGAAACAGGGTGAATGGTGTCATGGAGATACTGGCCTCAAAGTCTTAGGAGGGCTAAGGAAAGGCTCCCTTTCCGGGAAACTCTTACGAGGCCTATTCCTCCTACTTTCTTTATCCTCCCTGCGTCTTTCTCTGTCCTTGTCTCTGTCTTTTTCTTTCTCTTTTTCTTTCTCTTTTTGCTTGTCTGCCCCAGCACCAGAAGAAGCGGGAGTTTGAGTCCCTGTCTGGGTGGGAGGTTTGGTGGGAGTACCGGAGACCGAGGCCGAAGCAGAATCCAGCATAGAAGCAGGGAGAAGACCCTTAGCGAACAATTTAGCCTTTTGATCCCTGAGAGCTCTTGGGTTAAAACCCACAAAGATAGCACATTGGGAGGATAAAATGGGGCACTTCCAAACAAATTAAGCACAGAGTGTGTCCATCAGCTGGGTGAGAGCTTGTGGGAAAACTCTGTATATTTTTTGAAGACTGATTTAGGCTGATCAGCCATAATCCAACACTGAACGCCACTCCCTACAGAAAGAATACAACACACACGCTGAGGTAAAGTGGGCCTAACAGCAACTGACAAGACAATAAACTTTTTTTTTTTGAACCGACGAACAAGGCGTTATACTAATGGGGGAGGTAGGATACACTAAAGATCACAGACACACTAAACAGGAAGAACAATCCCAACTTGCTTATCCCTGAGCTCAGAGCAAGAGAGACCACGATGCTCACTATGGTGTGGCAAATGAGATCTGAGGGACATGGTGCATTATGGGTAGGGGAGGAGCTTGGAACAGATGCTACAAAAAATTTACTGGCTCAGATCTGATATGGATCCGAATACCCACAGGTTGCAGATAAAATTAAGTTAACTACTTCAGATCTAGGCATTAACCCCTATATCACTAGGTGGGTTGCAAATTGGCTTACAGATAGAGAACACAGTCTGAAAGTAGCAGACTCCAAGTCACACTGCCGACCAGTCACGAGTGGAGTCCCACAGGGATCAGTCCTGGGTCCTCTCCTGTTTGGCATCTACTTCTCAGAAGTCCAGGTCAACACAAAGGGATTCTAGCTGACCAAGTTCGTAGACGACTGCAAGCTGGGAGCCACTGTTAACTCCCCAAGTAATGCAGACATCCTACAGAAAGGCCTCACTGAGACCAATGACTGGTGTCAAAACCATGGCCTTGAGCTTAACACCAAAAAATGTGTAGTCATCCCCTTTGGTAAAAACTCAGATCCCACAAATTACATCAATGGGAGCCCATTAACAATGAAGGCGTTATAAGAGATCTGGAGATGTAGGTTGACAGCAGCCTCTCCTTCAACCACCACATTGTCACTGGCCAGAAAGTCCTATTATGTGGCACATCTCATTACCAAGGGTTTTGCATCCAGGAAGAAAGAGGTCATCTCTCTCTCTCTCTCTATACTCTTCCCTCATTAGACCAATCATAGAGTATAATCCCCCATCTGGCATGTACCTCACTAGACACTTGCAACAGCTGGAGAGGCCACAAAAGTACCTCACGAAGAGGATCCTAGGCATTAAACATGCCCAACATGGACAGACTCAAAAGGCTCCAGCTATTCCCTGTCTCATATCGCTTACTTAGAGGTGAGCATGTCTGACCCAGCTCTGTTAGAATTCCTACATCTAAAGAAATCCCAATCCCTCCGCACCACACGCTCCAGAGACCTCAACCACAATACCAAAATCAACAGAACATGCTGGTAGGACAGGTTCCTCAGCCAGAGACTGCCCATGTTCTGGAACAGACTTCCCATACATGTCAAGCAAAGCACCTTGCTGTCCCTCTTCAAGAGAAATTTTGATGAGTGGATGGGTAACAAAGTTCAACTGTGGGTATCACTCCAGTGGCTCTACTTGATAGAGGCACTGGGAACTAACATTGGGCAGCACGATGCCAGGGCACTTCTATGGGCTAGGCTTGTAAAGGCTCCAGAGCCATTAGCCTAGTACACACCCATGAACCTCTGAACTACTTAAAAGTTTGTGGGTGAGACTTGACCAGAATGGACTGCGTGCCACTTAAAATCAAAACTTTGTGCAAAATGTAAAATGTTACTAAAGTAGACCAACTTTTGGAAGCTACAGGAACTTAAAATATTGCATTTAGTGAATTTATTTTTTGAGATGCAAGTCAAAACTTTCAATTAAATAATTTTGGATAATATTAACTTAAACTGCTGTGTTTGCATGCATCTTTTCATTTTACAACTTACTTGATAAAATATTCTCATCTTTTGTCGAGGCTCAAGTGATACTTCTTTTTCTTTTCTGTTATGAAGATCTGTAGAAACAGCATCTTTGACAGCTTCAAAACAAAAATTAAAATGTGTTGTCATTCTGTTTATGAAGCAATGTGAATATATAGAATAGATTAGTTACTCAAATGTTTAGTTGTGGATATATAACTTACAATTATTACCTACCATATAAAGGCATACTTCACCACCTTTCCTACCACTCTGCTCTGACCTGAGACAACCCAAGGAGAGTAGAAAACCAGACACATACCTGCACACTTAAAAGGGGAAGATGGAAGAACCAAAAACACATATGTTACTGGAAAGCAGCTATGGAGCATAATCACCAAGTATAGTTATTGCAGAAACTCAACATAACTTCAGATCTTAAAAAATAATAGCTCCTTTGGCAAGTAAAATATAAAGAAACTGCACCAGGTGAAGTCGCACTTCACTGTATTAAGCCTATTACTGCATTTTCGACATCAGCTTATTACAGTTAGATTAACTCTGCCCCACCTCTTCCATTCAAGACAAACAGCAACATAAAAATGCTGTCCTTCTACTGGCACACCAACCGGGTGGCCAGATGCATGATGCACACACACCACTTCCTGCCCCAAACATTCAGGTACAGTTTCTGTGCCCTGCCTCTGATCCTCCTCCAGCTCTGCATATCCAGCTATTAATAAAACTTTTAAACTGTAGCAAACTGCTTGCTGCAAATGCAGCAAAGAGTTGCTACAGTTCAGACCATACATGGAGTGCTGCAGCCATCAGGTTTCACAGCAAATGCAATACTGGCTTTTAAAAGCTGGTCTTGTACTCAAGAGAATGAGTGAAGGTTGACTGATCACACCCCCCAACCCTGTACCTCTCCCTCCACCCTAGCTATGCTTCTGATATACAATAGGGAATGGCTAGCAAATAAACAACAGGTCTATTGTTAGTAGACACCTCATCCAGAAGGCTGCACATGAATGCAACCTCCTTTTTATACTGCAAGGTAGTGTCAGCAATTTATCTACCTGGTGTGGCAAAAGAAGCTACAGTCTTCTGCAACAAACATAAGTGTGCTACCTGCAGCATCAATGACACTGAACAACCACTATAAAACTAACACTGAGACTACAATCCTCAGTAACTTACAAAACCAAAAAATTAAATCAAAGAAGAACTGGCAGTTGGTGTGGAGGTTTAGGGCAATTGCTTGCCAATAATTAAGGTTCAGGGTTTGAAGCTGAGCAAAGTCACTTAACTAGAACAGCACCCCTTACCCAATTAGGGCATTTTACTCACAGAACACACACAGTTGTCATTCGATTCCCCCTTCCCAGTTTGTAGACACTGTACACACAGCATAAATACAAGGAACCTTTAAAGTGATTTGTCACACTAAGCATTCTGATTTTGTTTTACCGGAAGTGCAAAAGCAGTATTTCCTTTAGTGGTGACTACTTTTTTTTTTTGGGGGGGGGGGGGGATTACTTAAGCCCAAACTAAAATTGTCAAGACAAAGCTGCCACTGGCATTCTGAAACTTATTTTTCTGCGAAACTCTTGACCCCTGGTATGATGCCATGCAAGGTAAACTGTGCCAGAATAGATTTAACTTTTTTCCTGGAATTCAACTTCGACATGATAAAAATAATGTAAATGCATTCACATTCAGTTCTGTAATCTAATCAGAAATGCATTTGATGTTGCAGTATGTTTTCTTTGGGGGGGGGTTGACAACAAACAGTTCACATTGCATACAGAAGAATTTAAATAATGCATCAAATTTCACTTCCTTGCTCAAGAAAGTACAGTTGTGTACACTTACCATATATGCAGATGTTGGAGTGTATTCACTGTTGCAGTCATCACATTTGGGTTATCCCTGCCAGGGTGGCCCTCAGTCGGCCCGAATACCAGAGGCTTAGTATTTTTCTGCGTCGGTTGCTGTCACTCCAGGACTGACGTCAGGTCGTCAGATGTATAAAATCAGGCAGGCAATGCCATATCAGTTTTCTTGCCCTGTCAGGAGCCCCCAGTAGGGAGCTAGGTTATGGGGGAAAAACACCAGCAGTAGAAAGTAAATGCTAAAAATTCCTTGTAAGGAGAGGGAGAGAGAGAGAGAGAAAACAAGGGGATGGATGGAGGGAAACCAGGACTGCAACAGTGAATACACTCGAACATCTACATTTATGGTAAGTGTACACAAAGTACAGTTGTGTACACTTACCATAAATGTAGATGTTTGTGTGTATTCACTGTTGCAGTCATTACATTTGGGTAATCTGCTGGCAGGTTGCCCTCAGTCGGCCTGAATAACAAAGTCTTGGGTCCTGCGTTGGTTGCTGTCTCTTCTTCCATGACGTCAGGTCATCAGGGGTATAAAACATGCAGCCAACTCCATTTTAATCAGTTTTTCTTGCCCCAGATGTCAGGTGCCCCCCAAATGGGGAGCAAAAAAAAAAAAAAAAATATATATATATATATATATATATACACACACACACAAACACACACACACACACACCTAATTTAGAACACAAAAAATATACCTCAACTAAAACGCAAATACACCAAAAAAGCTTTTGAGCATAGTAAAAGAAAGAAATGGTATAATAAGAAAGATAGAAATAGGGAGCTGGTGGGTAAGCAGGACTGCAACAGTGAATACAATCGAACATCTACATTTATGGTAAGTGTACATAACTGTACTATGTTCTTTGTGTTTCACTGTTGCAGTCATTACATTTGAGTAGAATCCCAAAGCTATGGTTGTGAGGATGGAATTATACAGCATTAGGAGCAGCTATAAGGCCCTGCAGGACAGCAGTGGCAAAGCCTGCTCTGGATTTAGAAAAGAGAGGTAAATGGTAATGTTTGGTGAATGTATGAACTGAACTCCAGGTAGCAGCTTCTAGAATGTCTCTTGTAGGAAACCTCTCTGAGAAAAGCTGCAGAAGTAGATGCAGCCCTGGTGGAATGGGATCTGACCCCCTTGGGGACAGGTTTACCATGGTGCATGTAGCAGAAACAAATACAATGGCTTATCCATTTTGAAATAGCCTTTCACTCTGCCCCTGCAGCAAATGCCACCAGTAATTGCTCAGATTTTCTTACAGAATTTGTCCTGTTTAAGTAAAATCTTAGTTGTCTGTGTATATCCAATGAATGCAGAATCCACTCCCCCTTGTTCTGTGGATGGCAGATGAATGGTCTGATTAAGAGCCACACTGGATACCACCTTAAGAATAAAGGATGGATTGGTCCTGAGGGCCACCCTGTCCAGATAAAAGATAATGAAAGGCTCCACTGCCTTGAGAGACTGTAGTTCTGAAATCCTTCTAGCTGAAGTGACTGCTAAAAGAAAAGCGGTCTTCCAAGAGAAATTTTATGTCTGCATTAGCAGCTGGTTCAAAAGGAGGTATGGTGAGTTTTTCCAGCACAAAACTGAGGTCCCATGCAGGAGTTGGAGCTCTCCTGGGAGGTCTCAAATTTTTGGCCCCTCTGAGGTACTGCTTTAGCAGGGGATGAGAAAAGGGAGGAGGTTCTGTGTTGTAATGAGCCAAAATGGCAGAGGCATGGATTTTTATAAAAGAAAACGATAGGGCATTATGAAGCATCTTAGTTAAATCTTGCAGAATCTGAGGAATATTGGGCAATGCTGTGTTTATCCCTTGTACTTGTTTCCAGGCACAGAATTTTTTCCATTTATCAGCATAAGATTTTCTAGTACTAGGCCTAGCCTTCAAAATGACATCCATCACAGGTTTCTGAGAGATGTGACTGATGAAATTAGTTGATTAGCCATGCTGCAAGATTCAGAGTTTGGAGCTGAGTGTGCAGAATTTGATAGTACTGCTGAGACAGTAGATAAGGTGAGGCAGGTACCACGGAGGAAGGTGTGACACATTGCGTAGGAGTGGGTAGCAGTGCTGGCGAGGCCAGTCTGGATCAGAATCATTTTCAGTTTTTCCTGTCTGACTTTTGGTAAAACCTTGGAGAGCAGAGGCAGAAGGGGAAAGGCATAGACTGATAGCTTTTTCCAGCTGAAGGATAGAGCATCCACTTTCCAAGCTTTTTTGTGATGAATTCTTGTGCAGAGTTTGTCCAACTGATAGTTTTGGGGAGAGGCAAAAAGATCTATGTCTGGGCTCCCCCATCTTTGTCTCAACATGTTGAAGATTTGTGGATCCAATTTCCATGTGTGTGGGTCCAGAAGATTTCTGCTTAGTTCGTCTGCCAGAGTATTTTGATTTCCTGGCAGGAATTGAGCTTGTAGATGTATTTGGTAAGTCAAGGCTGCGCTCCACAAAGCCATGGCTAGTCTGCAAAGGGGTAGGAGTGGGTACCCCCCCTGCTTGTTTATGTACCACATAACTGTGGTGTTGTCCATCTTTGTCAGTAGTTGTCCTGGATGAAGAAAGTCCTTGAAGGCTGTCAGAGCATTCTGTACAGCTAGCATTTCTTTCTGGTTGATATGTAGGTACATTTGATTTGGGCTCCTTTCGCCCTGAATGCATCTCCCTGCCAGATGGGCCCCCCCCAAGCATAATCTGATGCATCTGTAGTCAGGGTTTGGGAGGCAGGGAGTGGAATGAATGACAGTCCCTTGTTTTGGTGACAGGCCTCTGCCCACCATAGGAACTCCTGTTGCAAGCAAGGAATGATAGTTGTCATTGTTTCCAGGCTGTGACAATGTTGACTCCATAAGCTTTTTAGGTACCACTGAAGTTTCCTCATATGCAGTCTTGCACATGGAATTAGTAGAATGCGGGAAGCCATGAACCCCAAGGCCTGCAGAATTTGTCTTGCAGATAGTTGGTTTTTGTGGCCACTTGTTTGAAGTATGTCATCAAGTGAACTTGTTTGTCTGGCATGAAGTAAGCCATCTGGGCAGTTGTATTCAAGCTTGCACCCAGGAATGTAATTATTTGAGTGGGTACCAGTTGTGATTTCTTTTCGTTTATGGTGTACTCTAGGCATGTTAGAAGCCTTTTTACAAACGCCGGATGTTGTAGAAGAGTGTCCTTGTTTTCTGCCTGAATTAGACAATCGTCCAGATAAGGATAAAGTTGAATGTTTCTTTGTCTGCAAAATGCAATTACTGGTGCCAGGCAATTTGTGAAGACCCTAGGCGCAGTAGATAAGCCAAAGGGCAGTGCAGAGAACTGGTAAAGCAAAAAGCCTGCTTTGAAGCAGAGGTATCTAATGCAAGATTCCCTGATTGGGATATTCAGGTAAGCCTTTTTTAAGTCTAGAGTTACCAACCAGGCATCATTGCCCAGCATAGGCAGTAACTGTTGTAGAGTCAGCATCTTGAATTCTGGAATGTCCAGGAAAGTATTTAGAATGGATAAGTCCAGAAAGTACAGTTTTGTACCTACCATAAATGTAGATGTCCGAACAGGATAGCATCTGCAGTCCTTACAAATGGGTTGTCCTGTCGTCAGGCAGCCCTTCGGTCGGCCGGATTCCAAAGTCTGGGTCTGGCTTCGGCTGGTGTCGCACTCACCCGACGTCATCTCTGCTGGTCTTCGGGTATAAAGGCATCAGCCGACGCCATTTTCCTCAGTGTTTCCTGCCCCAGATGCCAGTTGCCCTCTTGGAAAGCTAAAATTTTGGGTAAATGCCAATGTTTCCAAAAAGGTAGAAGGCAAACACAAAAAATAAGCATGTATGTACATATATACAAACAAATGCACCATAAGATATCCCCCCCTAGCTAGCTATTAGGTGGGCAAATACCCTAGGAGTACCACAGAGGGGAAGGAGGGTGGGTAATCCTGACTGCAGATGCTATCCTGTTCGGACATCTACATTTATGGTAGGTACAAAACTGTACTATGTCCTTCAAGGATGCATCTGCAGTCCTTACAAATGGGTAGAATACCATAGCCAAACTAGGGGAGGAGGAAGAAGAATTATGGTGTAGTTAGGATCCCTTGCAAAACAGCAGTGGCAAACCCTGCTCGGGATCTAGAGTATAGAGGTAAGTTATAATGCTTGGCAAATGTATGCACGGAGGTCCAAGTAGCAGCCTCAATAATGTCCTTGGTAGCCACTCCTCGTAAGAAAGCTGTGGTAGTGGCAGTAGCCCTTGTAGAATGAGGCCTTATGTTCTGTGGAATTTGCTTTCCATGGTAGGAGTAACAGAACCTTATGCAATTTCCTATCCACTTTGAGATTGTTTGTTTGGAAATTGCTTTTCCTTCCCTTCCTGTTGCATAAGCTACTAAAAGCTGGTCTGTTTTTCTATTGCCCTTGGTTCTGTCCAGGTAGTAGCGCAACTGTCTATGTACATCCAAGGTATGTAGCAGTCTTTCCCCCCTGTTCTATGGATTGGGAAAGAAGGTAGGTAGGTGGATTGCCTGGTTTAGAGACACTCTGGATATCACCTTAGGCATAAATGTAGGATTAGTTCTCATGGATACTCTGTCTTGATGGAAGATTAGGAAGGGTTGTACTGCCATTAAGGCCTGTAGTTCTGAAACCCTTCTTGCTGAAGTAATTGCCAGTAGGAAAGCAGTTTTCCAGGATAGGTGTTGAAGATCTGCTGTTGCTGCTGGTTCGAATGGAGCACAAAGTTCAAGTCCCATGCTGGTAATGGTGGTTTTTCTGCAGAAATAGCTGATGCATGTATCTTGATGGAGGAGTAGGAAATGACAAACCTTTTCCATTTTCCTGCATAGTTCTTTCTTGTTGAAGGTCTGGGGCCTCTCAGGATAATGTCTTTAACCCTTTGAGATAAATCTCTCCCACTCCTCAGCAATGGATACCAATGTTGCCTTGGCCAATTTGGAGCTATCAGAATTAACCTTTGACGCCTTCCTCTTTGATTTTCAGTAGTACCTTGCAAGGAAGAGGTCAACTGAAGGATAGAGAGTCCACCCAAGCAAGTGGGTGGGGTGTCCTTGTGCAGAATTTCTCTTGAGCTGGTGGTTGAGTGGGGATGCGGTACAAATATTGCCTGTAACTGAAAGTTGTAGCTCAGAGCCATATTCCATAGGTCCAGAGCCATTCGGCATAGGGGGTATGAATGAGTGCCTCCCTGTTTGTTGATGTACCACATGACTGTGGTGTTGTCTGTCCTTATCATCAATTGGCCTTCTTTGAGGAATGGTCTGAAATTCTGGATTGCTAGTTTTACTGCCAGCATTTCTTTTTGATTTATGTGCAGGTGCAGCTGATCTGGAGTCCATAAGCCTTGAATGCAGTTGTCCAGCATGTGGGCCCCCCAACCGAGGTCTGAGGCGTCCGTAGTGATGGTTTGGCTTGCTTGTATATTGTGGAAGGACAAACCTGGGTTTGACTGGCATGCCTGAGCCCACCATAGGAACTCTTGTTTCAGGCATGGGATTAGTGGTATTTCGGTTTCTAAGCTGTGCCTGTGTTGAGACCATAAATTCTTTAGGTACCACTGTAGCTTTCTCATATGCAGTCTGGCATGGGGGACCAGGATTATGCAGGAGGCCATGAAGCCTAAGGCCTGCAGTACTTTCCTTGCTGTTAGTTTGTCCTGCTTTGTTAATGCCAAGAAGTAAAGAGGAAGTTGTTCTTGTTTTTCTGCAGTTAGGAATGCCATCTGTTTTACTGTGTCCAATTCTGCACCCAAGAATGTTCTTGTTTGGGATGGTATCAATCTTGACTTTTTTAAATTGACTGTGTATCCCAGGGCTTGAAGTAAGCAAATGACTCTTTGTAAGTCTTGTGTCAGCTTGCTTTTGTTGTCTGCTTGTATCAGGCAGTCGTCCAGGTATGGATAAATTTGGATTCCCTGAAGCCTGCAATGAGCGATTACTGATGCCAGGCATTTCGTGAACACTCTGGGCGCAGTAGATAAGCCAAAGGGCAATGCTGAGAATTGATAATGCTCTGATCCTGCAAGAAATCTGAGGTATCTTCTGCAATTTGGTCGTATGGGGACGTGCAGGTATGCCTCCTTGAGATCTAGAGTTACCAGCCAACACTCCTTGCCCAGCATGGGAAGAAGTTGCTGTAGGGTCAGCATTTTGAATTTTGGAACAATGATGAATGTGTTTAAAGCGGACAGGTCGAGAATAGGTCTCCAACTTTTCTCTTTTCTTGGTACTAGGAAGAGTCTGGAGTAGAATCCCTTGCCCTGTTCTGTAGGTGGTACCATTTCCACAGCTCTCATCTTTGTCAGTTGAGTTATTTGTTTTAGAGCTTCTGTCTTTTGATTTGGTGGTAGGTTTGGCATTCCTCTTTTTACTGGTAAGGTGTGGAAATGAAACCTGTAGCCTTGGTCTATAGTTTGCAAAATCCACTTGTCTCTTGTGATATTGTGCCAGTTTTTTGAAAATAAGGCTAACTTTCCGCCTAAGGGTGCTGCTATTTGTTCCCTGGTAGGCGGTGTCAGAGCCAAGTCACTGTGTTTGTCCTGTTGCAGTGGTAGTGGTTGAATCTGTGCCTCGTTGGTTATTGCCCTGCCATTGGCGTCCCCTGTAGGCACCTCCTCTGGATTGATTTCTGCCTCTGGAACGTCTATTCCTGCCTCTCTGAGATTTAGAGGAGTCTGGAAAGGACCAATTTTTGGAAGGCCAGTTCCTGCTAAACCTTGGGGGCTGAACCTGTAAGAAATCTTTAACTGTTTGTACAGATTTTGCCTTCTCTTCCATTTTCTTCATTACTTGTTGGGCAGGAGAACCAAATAGACTGGCCTTATCCATAGGAGCATCTAGTAGCTTTGCTTTAACATGATCCGGTAAGACCTGTTCTTTCAACCATGCATGTCTTCTTATAACTGTGCCAGTCATGGCTGATCTAAATGAAGCCTCCAGTGCATCATAGCCACATTTTAAAGAATGGTTACTAACCTGCTGAATGTTATTCACCATTTCTAGAACATATTTCTTATCTAAGGAATCATCAGAAGACAGTTTCTTAGTTAACTGATCAAGCATAAACTCTTGGTATTGGATCATATGAAACTGACAGTTCAAAGCTCTAGCTGAAAGAGTAGAAGAGGTGTATACTTTTTTACCCCATCTCTCTAAGGACCTGGATTCCCTTTCAGAAGGGAGAGGGTTTTTCGCTGAGGTCGAAGCTACTGCCTTAGGCCCCTGGGAGATAGTTTCAGGATCTGCAAGAGGAGCCTTGTATAAGTGGTGATGAGTGTCCGGTACCCTGTAAAACCTATCGGGTCTAGCAGGGGCTGGAGGTAAGGTATCTGGAGCAGTGCAAACATCATTAAATGCATCATCCACAACAGGAAGAACTGGAGGTATAGCTAAGGGCCTATGTTGCGGTAAGTGTAAAAAGGTCCTAAGCCTTTTCCTTGAATCTGAGAAATCTTGTCCCTGCCATTGGAATTGCTCTCTCATGGCATGTAAGGTTTCCCCAAAGGAAAATTCCTCTGGTGGAGAGGCAGAAGGAATAGATTCTTCAGCATCAGAATCTTCATATGTAGAAAAAGGAGCCTCTGGATGGTCTGTATTGTCTGTATCATCAGAGGCTCTGCTCTAGGTCTCTTTTCTGGAGGTTGAGAGGCCCTGTCTGGGTGAGATTGGGATCCCCTTTATTAAAGAGATGAGATCCTCTGCCAGAGTAAGCATTTGAGAGCTGGAACTGGGCCTGTGAGAGGGGGGCTTAACAGGGACAGACTTAGCAGATTTGGCTGCTTTAGCCCTGGCAAAGGCCTTTATAGACATGGCTGCAGGAGGCCTAGCAGCACCACGTGCTGGGGTAGAGACATCCAAAGGGATGGTATCCGATAATTCTTGAGAAACCACATTAGTAGGCAAAACTTCAGAGGCCGATTCAACTAAGGTAGAAGGGGCCTCGGTAGTAGTCATGGATTCGGCTGAAGATTGAACCGTTTGCTCGGTTTCGGCCGAAACCGAGACACTCGCGGTTTGCTTAACCGGGGTTTCGGCCGAAACCGCGGACCGCGAGTGTCGGTCCTTTTCTTTGCGTTTCTTAACAATTTGAGTAGTCGGAGGATCCGACGGCATAATGTACGCAAAATCTGAGCCGAAAAACTGTTCAGCAAACTCCGACCGACGCCTAAGCGTTCGTCGGTTGAAGGAAGCACAGGCTAAACAAGCTGCTACGTCGTGGTCTGGGCCTAAACAAGGTAAGCAGTAAGAGTGGAAATCTTTATGAGGTATTTGTTTCCCACAAGTTAAACAGTTATTTACTTTTTCTGACATCGGCTGAGGCAAGAAAGAGTCCCCAACGGGGTACTTAGCTTTAGAAGTCTTGAGTAGTATTCGGTAGTAGTAATCTCTGGATCTGACCGACCGGCACTTGCAAACAGCTTCTGCTTCGGGCGCCACGCGGCAAGAAAGACTGAGGAAAATGGCGTTGGCTGATGCCTTTATACCCGAAGACCAGCAGAGATGACGTCGGGTGAGTGCGACACCAGCCGAAGCCAGACCCAGACTTTGGAATCCGGCCGACCGAAGGGCTGCCTGACGACAGGACAACCCATTTGTAAGGACTGCAGATGCATCCTTGAAGGACATCTGGACACCATGATTCGTCTTTTCTGGGTACCAGGAAAAGTCTTGAATAAAAACATTGTCCTTTTTCCTTTTCTGTTACTGGTTGAATAGCCCCCATATCCATAAGGGACATAATTTGTTTCTGGGCCTCTGCCCACTGATTTGGAGACAGATGTGGCCATCCGTTTGGAATTGGCAACGTGTGGAAATGAAATCGGTATCCCTGGGATACTATTTAAGACCCTCTTGTCCTGGGTAATTAGATGCCAATTTTGTGGATGAAGTGCTAGTTTTCCCCCCAAAGGAGCTGCCAAAAGATAAGTGCTAGGAAATGGCAGAGGAAAGTCATTGAGACTGTTTACCGTAGGGGGTGGCCTTGCTACTTCCAGATTTGGAGGTGGAGGCACCCCATTGTTTTGTTCTGTAAACTCCTTGTGACTGAAACCTGGAGCCTTTGGAGTGTCTGGGTTTGAGCTGAGCGGCTCTGTTGGGTACTGGAAAGGACCAATTCTTAGAAGACCAGTGCCTACTGAACCTGGGTGGCTGCACTTGTAGGAAATCTTTTACAGTTTGCATAGATTTAGCTTTGTCTTTCATCTTTTTCAAAACTTCTTCTGCCTTATTACCAAATAGACTGTCCTGTTGTAAAGGAGCATCCAACAATTTTGCTTTAACATGATCAGGCAGATTTTGCTCCTTGAGCCAAGCATGACGTCTTATCACAGATCCAGTTATGGCGGCCCTGCAAGAGGCCTCCAAAGAATCAAAACCACATTGCAAAGTATGCTTTCCAACTTGTTCAGCTGAATGCAATAAATCCTGTAACTCTGTTTTCCACACAGTCAGAAATCAACATCATTTTCTGTTTCAGTAAGCCCATGACATGCTGCTGATATTTACGCATATGAAATTGACAGTTTAAAGCCCTGATTGCCAGGGTTGCAGACGTGTAAACCTTCTTATCCCATCTATCCAGCACCCTGGAGTCTCTATCAGAAGGGGTAGGATTTTTAGCAGTAGAAGCCTTAACACCCTTGGGACCCTGAGAAATTATTTCAGGATCAGCAATAGGGTTTTTAAAAAAAAACTTCTGGGAGTCAGGAACCCTGTAATATCTGTCTGGCTTACTAGGAGCCGGAGGCAGGGAATCAGGAGCCATGCTGGATTCTGAGAAAACATCAACAATGTCTACAACAGGAGGTATAGCCAAAGCCTATGCTAAGGAAGAAGAAGAAAGAAATCCCTAAGCCTCTTTTTGGATTCTGAAAAATCCTGACTCTCCCAATGAAAATGTTCCCTTAAGGTATGCAAAGTTTCTCCAAAAGAAAAATTCTCAGGAGGAGAAGCAGAAGGGATGAATTCTTCTGCATCAGTGACCTCATAAGGTGGAACAGAAAATTCCTGATCAGAAGAGGAATCAAAAGAAATGGAAACCTGACCTGAAGATTCAATCAGTGGCCTTGCCTAGGCCTCTTAGCAGAAGAGGGTTGGGAACCCCTGATCAAGGTAATTAAATCCTCAGCCATTTTGATCATTTGTTTTTTTAGGCATAGGGGCCTGAACACGTGGCCCATGCGTCGGTTTTTTAGACATAGAAGTTGGTTTTGTCCTTGTTTTTGATGATGGGGTCAGTTTAATATACAAATCTTTAGGCCTGAAAACACCATCAGAAGTCAGTGCCTGCTGAGCGCCTCCGGACCCATCTAAGGGAGAGGCATCCGCGGGATCAATACTTGAAGTGTCTCACGGCATACTGGACTCCAAATGGGTCTTGGTAGAGGCCTGCGAATCAAAAGTAGCAGGCATCAGGGGCTGCGAAAGCGCCTGAGTACCGGCGACTGGCTTAAGAGAAGCTTCATTAGTTTTGGACCTCGATGGTCTGTCTCTGTCCTTTTCTTTGCATTTTTTGTGAATTGCAATAGTCAGATTGCTAACAGACGACATTTTTGGATAGTTAAATCTTGAGCCAAAATATTTAGAAGCAAAAATATACAGAAGCTTAATATTGCGTTGGTTAAATTTAGCACAAAACTGACAGCAAGGCACGTTGTGGTCAGGGCCTAGGCAAGGAATACAGTAAAAATTTAAATCCTTATGATGTATTTGCTTCCCACAAGTAATACAATTATTAACTTTTACTGACATCGGTAAGGAGCAAGAAAAAGTTTCCCCACCGGGGTACTTAGCGTTAGGTTGAAGACTACTTCGGTTCTGAAACTCGAAAACAAAAATTTCAGGAGTTGGCTGACTGGCACTTGTGAACTGCTTCTGCTTCGGGCACCGCACAGCAAGAAAGACTGATTAAAATGGCGTCGGCTGCATGTTTTATACCCCTGACAACCTGACGTCATGGAAGAAAAGACATCAACTGACTCAGGACCCAAGACTTTGTTACTCAGGCCGACTGATGACAACCTGCCAGCAGATTACCCAAATGTAATGACTGCAAGAGTGAAACACGAAGAACATCTGTACTATGCTCTTCGCGTTTCACTGTTGCAGTCATCACATTTGGATTGATTCTCAAAGCTGAAGAAAAGGGTGGAGAGGCAGTCAAGAAGACTGGCGGCTGGCTAGGATGCCCTGCAAGACTGCAGTGGCAAAGCCTGCCCTGGATTTGACGATAGGCAGGTGGTAATGCTTGGTGAAGGTATGAACAGATGTCCATGTTGCAGCCTCCAGGATGTCCCTGGTGGGGATCCCTCTGAGGAAAGCTGCAGAGGTGGAGATTGCTCTGGTGGAATGTGTCCTGACCCCCTTGGGGGGAGGTTTCCCATGCTGTAACAGAAATGGATGCAGTGCGCTATCCATTTGGAAACTGTTTGTTTGGATATGGCCTTGCCCTCTTGCTCTTGCAGCGAAGCTGACTAGCAATTGATCAGTTTTTCAAAAATATTTAGTCCTGTCCAGGTAGAATTTGTGCTGTCTGTGCACATCTAGAAAGTGCAGAATCCTTTCCCCCTTGTTTTGTGGGTTAGGGAAAAAGGTGGGCAAATGAAATGAATGGATTGGTTGAGAGCCACACTGGACACCACTTTTTGCATGAAGGATGGGTTAGTCCTGAGGGAGACTTTGTCAGCATGGAAAATGATGAAGGGCTCTACAGCCATAGGTGCTTGTAGCTCTGATACTCTTCTAGCTGAAGTGATGACCAGAAGCAAGGCTGTCTTCCAAGAGAGAAATTTTAATTCTGCTGAAGCTGCAGGTTCAAAGGGGGGCAGGGTGAGCTTTTCCAACACAAGGTTTAGGTCCCAAGCTGGGGTAAGAGCTCTTCTGGGTGGCCTAAAGTTGTTAGCCCCTCTTAGGAACTGTTTGATGAGAGGGTGTGAGAAAAGAGGTGGCCCTGTGCTGAAATGAGCAGAGATGGCAGAGGCATGAATTTTAATAAAAGAGAAGGACAGACCCCTGTGTAGTAGGTCTGCCAGGTAATCCAGAATGAGGGGTAGGGGAGGGCTGTGCTGTTCCAGCTCCCTCAGCCTGGATTCAGGTGCAAAACCTTTTCCACTTGTCAGCGTAAGACTTTCTAGTGCTGGGGCGTCTGGTCTCATGTATAACATCTAGGACTTGTTTGCTCAGTCTGGCAACTTGGATAGAGGTCAGGGAATAAGCCAGGCTGCCAGATTGAGGGTTTGCAATTGGGGATGCATGAATTCTCCATTCCTCTGGGTCAGGAGTGTTGGGATCCAAGGTAGGTGCCATGGTGGCAGGGGTGACAGGCTGCGTGACAGTGAGTACCAGTGCTGGCATGGCCAGTCTGGGGCAATCAGGACTGCCCTAGGTTTTTCCTCCATTATTTTCAGCAGTACCCTTGAAATGACTGGTAGAGGGGGAAATGCATAGACCGAGAGGTTTACCCACTGGAAGGATAGAGCATCCACTTTCCAGGTCTTGCTGTGAGGTTCCCTGGTGCAGAATTTGCTGAGCTGATGATTGGAGTGAGAGGCAAAGAGGTCGACCTTCAGGGTTCCCCATTTCTGGGTTACAAGGGTGAAGGTTCTTTGGTCTACCTGCCACTCATGTGGGTCTATCAGGTTTCTGCTTAAGTTGTCTGCCAGAGAGTTTAGAGAGCCTGGCAGGAATTGTGCTAACAGGTATAGTTGCATGGCTGAGGCTGTGCGCCAAAGGGTCATGGAAGCCTGCACAGGGGATAAGAGTGAGTCCCTCCCTGCTTGTTGATACACCACATCACCGTGGTGTCTGTTTTGATCATTAGAGGCCCTGGGGGCAGTAGGGGGTCTGAAAGCTGTCAGGGCATGCTGAACAGCTAACATCTCTTTTTGGGTGATGTGCAGATGTATTTGATTTGGGCTCCACTGGCCCTGAATGCACCTGCCGTCCAGGTGTGCACCCCAGGCATAGTCTGATGCGTCTGTGGTGAGGGTCTGGGTGACAGGGGGTTGTGAGAAGGGAAGTTCCTTGCTGTGGTAGCATGCTGCTGTCCACCAAAGAAAATCTTTCCTTAGACAAAGTATTATTGGTATAAGAGTTTCCAGGTCTTGAGAGTGCTGACACCAAAGGCTTTTTAGGTACAACTGGTTTCCTCATATGCAGTCTGGCATATGGAATTAGTAGAATGCAAGAAGCCATGAACCCTAGAACTTGCAGGATTTTCCTTGCGGATAACTGGGTCCTGGTGTCTAGTTGAGAGAAGTAGGCTGTCGGGTATGATTGTTTTTCTGGTGTACGAAATGCCATCTGGGATGCTGTGTCCAGGCTTGCTCCCAGGAATACAATTTTTTGTGTGGGTACTAGTTTGGATTGCTTTTCGTTGATAGTATACATCAGGGATGTCAGTAGGTCCTTTACAAAGGTCAGGTGCTTTAGCAGCTTTTCCTGTCTGCCTAAATCAGGCAGTCGTCTAAGTATGGGTAAATATGAATATTTCTTTGTCTGCAAAAAGCAATGGCGGGAGCCAGACATTTTGTGAAAACTCTGGGAGCAGTGGATAAGCCAAAGGGAAGCACAGAGAACTGAAAGTGCAGTGAACCTGCCCTGAAACTTGGGCATTCCCTGCATGATTCTCTGATTGGGATGTGTAGATAGGCCTCTTTTAGGTCTATGCTGGCTAACCAAGCATCCTTGGAAAGCATAGGAAGAAGCTGCTGGAGGGTGAGCATTTTCAATTTTGGTATCACCAGAAAGGTGTTTAGAATGGACAGATCAAGGACAGGGTGCCATGTGCTCTCTTTTCTGGTTACCAGGAAGAGTCAGGAGTAGAAACCTTGGCCTACCTTGGCCTATCTGTTCGGCAGGAACATGCTCTATTGTCCTCATAGAGAGCAGTGAAAGGACTTGCTTTTTGGCCTCTGCCCACTGGTTTGGGGGAAGATCTGGGAACCCTTTTGGGGTTTGCAGGGTGTGGAAATAAAATTTGTATCCCTGGGACACTATGCTGAGGACCCAGCTGTCGCTGGTAATGGTGGCCCAGTTGCTTGCTTGGAAGGAGAGTTTTCCTCCTAGGGGCAAGAGCTGGTGGGCAGAGGGAGGGGGTGGAAGTGTAAAGTCATTGTGAGTTCTTACCATAAGGTGGTGGCTTTGCACTCCCTGGTTTTGAAGAGGAGGAACTCCATTGCTTAGATCTTGGCATTCCCTGGGGCTGTCTGGGGGGCCTGCTTCCCCTGGGTCTGGGCTGAGCTGACCTGGAGGGGGCAGGAAAGGACAAGTGCTTGGTGGGGCAATGCCTACTGAACCTCGGTGGCTGATCCTGTAAGAAGTCTAACGGTCTGTATAGATTTAGCTTTCTCTTCCATCTTTTTTAAGACCTCTTCTGCCTTGGTGCCAAATAAGTTGTCTGTGCAGGGGTGTGTCCAATAATTTGGATTTGGCATAGTCTGGCATGGGCTGTTGTTTAAGCCAAGCATGCCTTCTAAGGACAGAACCAGTGACTGCTGCCCTGCAGGATGCTTCTAGGGCGTCAAATCCACATTGTAAGGTGTGCTTAGTTACTTGACTTGCAGAATGCATAAAGTCTTGTAACTTAATTTCCTGCACAAGCAGGGAAAGAAGATGAAGTAGTCGGTCTGTGTTGAGTATCGGTAGTGCAAAGTACTTCCCCGGAAGCCGGTGCCTGTTCAGTGGCTCCGGACCCATCCAAAGTAGACATCCTCAGGATCGTTAGTGGAAGAGTCTCGCGGCATATCGGACTCTAAAAGGGTCTCGGTAGTGGCCTGCGAATCCACAGAAGCAGGCATCAGGGGCTGCGAAAGCGCCTCACTGACGCCTAGCTTAACGGAAGCGTCGTCGGCAGTCTTGGACCTGTGTGGTTCGTGTCTGTCTTTATCCTTACTTTTTTCGGAAGATCAGTTGTCGGATGGCTTACTGAAGCCATATGAGAATTTGAGGACTGAAAGCGAAAATGTCTAGCTACAATAAGGGCCTGACAACATATAGCTCTGGCGTTGAACAAAGCACAAAAGCGACAGCAGGGGACATCATGGTCTGGGGCCTAAACAAGTGACACAGTAAGAATGAAAGTCTTGGTGTGGTATTTGCTTTCCAAATGCGAGAAAATTGTTAACTTTTTCTGACGTCAGTTAGAGCAAGAAAAAAGGATACCCAACGGGGTACTTAGCTTTAGAAGACTTCAACTTTAATTTGGAAACGAAAAACTCAGGTAGTGGCCGACCAGCACTCGTGCGAACTGCTTCTGCTTCGGGCTCCTTAGCAAGAAAGACTGATGTAATGGCGTTGGCTGCCTGATTTTATACCACTGACGACCTGACGTCAGTCATGGAGTGACAGCAACCAACACAGAAATACTAAGCCTCTGGTATTCGGGCCGACCAAGGGCTACCCTGGCAGGGATAACCCAAATGTGATGGCTGCAGCAGTGAAACACGAAGAACATCAACTGTTTGACAATGTGTGATACACAGCTTTTTTGAGGAGCATTACAGTGCTCATTCCTAATTTCACATTCATAAGAAAATTTCAAACAGATCCATACTCTCCACCAATATCATCCCATTCACAAACAAAAATACTTTACCTGTACACATACTGCGGTCACTCAAAACATCAAAAAAAGCAACAGTGCATTTCTGTGAATCAACCCCAGTAACAGTAATTGTGACCACAAAATGAAAAGTAATGCAGTCACCAGTTTAAAATACATATATACTTTAATCAGCAGCAAAAGAAATTAATTACATCTTAGCATAACCCATATTATTTGCAATTTCTGAAATGTGTTTCACTGCGGTATGCAATGGGGCACACAGCATCATCAATATCAACATCAATGTTATCTGACCTTAATGCTAAACAAAGAAGAGGGCCATCCTTGTTGGGATTTAGAACTCCATCAGAAGTTAAACAAGCAACCTGGACATCAATGCTATTGGTAAAATCAGTTCTCAGAATTGCTTTCTTCCACTAAATTGACAATCTTAGTGGAATGCCTTACGTGACATCAAAGGTCACAGGGCATTCTATAGAGAAATACAAGAATGTGGAACATCGCACAGTGAAAAACAGGAAAAAAGGAAAATATTTACAAACCATGAAACAATTACGGCAAAGCTACATGAGGTGGCATTACAATAAAACAAACAGGAAGGCAAGAAAAATGACAAATCACTTTAAGGACTTGCTGACTCTTCAAAGATACCATGGAGGTGTAGTGATAATTATAAAACAGAAGTCAAGTGTACCTTAATTTTGGAGGATGTAAGGCTTCTGTTGAGTTCACAGAGATACTGCAGAACCCTTAACAAGGAGGATGGCCAATTTCAGGCACCCAATTTATAAACAATTTAAATTTTCTGTCATAGCTTTTCTCTTGGATAGTTCTGGAACACATTACAATTTCAATAACTTTCACAAAATAACATAGGGTGTTGGCCTCATTTGAAATTGGAGAAGCCATAACTACAGCTTGACAGCACTGATAAGTTAGTGAAGCCTGCCTGACGGGTGAGTTAGAAACCAATGCAAGGGTTATAACTTTAGGGGTCCCCTTCAAAATTAATGGAATCAGTAGAGGAAACTATACTGGTCACTGTCAGAAAAGGTTTTAAGATCAACTTCAAGACTAGCCTTTTTGCCGTCTGGATGGTCTTGCTTATAAGTGTGTTGCGGAATAAGGTACAAAGTTCAGTTTCGGATTCCTAACTGCTGACAGAAAACAATTGCTGACAATTTGCATTTGATGGTATGAGAATTGGTCTGTCACTGGCTTCCCTACCTGTGGAACATTTGTTGGCTCTCTTCAGATCTAGTGATCATTCATGTTGGAGAAGCAGGTTTCGGCTTACTCGGCCAACATGCTGGTCTCCTCTGGAATGTGTACTGCTGTGAGGAAAGAAATGCAAGACAGTTTCCATTCTCAGAGTTTCACAAAGTCTCTGCCAGAGGGGAAGTAGGAAGTACTCCCTTATCTGCCAATGTATCAGATCACTGCCATGTTATTCATGTGGATGCCAGTGAATCCTGAAATAAATACACAGGTGGCTTGCAATATGAGCAGTACTGCTCACAGCTCTAGCACACTAATAAGGATTTGAGATTTATTAGGTGACCATGAGCCTCATCTAATCTTGTTCCAGAAATACACTCGCGAGGGCAATCATCTGTGGTACTGCCAATAAGGGCTGTGAAATTCAGTGCTCTCCCATAATGGTGAGTACCAGGTCCAGTATGTTTGAACCTCTGGTTGGTATGCACACTATCTGGTCAAGCATGTTTGTGCTTAAGTACAGGAACGGCTGTGTCTGCAAGTATGAGGCAGTATATTTTTTCCAGTCTAAAGTGGGGTAAAGTCTCCCATAAATAGGTTATTTGCTTTAACGGTGAGGGTCTCCAGTAGGTCTAGGTACGAGGTATGAGATTCTAAGGACAGAGGGTGACCTACAGCTTGTTAGAACATGGTATGGGACTTTGTCTATGGTAATTTGCATGTAGATAAATTCCAGGGCATCATCCTGTTTAAACAGCATAGGAATTATGCTTGTTGCTAATATACAGTGGCTATAAAAAGGTTACACACCCCTGTTAAAATGCCAGGTTTTTGTGATATAAAAAATACGACCACAACAAATCATTTCAAAACTTTTCCCACCTTTAATGTGACCTATAACCTGTACAATCCATTTGAAAAACAAATCTGTTTGGGGGAAAAAAATATAAAACGTACAATATGCTGGTTGCACAATTGTGCACACCCTTAAACTAATACTTTGTGCGTGCACAGCCTTAAACTAATGCTTTGTTGAAGCACCATTTGATTTAATTACAGCATTCAGTCTTCTTGGGTACGAATCTATCAGCATGGCACATCTTGACTTAGCAATATTTCCCCACTCTTCCTTGCAAAAGCACTCCAAATCTGTCAGATTGTGAGGGCATCTCTTTTGCCAGCTCTCTTCAGGTCACCCCACAGATTTTCTATTGGATTTAGGTCTGGGCTCTGGCTGTACCATTCCAAAACTTTAATTTTCTTCTGGTGAAGTCATTCTTATGTTGATTTGGATGTATGCTTGGGGTCATTGTCGTGTTGAAAGGTGAAATTCCTCTTCATCTTCAGCTTTCTAACAGACGCCTAAACGTTTTGGGCCAAAAGTGACTGGTATTTGTAACTCTTCATAATTCCCTCCACCTTGACTAAAGCCCCAGTTCCAGCTGAAGAAAAGCAACCCCAAAGCATGATACTGCCACCGCCATGCTTCACAGTGGGGATAATGTTCTTTTGGTGATGCACAGTGCTTTTGCGCCAAAAGTACCTTTTGGAACTGTGGCCAAATAGTTCAACATTGCTCTCATCAGACTATAAGACATTTTCCCACATGCTTTTGGTAGGCTTGATGTATTGTTTTTCAAATTTTAGCCGGGCCTGGATGTTTTTGTGTGTAAGAAAAGGCTTCAGTCTTGCAACCCTAACCCCATACTCCAGACCTATGAAGAATACGGGAGATAGTTGTCACATGTAGTACACAACCAGTACTTGCCAGAAATTCCTGCAGCACCTTCAGTGCTTTTGGGAGGCTTGATGAATTGTTTTTCAAATTTTAGCCGGGCCTGGATGTTTGTGTGTGTAAAAAAAAGGCTTCCGTCTTGCAACCCTACCCCATAGTCCTGACATATGAAGAATACGGGAGATAGTTGTCACATGTAGTACACAACCAGTACTTGCCAGAAATTCCTGCAGCTTCTTCAATGTTGCTGTAGGTTTCTTGGCACCCTCCCTGACCAGTTTTCATCTTGTCTTTTCATCAATTTTGGAGGGACTTCCAGCTCTCTGCAGTCACTGTTGTCCCATATTTTCTCCACTTTTTTGATGACTGTCTTCACTGTGTTCCATGGTACATCCAATGCTGTGGAAATTTTTTTGTACCCTTCCTTTGACTGATACCTTTCAACAAAGAGATCCCTTTGTAAGCTCTCTGCGAACCATGGCTTTTGCTGTAGTAGGCAACTGATTAAATCTCAGAAAAATCCTACTAGGAGAGCTGAACTTTATTTGGGGTTAATCAGTCTCTAATTGATGGCAGGCGTGTACCTAAGAAGACAATGTTGTAATTAAATCAAAAGATGCTTCAACAAGGTATTAGTTTAAGGGTGTGCACAATTATGCAACCAGCGTATTGAATGTTTTTTTTTTCCCCCTAATGGATTTGTTTTTCAATTGAATTGTACATGTTATAGGGCACATATTAAAGGTGGAAAAGTTTTGAAATGATTTATTGTGGTCTCATTTTTTCACATCTCAACAACCTGGCATTTTAACAGGGGTGTGTAAGCTTTTTATATCCACTGTAGATGGATACTCATCTTTTGCCCCAGTCTATGCATCTGATGGTGTAAATGTGTGGAAGGCACTGAAACCTTGCACGGCCAGAATACTTTCTACAGATTTAAACCATATCTTGATAATGGTACAGATACCTATATTCCCCCAGCGTGAGAAGAGCTTGTAGGGTGTGGAGTTTCTTGTTTAGACTGCTAGGATTGAGCAGTACCACCTTTAGGTTTCTTCGAGTTTTATTTGCTATGTCGGTATGTTTGTCGATTCGGCATTGCCTAAGAAAAGTGGTGTAAAGAGATGGGTAAAGATTTAGCCAATATTCGGAAGCCTAGGGGAGAAGGATTCAGACCATCCTGTTAAGCAGGTCATCCCACGCTGACAAACATTGAATCCCCCTGAAAAGACACCAGAAACTAAGCTAATTATTGAAGTCAAGCATTCTTTGTTCATAATGTGGCTTCATCCTCGGTGAAGGTGAAATCCTGTTCAATGAAAGGCATATACCAACTTGAGACACAGTCAAGATCAGCAGCAATGTCTCTCATCGTACAGTCCAGGGAAGTACGTCTCAGGTTTTTAACGCCCACATGGACTATGACAGAATCACACTGGTACCTGCAGTGTAGTGACTTGACTGCATGCAAAACTTGGTGGATCCTGGCTCCAGATAAGTTAATTAAGGCTGTCAAGAGCACACACAATCTACCACACGCTGTCCACCACACACACACACACACACACACACACACACTAAGATCAACTTATGCTGAGGCATAAAAAGGCAGTCTTCCCAAACCTCTAAGACCCTCTAAACTTATAAACAGCAATGCGTGTCCTCTGCAATCTTTAAAACATCCACCAAAAACAACACCAACCACCACACACACTTACACCCAGTGAAGCAGCAACAGAAAAGCCCACAAAGCAAACACATTACCTAGGACTCTTGTCACAGGGGACCCCATTGTACGGCACAGATGCCTTGCTCACCAAAATGAACAAGATGATAACGGTTGCCAGGTTCCACCAAGTTCTGTGTACTGAAGTCACTACACCACAGGTACGAGTAGGATTCTCTCACAGCCCATGTAGGCAACATTCTACCTTCAAGTACGATGTCACAGTATTAACAAAAAACGATTTACTTCAATAACTGGCTTAGTTTTTTGGTGTCTTTCCAGGGGGATTCATTACTTGTCAACATGGGAGGGACAAGATTAACAAACCAGGATGCTTTGCAAAGAGTGGTCAGCTCCTGTCTCATTTAGGCTTCTGAACTGTGGCTAAAACTTTATCCATCCTCTTACAGCTTTTTTTAGGCAATGCCAAACTGGCAAAACTACCAAAGAAACCTACAAGTGTTACTGCTCACCTCCACAGCAATGATTACATAGTGCTCAAACTAACACACCTCCCATAACATCTAGAAACACCCTAATATACCCCCCTCCTAATAAATGCCTATGATACACAGAGGACACAACTGGATTGGGTTGCTTAGTTATACTGATAAAGGCCCCAGTAGTTGTTACCCTAGTATACACCTATGAAGCTATCTACATACCTAAAAGAGAGGGGAACCTAGTGTAAGCAGGTCTACCTTGTCAAAGAAATTAAAAATATACAAGAAAAAAGGTGGGAAAGGAGGGAGGATGCTGTTACTGTAATTTGGCATCCACGGTTATGGTAAGTTCTTAACAAAAACACTTAAATCCTCCATGGATCACTGCTGTGGTATCGCTTACATATGGTAACATTCCCAATTTCTGGGAAGAGGATTGAGGAATGGAACTGCAGTCTAGCATTCCTTGGAAGACGGATTGAGAAAAACTTCAAGCCCTGAAGAGAGCTGCAAATGGAAAACTAAGTGACTACTTTTAAAATGGATTTTGACTCCAGAACCTAGAAAAAGTAGTCAGATAAAACACAGCAGCTCTGAAAAATTGAACTCTAAACTGGCAAGGAAGGGATTTCCCATGAAAGGAATAACAAAAGGAAATAATCAAGGAAATGCACCTGGATATAATCTGAAGAGGGTAACCAAACTTCTTACTCTAAAATAAGAAAAATCAGTAAAGTTGTTACATTTTTTAATAGCCTTAGTTTTATCCAAATAAAATATGAGTTGTCTACATTCAAGGACTGCAAAATTGTTTCTCCCTTACTTTGAGGGTTAGGGAAGAAAGTAGGCAGGTTAATACATTGGTTTAGAGACATTGCATTGACAAATCTACCCCTGAGGGATACACTACCCTTGCGAGATAAGAAAAGGAAGAGAAACCATAACGGCTTGAAACTCAAAACTTTTTTTTTTTTTAAAGTAAGGGCTATAAAGCAAGACAGTCTTCCAGGTACACAATTTTAAATGAAAGAGAAGCCAAATCAAAAGGAGGTTGAGTCAACTTTTCCAAAACAATCTGGATCCCAAAGAGAAAGAATAGATTTTCTAGCACACCTAATGTGAAGGATGCCTTTTAAAAATCTATTTAACTTGAGAATGTGAAGAAAGAGTTGAATCCAAAGACAAGTAGGCACAGATGCCTGACAAATACTCTTTAATGGAAGAATATGCCAGTCCTGAACTGAGCAACTCACACAGGCAGGAGAAAATACTAGGAATACCCATACAATAAGGGATCTGTTTTTTTTTCTTTCTTTTGCAGCCAAACAAAATCTCTGTTTGGAAACACAATCTTCCTGTAGTACATTTGCTGGTCTTCTGTAGAACCTGTAGCACATCCTGAGAGAGTAAGTCCCTGAATAGTATTAGAATCTTATCAGCCAGACTTTCAAGGCTTAGGGTTTGCAGATTTTAGGTGAATGAGAGCATCCTTCTGTTGTGTAAGTCCATCCTCTAGGGTAAATGCTGGCAACTCCTGGCCAAAGTGGAGAGAGAGGAGAAAATACTGTTTGGGCCAAAACGGGGTCAGCAATAACATCTCTAAATTGTTCTTAATTTTTGGGTAGCACTTTCAAAATCAGGGGAAAAGGGAGGAAAAGCATAAAGGAATTTTTCCTTTCCATGAGATTTGCATGGCATCCATTCTCCAAGTCTCTGGGCCTGGAACTCTGGCGTAGAACAGTCTGAGCTGCCTAATCAGAGTGGGAGCAAATAAATCTGTTTAGGAAGTTTCCTGGTGATGGATAACATGCAGAAAGAACTCTCTTTTCAACATCCATTGGTGAAGGTCTGCCTTAGATGTGCTCCAGTAGTCACTCTGTTCACCTTGGAGGATATGTAAACTGCCTGAAAGAAGTGGTTGAATTGGATAGCTACCTACCAAGGCTGTAATATTAAGTCTGCAGAGGTGATAAGATTTTGTCATTCCCTGTTTGTTGATGTACCACATGACAGTGGTACTGTTTGTGAAGATTTAGAGAGCTCCTGGAGACTAAGTGATTATAAACAATGAAAAGCTAAGATCAGAGCGTTCATTTTCTTGACTTTTGTGTTTTTTATTTCTTTCCTGGCTTGACCATACACCTTGGGTTTACATGCTCATAGAACATACTCCCCATGCCAGGAAAGAAGCATCTGTAGAAAGCTCCTAGTAAGGAGAGGGAATCAAAAAAGGCACTCCTGGACTGAATGACATTTGGTTGATTCATCAAAGGTAAGTACAATTGTGTACACTTACCACAAATGTACATGTTCGAGTGTATTCACTGTTGTACTCATCACATTTGGGTTATCTGCTTGCAGTAGCCCTCAGTCAGCCTGACTAACAAAGTCTTGGGTTCTGTGTCGGTTGCTGTCTCATCTTCCATGATGTCAGGTAGTTAGGGGTATAAAAGCATGCAGCAGATGCCATTACATCAGTTTTTCTTATCCCAGATGTCAGGTGCCCCCATAATGGGAAGCAATTATATATACAAGGTTACACCTCCAAAAAAAAAAAGCAAATACACCAAAAAGCTTTAAGCATAGAAAGCAAGAATAGAGGTATAGCCAATAGAAGTCAGGGGGTTGGAGGGAGGGTAACTAGGACTGCAACAGTGAATACACTCGAACATCTACATTTATGGTAAGTGTACACAACTGTATTATGTTCTTCGTGTTTCACTGTTGCAGTCACCACATTTTGGGTAGATTCCCAAAGCTAAGGATGGGAGGAGGAAATTAGATAGCATTAGGACCAGCTATAAGGCCTTGCAAGACTGCAGTGGCAAAGCCAGCTCTGGATTTAGAAAAAAAATTGGCAAATGGTAATGCTTGGTGAAGGTATGTACAGAACTCCAGATAGCAGCTTCTAGGATGTCCCTGGCAGGGACACCTCTGAGAAAGGATGTAGAGGTAGATGCAGCCCTGGTTGAATGTGGCCTAATCTCCTGTGGGGTAGGTTTTCCATGGTGTTTATAGCAGAAATGAATGCAATGGGTTATCCACTTAGAAATGGTTTGCTTTGAAATGGCCTTCCCCACTGCCCCTCTAGCAAATGCAACCAGCAGTTGTTCAGATTTCCTGAGAGGTTTAGTCCTGTCCAAATAAAACTTAAGTTGTCTGTGCACATCTAAGGAGTGCAGTATTTCATTCTCCTTTGTTCTGTGGATTAGAAAAGAAGGTTGGCAAATGAATGGACTGATTAAGGGCCACACTGGATACCACCTTGGGCAAGGAGGGGGGACTGGACCTGAGGGACACCCTGTCTGCATGAAAAATGATGAAAGGCTCCACTGCCATGAGGGCCTGTAATCCAGACACCCTTCTTGAAGTGATGGCTAAAAGGAAGGCTGTTTTCCAAGAAAGGAATTTCAACTCTGCATTTGCAGCTGGCTCAAAAGGAGGTAGAGTGAGCTTTTCCAATACAAAGTTAAGGTCCCAGGCTGGAGTATGGGCTCTCCTGGGTGGTCTTAAGTTTTTGGCCCTTCTGAGGAACTGCTTCAGCAGTGGACGAGAGAAGAGGGGTGGGATCTGTGTTGTAATGAGCTGAAATGGTTGAGGCATGAATTTTGATGGAGGAAAAGGAAAGGCCCTTGTGCAGCATCTCGAGAGAAGAGGGGTGGGATCTGTGTTGTAATGAGCTGAAATGGCTGAGGCATGAATTTTGATGGAGGAAAAGGAAAGGCCCTTGTGCAGCATCTCATTTAAGTATTGAATAATCTGAGGTAAATTAGGTGCTGCTGTGCCCCATCCCCTGAGTTTGGTTCCAGGAACAGAATCTTTTCCATTTTTCAGCATAGGATTTTCTAGTACTAGGCCTCCTTGCTTCCAGAATGACATCCAACAGAGGGATGGTAACGGAGAGATCAGGTAATTAGCCAGGCTGCCAGGTTCAGAGTTTGAAGCTGTGAGTACAGAATCTGGCCCTCCTGCTTGGACAGCAGGGCAGGGGTCTGAGGCAAGTGCCATGGTGCCAGCAGTGACACACTGTGTAAAAGGGGGTGCCAGTGTTGGCGTGGTCAGTCTGGTGCAATCAGTATCATCCTTGGTTTGGCCTGTTTGATCTTTAGTAGTATCTTGGAGAGGAGAGGCAGAGGGGGAAACGCATAAACTGATAGGTTTTTCCAGGTGAAGAACAGGGCATCCACTTTCCAAGCTTGTTTGTGGGGAGTCCTTGTGCATAATTTTTCCAATTAGTAGTTCTGGGGGGAGACAAACAGGTCTATATCTGGGCTCCCCCATTTTTTTCTCAACATGCTGAATATCTTTGGTTCCAGTTTCCACTTGTGTGGGTCCATGAGATTTCCGCTTAGTTCTTCTGACAGTGTTATTTAGCTTTCCTGGCAGGAATTGAGCCTGTAGGTGCATTTGGTAGCACAAGGCTGTGTTCCACAGAGCTATGGCTAGTCTGCAGAGAGGGTATGAATGGGTTCCCTCCTGCTTGTTTATTTACCACATAACAGTGGTGTCTGTCCACCATTAATTGCCCTGGAAGAATGTGGTCCTTGAAGGCTGTCAGAGCATTCTGTACAGATAACATTTCTTTTTGATTGATATGCAGGTGCATTTGACTTGGATTCCATTTGCCCTGAATGCACTTCCCTGCCAGGTGAGCCCCCCATGCATAGTCTGATGCATCTGTTGTTAGGGTTTGGGCGGCAGGGGGTAGAGTGAATGGCAGTCCCTTCTTTTGGTGACAGGCCTCTGCCCACCAAAGGAACTCTATCCGTAGACAAGGTATGAAGGGAATCATTGCTTCTAGGATCCTGAGAATGTTGACACCATGGGCATTTTAGATACCACTGTAGTTTCCTCATATGTAGTCTTGCATATGGAATTAGGAGGATGCAAGAGGCCATGAATACCAGGGCTTGCAGTATTTTCCTTGCAGAAAGCTGGGTCTTTGTGGCCAGTAGTTTGAAGTAGGCTATCAAATGAACCTGTTTTTCTGGTGTGAGAAAGGCGATCTGGGAAGTTGTGTTCAAGCTTGCTCCCAGGAATACAATTTGTTGGCAGGGTACAAGATAAGATTTATTTTCGTTTACGGTGTACCCAGAGAAGTTAGCAATTTCTGTACAAACGCCTGATGATTTAATAGTAAGTCCTGGCTTTCTGCCTGAATTAGACAATCGTCCATGTATGGATATATTTGGATATTTCTTTGCTTGCAAAATGCAATGACTGGAGCTAGACACTTTGTGAATACCCTGGGGGCAGTAGATAAGCCAAAGGGCAGTGCAGAGAACTGATAGTGCATGCAGCTTGCTTTGATGCGTAGGTATCTTCTGCAAGATTCCCTTATTGGGATGTGCAGGTAGGCTTCCTTTAAATCCAGTGTTGCCAACCAGGCATCCTTGCCTAGCATAGGAAGCAGCTGAGGAGTTAGCATCTTGAATTTTGGGATCACCAAAAATGTGTTTAGGATAGAGAGGTCCAGGATAGGATGCCAGGAGTGGTCTTTTCTGGGCACCAGGAAAACTCTTGAGTAGAAACCTTGTCCCCTTTCCTCTTCTGGAACAGGCTGAATAGCAATGATGCTTAAGAGAGAGAGAATTTGCTTTTGAGCCTCTGCCCACTGATTTGGTGTAGATCTGACCAACCATTTGGGGTTGGTAAGGAGTGAAAGTGGAATCTGTATCCTTGGGAAACTATTTAAAACCCATTTGTCCTGGGTAATGAGTTCCCAATTTTTTGCCTGGCGGGCAATCTTTCCCCCTAAAGGAACAGTTAGCTGTGCAGGGCTTGGAAGATTTAAAGTTAAGTCACTGAGACAGTTTACCATAGGTGGGAGTCTTACCATTCCCTGCTTTGGAAGTGGGAGCCCCCCACTGCTTAGTCCTGTGAGTACCTTGGGACTGAAGCCTGAGAGATCTGCTGGTTCTGGATTTGGACTGAGAAGACCTGGAATAGGCAGGAAAGGACCAATTTTTATAGGGCTAATGCCTACTAAATCTGGGAGGCTGTACTTGCAGGAAGTATTCAACAGTTTGCATAGATTTAGCTTTTTCCTCCATCTTTTTAAGTACTACTCCTGCTTTGTTGCCAAACAGGTGGTCTTGGTTTAAGGGAGCATCCAGCAATTTAGTTTTAACATGATCTGGCAAAGATTGCTCCTTAAGCCAAGCATGCCTTCTAAGTACAGACCCAGTGACAGCAGCCCTGCAAGATGCCTCTAATGAATCAAAACCATATTGCAAAGTATGTTTTCCAACTTGTTCAGCAGAATGCATTAAATCCTGTAAATCTTTATTTTCAGCACAGTCAGGAATCAACATCATTTTCTGTTTAAGCAATCCAATAATATGCTGCTGATACTTTAACATATGAAACTGGCAGTTTAAGGCGCTAATGGCGAAGGTTGCATAAGTGTATACCTTCTTACCCCATCTATCCAGCACCCTGGAATCTCTATCAGAGGGGGTAGGATTTTTGGCAGTAGTAGCCTTAATGCCCTTGGGTCCTGTGAAATGGTCTCAGGATCTGCAGTAGGATTTTTAAAGAGGAACTCGTGAGAGTGAGGAACCCTGTAATATCCATCAGGTTTCCTGGGAGCAGGAGGTAAAGAGTCAGGGCCCAAGCTAGATTCCGTAAAGGCATCATCAACAATGTCCAGTACAGGGGGGATAGCTAAAGGCCTGTGTTGGTGCAGGAGTAAGAAATCCGTAACCTCATTTTAGAGCCAGAGCAATCCTGGCTTTCCCAGTGAAAATACTCCCCAAGAGTATGCAAGGTTTCACCAAAAGAGAAATCCTCTGGAGGGGAAGCAGAGGGAATAGAGTCCTCTGCATCAGAATCCTCATAGGTGGATAAGGGTAAATCCTGGTCATCAGAGGAAATTAGAAGTTATGTACTCACCATAACGTTCCATCTGAGTAGGTGTATTCATTTGTCTGCAACCTGTGGGTTATGGATCCGATATCGGATCCGAACCGGCATGGTTTTCCAGCTATGGATCCAAGCTCTCAGCTCCTCCCCTCACCCATAATGCCCTGCTCTACCCTCATGACCTCAGATCGAGTTTGCCAAAGCAACAATACCCTAAAAAGGGTAACATAGAATATGCAGGAAACTGATAGGCCAGGGGGATAGGAGGGCGGGATGGTTGCAGACAAATGAATACACCTACTCAGATGGAACGTTATGGTGAGTACATAACTTCTAAATCTGAAGTAGGATATTCATTTGTCTGCAACCTGTGGGACAGAGTCCCCAGCTACCTGAATCTTGGGCCATCATGGAAGGATATTCCGAGCACCTGAGCCAAAGGATGCTCTACCCCTAGATGCAAGATCCAACTTATAGTGGGAAATAAATTATGAGATGAAGCCCACGTGGCTGCTGCACAAATATCATCTAGAGGAATCCTAGCCTTGAAGGCTGCCGAGGTAGATACTGACCCGGGTTGAATGGGCATGAACACCCTCCGGCCTTCCTGAAGCTTGATAAGCCAATAAAATGCACTGTGAAATCCAGCGGGACAGAGAAACTTTAGAGATTGGCTTGCCCAAATTGAATTTTGCAAAGGAAATAAACAGCTGGTCGGATTGCCTATGACCAGCTGTCCTGTTCAGATAAAATCTGAGTTGCCTGTGAACATCTAGTGAATGTAGCTTATATTCACCTTTGTTTTCATATTTAGGGAAGAAAACAGGGAGGTTAATGGATTGATTGATGTTTGCTTCAGAAGCGATTTTAGGAAGAAAGGACGGGTTGGTCCTGAGGGAGACACGGTCCGGATGAAATACCAAGTAAGGAGGTTTAGCTGATAATGCTTGAAGTTCAGAAACTCTCTTGGCTGATGTAATGGCTACCAAAAAGGCTGTCTTGTAGGACAAGAATTTGAGATCCACCGTAGCCGCTGGCTCGAAAGGAGGCGGTCAAGGCCTGTAGGACCAGAGAAAGGTCCCAAGGAGGAACTGCTTGTTTTATAGGGGGCCTGAGAAGAAAAGTACCTTTAAGAAAAATTTTACACAATTTGGCTGACATAAGAGGATTAGAGTCATGTCCAATGTGATAGTGAGAAATTGCCGCCAGTTGTACTTTGACTGTGGAACTGCTGGCACCATCGTTAAAGAGAGTGGTTAGAAAGTCAAGCACTAAAGGGAGAGGAACCGTGAAGGGATTCAGGCCTTGCCGCTCCGCCCACAAAGAGAAACGTTTCCATTTGCTTGTAAACCTTTCTAGTGGATGGCTTATGAGCCGCCACCAAAATTGCCTTACCGGTGAAGAAATACCGAGTCCTTATCAAGAGTGGAACTGGAGCAGCCAAGCGGTCAGCTTCAGGTTGTCCAGATTCGGAGGAGGAATGCAGGATGGATGGGATATCAGATCCGGATGGGATCTAGAATCCAAGGAGGATTCACCGAGTGAGACCTTAGGAAGGGGAACCAGATCTGTCGAGGCCAGAATGGAGCAATGAGAATCATTCTGCAACCCACCCGAGAGGCTTTCTGAAGAACTTGGAGCATCAGAGGCAAGGGTGGATAGGCATACAGAAGACCGGGTGGCCAAGCATGCACCAGAGCGTCTCTTGGGGTACCTCCGGGAGGAGGTATTAGAGCGAAAAACTGTCGCACTTGGTGTTTGAGGGAGAAGCAAAAGATCGCATGAAGGGTTCCCCACCGTGCGAATATGCGTTCGCTACTTGACAATTGAGAGACCACTCGTAAGGGGTCAGAATGGTGCGACTGAGCTTGTCCGCTAGGATGTTGGACCGACCGGAATGTGCGTTGCTATTAGAAAGCGATTGGTGGAGATTGCCCATTCCCAAACTCTCATGGCCTCTCGACAAAGAGGGTAAGACCTTGTTCCCCTTGCTTGTTGATGTACCAGACAACAGACATGTTGTCCGATTGAATCGCAATTGTTCCCAAGGGAAGAAAGTCCTGAAGTGCTAGCAACGCTAAGAGCACTGCTCTCATCTCTAGAACATTGATATGCAGTAAGGTCTCTGAATCGTTCCACGTGCCTTGGACGGTCCGGCCCAAAGTGCCCCCACCCGAGGCGGAGGCGTCCGTGGTCACCGTGGCGCAGGCGGGAGAAGCACAAAAAGGGCGGCCTTTGTGGAGATCCGGGGAGTGGAGCCACCACAACAGGGACCGCTTGCAAGCCTTGCTGATCGCTATGGGATGATGCATGGGGAGAGCAAGGTATGACCACTGTACTAAGAGCGTCCACTGTAGAATGCATATTGAGGCTGGCAAGAGGAAGAAGTGCTATAGCCGATGCCATGGACCCTAGAGCCCTCAGGACCAACTCCGCTGGAACAGAACTTGAATGGAGAATGGCCCGCACCTGGAGCTGCAGATTTAGAACTCTGTCCGCAGTGAGGAAGGCTCGTAAACTCCTTGTGTCTAGCCTGGCCCCTATGAAATCTAAGAGCTGTGTGGGCGCCAGGTTGGACTTTTGTATTTATTGTGATGCCCAGAAAGGAGCAAGATGGAGAAAGGAGTCTCGCCAATAGAAGTAGATGCCTTGTTGGGCGGTAAGAAGCCAGTCGTCCAGGTAGGGAAAGACCTGCACCCCTGAAGCCTCAGGTGGGCCGCTACCACTGCTAATACTTTGGTGAACACCCTGGGGCTGTGGTGAGACCAAAAGGAAGGACCCGAACTGGTAGTGACTGGCTCCCAGCCGAAGCGGAGAAACCTCCTGGCGCCTGTCCATCAGGATGTGGTAGTACGTCCTTGAGGTCTATCGAGTACATCCAGTGATGTTCTCGCAGAAGGTGGAGAATAGATTGCAGAGTGACCATTCGGAATTTTTCTTTGGGGACTGCCAGATTCAAGAGAGAGAGGTCTAGGATTGGACTTAGTTCCCCGTCTTTTTTGGCACTAAAAAGAATCTGGAGTAGAACCCTGATCCGATCTGGTCTGGGGGAACGGGCTGGATGGCTCTTTTCTTTAGCAGATGTCCAATTTCTGCCAAAGCGGCCTCCCGTTGACCGGGTGGGACGTCTGGGAGGGACTTCAACTTTGGAAGGTGAAGGAAAGGAATGCGATATCCCCTGGATATGATTTGGAGAACCCAGCGGTCCGATGTTATGGACTCCCATGCCGCTAGGTGCCCGAACGTCCCCGACTCCCTCCAGAGTAGAGCAGTCGGGCAACCCATCAGGGTTGCTGCGCGGGCCGTTCAGAGAAGGGTTCCCTGGACCCGAAGTTTCTGGGAGCCCCTCTGCCTCTAGGGCGGCCCTCCCTGTCCTCCTCTGCCACGGAAGGACTGGTTGTCCGGAGCAGGCTGGGACTGCTGCGACTTGCGGAACCACATCTTCTTCTGACCCTTTTGGTTCCTAGAATAGGGCCTCTGGGGTGCAGAGAAGCGGATTCCGGCAGACAGAGTCTTCCGTCCTTTCGCTCTGGGTCAACGTCCATGACGGTCTTGCCAAACAGAGCAGAACCATCAAAGGGGCGTTCGCAACGACGCTTTGAAGGGCTCAGAAAATGCAGTGACGGAGCCAGGCCTGGCGTCTAGTGACCAGTCCTGTCCCAAGCAGCTCTAGCGGCGCCGTTGCATGGGAGAGTAGCCATAGAAGTATTTGTAACTGCCCTAAGAGTGGCCATACGGGTGGAGTGCAGAACTCTGTCCTCCTCCGAAATGGACTCAGGGGGGGATGCAGCGTATTCCTTAATAAGATCTCGCTGCATCCGAATGACATGTGCCAAATAGTTCAGCGCCCTTACAGAGAAGGTAGCCGAACTGAACATCCGCTTCCCCAAGCGGTCCATCATCAGAGACTCCTTGCTCAGTGGGTGGACTGAGGGACTCTCCTGAGCCAGTTCCCTCTTTGTGGCCGCCGCCGTCAACATGGCATCTACCGGAGGCCCCTTACTCCAATGGGTCCGGTCGGATGGCGGACTAAGGATCCTATCCGGTCTTTTGGGAATTGGCTCCACGGTGTCCGGTTCCTTCCACGCCCTGGTGGTAATAAGGTCCACCAGGGGGTCGGCAGGGGACACCCAAGAGGTAGACGGGCCCGTTCGAATGCCTCCAAGAACACGGACTCGTCCGAGGAAGACTTGGGGCAGACCACCCCCTTATGGAGCATTTCCATGATGTCTCCAAAGGAGACATCCTCGGGGTGACCGTGGGAGCCTTCCCTTCCTCCAAGTCCGTGTCTTCTGTGAGAGACTGGGAGTCAATGTGCCTCCTTTTGCCGTATGCTTGCGAGGCACCTCCTCTGGGGGCTGTCAGAGGAGTCCTCGCAGCAGCAATTTGCTCCATAGGAGCAACTTGGGGCACAGAAATGGGCTGTCCCAGGGGCCGGATGGTGGAAGCCTGGCCCAGTGCAGAGGGAGCGGGCGAGCCGAACAAGTGCCGGGGTCCGGAGACCCTCAACAGAGCCCTCTCCACTACATCAAAAGCCGAAGGAGCCGACCTCGACCAAAGGATCCGACAATCGGCTCCCCTCGGATCCAGTGGACCGGAGCCGGCGCCGGCACTCGGATCCGGGACAGTGCTCCGACACAGAGGCGCTGAAGGAGCACTGATCCCCGGATCCGGCTCGATCCAGGCTCGAGGTCGGGTCCGGCACTCGAGGGCAGGGTCGGATCCGGTACCAAGTACTATCGGCGCCGACCCACCCCGCTCGGCTGCTCGGCTCCAGCTGCTCGAACCCGGATAGCGGGTCGGAGAAGGAGCAATAGGCTTAAAGGGTGTTGAGCTCCCCGAGGGAGGCAAGAGCACTCCCATCTGCATCTGGGCCTGGATGAACCTTCTCATCATCCGGTCCAGATCAGCATCAGAAAGGCTATGTAGATCTCGACGAGGCTACCGAGGTAGGCCTGGAGTGCCTCCTCGATAGCCTCGACGGAGATCGGGTCTCCTCCTCCTCAGGACCCGGTGAAATGCACACAGGGACCGGAGCCGAGAAGGAGGAGACCGAACCGACAACGGAGCCGGGAGAAGCCCGCTTGGCTGGCGGGGCCGAAACAGAGGTCTCGGCCCGCCGCTTGTGGTGCTTTTCCCTCCGGTCCTTTTTACTAGCATCCCTCTCCTCTCCAGAAGCGGGAGGTTGAGTCCCAGGAGCAGGAGGGGTGCCACAGGGAACAACTGTAGCCACAGTAGTTCCCGAAGGAGCGGAGGCCGGAGCCGAGTCTGGCGGTAAAGACCCGCCAAGACAAGCTTGGACCTCCGCTCCCTCAGTGCCCTGGGGTTGAACCCTGCACAAATGGAACAGCCAGATGTGAGGTGTTCAACCCCAGACACTAACACACCGAGTGTGGCCATCAGCCGGTGAGAGCTTATGGCCACACTCGAGCATTTGAAAAGATAGATTTAGGCTGATCAGCCATAATCTACAAAGCTACTAAAAGTAACTTAAAACAAAAGACACACAGGCCCACACACACACTCGCAACAGCGAGGGAGGGAAAAAAAAATACTTAATTTAACTCAAAATAAAACTATCAAGGAGGGAAACCTAAACTTTCACACAGAATTACACAAAAAACTTAAAACTTTGTTTTAACAGGTAATAAATCACCACTTAGCTGAGAGCAATGAACCCAAATCCAGTCACCAGCGCGGCAAACGAGATCTGAGGTCATGAGGGTAGAGCAGGGCATTATGGGTGAGGGGAGGAGCTGAGAGCTTGGATCCATAGCTGGAAAACCATGCCGGTTCGGATCCGATATCGGATCCATAACCCACAGGTTGCAGACAAATGAATATCCTACTTCAGATCAGAAAATTCAGAATCCTGATCAGAAGAATAATAAGCAAACTCAGTCCTAGGTCTCTTACAGAGGGGAAGGGTGGCATCCCCTGATTAAAGTAATAAGGTCTTCAGCCATTCTTATAATTTGTTTTTTAGGCAAAGAGGCCTGACCATGCGGTCTGAGCATTGGTTTTCTAGGCATGGAACGAGATTTAGACCTTGAAGGAGAAGATAGTGTCTGTTTACTATGCAAGTCAGTAGGACTGAATACACCCTCAGAAGCAGGTGCCTGCACAGCGGCTCCGGACCCATCCAAGGTAGAGACATCCGCAGGTTCCACAGTTGAAGCATCTCGCGGCATACCGGACTCTGAATGGGTCTCAGTAGAGGCCTGCGAATCTGAAGTAAAGGGTATCAGGGTCTGCGAAAGTACCTCACTGAGTACCGGTGAACTGGTGACTAGCTTAGGAGAAGCGTCGTCGGCAGCTTTGGACCTATGCGGTCTGTCTGTCTTTATCTTTGTGTTTTTTTGGAATGTCGGTAGTCGGGTGGCTTACCGAAGCCATATCTGGATAATTGAACTGAGTACCAAAATATTGAGAAGCAGATATAAACAGACGAATAGTTTGTTGTTTAAATAAGGCACAAAACCGACAGCGAGGTACGTCGTGGTCAGGGCCTAGGCAAGGAATGCAGTACAAATGAAAATCTTTATGAGGTATTTGCTTTCCACAAGAAATACAATTATTAACCTTTACTGACATCGGTTTAGAGCAAGAAAAAGTTTCCCCAATGGGGTACTTAGCTTAGTTGAAGACTTTGGTTCTGAAACTCGAAAACGAAAATTTCAGGAGTCAGCCGACCAGCACTTGCGAACTGCTTCTGCTTCAGGCACCGCACAACAAGAAAGACTGGGGTAACGGGGTTGGCTGCATGCTTTATATCCCTGACTACCTGACGTCATGGAATATGAGACAGCAACCGACACAGGACCCAATACTTTGTTAATCAGGCGGAATGAGGGCTACTGCAAGCAGATAACCCAAATGTGATGACTGCGACAGTGAAACACGAAGAATATCTCCTCCTTCATGAAGAGGGGGCAGCAGTGTTGTGCCCAAACAGACTTGAGATACTACTGAGTCTTCCTCGCATGGAGTCTGTCAAACAGTATCATTTATATGGTTGAAGCCATGTACTTATGGCCCTCAATCTCTTTTGCTGAGGTGAATTTTAAGGGAAGGAGAGATTGGAAATAATAAAAAAAAAAAGTAAAAACAGTACTGTTTCCATAGGAAGAAATGCCACCATAAAGCCACTGTCAACATGGCAGCTTAGTAAAACCAGATCCTAAAAAGACAGGAGGACAGACCAAGTTTAGGGTTAAACTCAAGCAAAGCAAAAGGTCCACTTTAAACCTGTAATCTTGAAGCAGCCTGTCTCTTGAAGAGGCACTGAAAAAATTTTGATTAGGTAAGGATACATATGTATACCCTGGAGCCTGAGAACGCTGACAGAAGTAGGACATTTTTTTAAGTACCCTTGCAGCTGTGAGAAAGGCCAAAGGGCAAAGCAAAAAATTGAAAATGAAATCCTAAAGCACAAAATCTTAATATTTTTCTATGATTTGGATGAATGGGGATATGATTAAGCATCCCTGAGGTCCACAGTAACCAGGATAAATACAGCAAAGACTTAGAAGATTTTTGCATAACAGCATCTTGGATTCTAGCATCATTAAAAAGGTGTTGAGTACTGATAAATCCAGAAGGGGCCTCCAGGTTCTCTCCTTTACTGGGACCATATGGTGGATGGGACAAGTTCTATATTCTCTGATTAAACAAATTTTGCAGAAAGGGCAAAACAATTTTTTTTAATTTGGACACACTGTAGAGTACCAGTAGAGGTAGGAGGAAGAAGCCAAGTTAGTTTGTAACCTTTCTCAGTGATGCTGAAGACCCAATGATTTGATATCTCCACAGTGGAAGGGAGTCAGCTAAGGGTATGTGGGAAAAGACCAAAGAAAATACCAAAACTGAGAAACTGGAAGCTCTTGTTTATGGATATGGATAGCATGATACAAGCAGTGAACATGTTTTTAGTTCCTTTAGTTATATATACAGGCCGGGCATATTTTTATCAACCAGAGGATATGTTGTGGACAGTAACTAAAAGAACTTAAGGATTTTACTTGGGAGGGATAGAGGGCAAGAGTCAAGTGTGATAAGTTGATTAGTCCAATAGAAAAGGTTGGTTTAGGATTACTTGAGTTGAATGAATGTTTTAAAGCTAAACTGTTAATGCTCACATACATAATGCAAGCATAAAACTATAATTCAAAGTGAAGAGTGATGATGTAGTGTTGGCGGGAATCAAGAAATAAGGAGGGATTGGGATTTTGGATGCAGTTCCGTAAGGCAAATAACAGGACATTATTTCAAAATGTAGCAGAAAGTATTCTGAGAAATAAGCCAACACAAGAATGGAGAAATGAGATTCTGCTGATAGGGACAACTGCAATTAGGGGAACAGAGAATAGGCAAGAGATGGAATTTACTGGAGAAAACTGGCAAAGGAACTATGGTACTGGGAGCAAATAACTAGAGGGGGAAAGGTAATAGACTGGGAGGAGGCCAAGAAGACATTTGGACTGCAGCCTGCTCTCACCATCAGGGTATATCAGCATATAGGTAAAGACAAAGGGATAAGGGAATCCTCAGTGAAAGACCTGCTCTGGTAGAGTTTTTAGTTGAATCTAGAACAGAAGCTGTTAAAAAGGGAGAATTAGTACGGCATATAAAATACTGCACAGTAACTAAGAATCAATCAGAGGAGGTTAAAAAAGACTGGGAAGAGATGCTGGATAAGAAATGCACAAAGAAACAATGGTAGGACAGAACTGTGGCTCCTAAATATGCAGCAAAGTCTAGATGATTTAGTATTTTGCTTTGAAGTGTTTGCATAGGCATTTTATTCCCCAAGTAGACTACAAAGAATTTTTCAGCAGGCAGACAGCAAATGGTGGTGGTGGGATAAGGAGGAAAGGGGTAACTAGGAACATATGGTTTGGGAGTATAATGAGTTAGCAAACTAAGAATTCCCAACAGGGTACACTATCAGATATATTGGGTAAGCAAATGGGTACAACTAAGGTAATTATTTTTGAGCTCGGATAAAGGATCTCAATTACCTAGACATAGTAAGACCTTAAGTTAAATTCTGTTGGCTGACAAAAAAAAATAAAAAAGAAATGAATAGAAAATGTAAATCAGATTCTAAACCAAATGTATTTAAAGCAGTGAATATGCTAACAAAGAAAAAAGAACTGGAAGTGGGATCTTTAGAAAAGGGTAGGGGGAAATTGCAGAGAAGAAAACAGAGATTGTGGGAACAATACGTTCAAAAAAGAAGTTGTATCTTACTGTAACGTTCTATCTCTGTTGTCAATCTTCACTTACCCCTGACAGTGGGCTCCGTTCTGAATCTCGGAGCTGACTTGGCTGTTATTCCAGCTCGCACCCTCGAAAACTCTCCAGCTTAACCTTACCCAGAATGCTCCTCTCAAATTTACCTCAGATGGAGTTTGGACAGTACAGTAACAGAAAAATAACCAAATAGACCATTTCTGTAATCATAAAGGAATAAAAAATTTCCTATGATAGGTCTGTTTCACCAAGAAACCTGAAATGGGCAGGGGGAAGGTAAGTGTGGATATCAAGGATAAGTGAAGATCGACAACACAGATGGAACATTATAGTAAGACGTAACTTCTTTATCTGATGTTGTCAATCTTCACGTAATCCTTGAGAGTGGGACAGAGTTCCCAGCTATGAAAAACTTGGGAGGTCTCATGGAAGAATATTCCTGAGAGCCATCGAACCAAATGATACTCGTCCCCTAGAGGCCATATCCAACTTGTAATGAGTAATAAAGGTATGAGGAGATGCCCAAACAACCGCTGCACATACCATCTACAGAAGCACTGGCATGGAAGACTGCAGAAGCAGCTATTGCTCTCGTAGAATTTGCTTTTATAGGTCACTGCATATGCACTTTCCGTTTGTTACAAATGAAGGTTATACAATCTTTGAGCCATTTAGCAAAAGTAACCTTAGAAACTGGTTTGGGCAGAGCAGTGGGAGAAAAGAAAAACAGCTGATTGGATTTTCTGAATTCTCTTGTTCTATGAAGGTAAAAACGTAATTGCCTGTGAACATCTAGCATATGGGGGCAATATTCACCTCAATTTGAAAAACTGGGGAAGAATACGGGAAGTTGTATAGTTTGATATTGGTGTCAGAAACCATTTTTGGTAAAAAGGAAGGATTTGTTCTCAAAGCCACTCTATCTTTATGGAATGTCAGGTAAGGGGGGGAGGTTGCAAGTTAAAGCGTGTAATTCCGCAATACTACTAGTAGAGATAATAGAGATTAAAAATAATGTCTTCCAAGATAAGTACTTTAGTTTGCAACTTACTGATGGTTCAAAAGGGGAAGCAATTAAATATTGTAATACTAGGTTGAGGTCCCAAGGTGCAGTGGGATCCTTAAATGGAGGCCTGAGCAGTAATGTCCCTTTCAGAAAACCTTTACAAAGCTTGTGGAATATTGGAGAATAATCATCTAGACCATTATGAAAATTTGAAAGTGCAGCTAGATGTACATGAATAGCTGAAGATGAAGCTCCTGCATCAAAAAGCAATGCTAAAAATTCCAATACTTCATGAATTAGTGCAGAATATGGATCAAGATTAATTTCTGTTGCCCATTTTGAAAATTTTTGCCACTTGCTTCTGTATAATCGTCTAGTAAAAGGTTTGCAGGAGGCTAGGAGAAATAAATGAAATGGGGCAGTGAGGGTAGCCTGCATGGTTATCATGGGAACTGGAGAAGCCACACAGTGAGCTTGAGAGGGCTTGGTGAATTAGTTTGTCTGGATGGGACAGCAGATCTTGAACTGGGTCCAGTATCCAAGGTTTCTGAATTAGGTGAGGCCAAACATAGGGAAACCATATTTGTCGAGGCCAAAAGGGGGCAATGAGAATTATTCTGTTCTCCGATGTTTTGGCTTTCTTCAGAAACTGAGAAATGAGGGGAATTGGAGGAAAGGCGTAAAGTAGACTAGAGGGCCAATCATAAAGGAGAGCGTCCCCAGGGACCAGAGCAAAGCAGCTGCTGCAGTTTTTCTTCAGGGGGGATGCAAATAGATTGTAGCACAGCTGGCCCCATTGACAGAAAAATTTTCCACTACCAAAGGGTTGAGATCACTCGTGAGCCATTAGAATGCTCCTGCTCAACTTGTCCACAATCACGTTGGAGATCCCTGTAATGAGCACTGGAACAAGAAAGCGGACGGATGGGATTGCCCATTGCCATACCGAGTGCTTCTTGACAAAGGGGACAAGATCTGGTTCCCCATTGCTTGTTGATGTACCAAACCACTGACATGTTTTGTCCGACTGGATTGCAATCATTGTCGAGGGGAGATCTTCTTGGAATGCTTGCAGCGCTAACAGCACTGCCCTCATCTCTTAAACATTTATATGCAAATAGGCCTCCAACTGGGACCAAGTGCCTTGGACAGTCTTTCCCAGATAATGCCCCCCCCCCTCAATCTGGTAAGTGTTTGTGGTCACTACAGTTTGGGGTGGAGAAAGAACAAATGGACGGCCTGTTAGAAATTCACTGGAATGAAGCCACCAACTCAAGTCCTTCTTGCAGAAATTGGTGATTAGAACTTGATGAGACAGAGGATGGGTCAGCTGCAACCATTGTGACACTAGACGCCATTGCAGAATTCGCATGTGAAACCTGGCAAGAGGAAAGAATAACTGTGCAAGATGCCCTTCTCTTCCACGTTGCAGAATTCCTAACAGTAGGGAGGTTGCTGCCTGCATCACCAGACATCCGGCCAGTATACCAAAGTCTTAGAAGCAGGGATACGTGCTACATTGCTAGTGAAGGCCATAAGCGGACGTCGGCTATAAAAGTGATATCTGAATGTACCCCCTTCAGAAATGACTGCCACATACAGCAGTACCCCTGGGGAGCAGGAAAGGGACGCTTTTCAGACCCAGATATGCCACCAGGCTAAAGAAACCCAATACGTATATGTGCATTTGGATGTGGAGAAGGAAAGGACAGACACTCCAAATGGACAATACAGAGCAAGAGGGGGATGGAGGGGGGGTACTGAATACTGCAACATGGAAGAGAAGGACATCTAAGGTTATGTTAAGTTCTTACACAAATATTCTATATCCTTCTACTCTCTTGTTGCAGTATTCATGACAGCAGGGAGAGTACCCAAGCTTTAGGTATGAGCGTGGGAGGAAGGTAGAGGGCCCGGTCTATGAGACTATGTAGAACAGACCTAGCAAACCCCAATCTGGCTCTGGAGACCAAGTCTAGCTCGTAGTGTTTGGTAAAGGTATGGACTGAGGACCAGGTGGCTGCTTCCAGTGTGGAAGCATGGTCCACCCCCCTGAAAATGGATGCTGAAGAGGCAGCCACCCTAGTAGAATGCACTCTCACACTGGTAGATAAAACCTTTCCATGAAAGGAATAACGGGCAGAGACAGCTTTAGAAATCCATGAAGATATAATCTGTTTTGAAACTGCCTTCCCCAGGGCCACTGGGTGAAAGGAAACTAACAGCTGGTCAGACTTTCTAATGGATTTGGTCTTGTCCAGGTAATACCTAAGCTGCCTATGAACATCCAAGGAATGTAGTGTTTTTTCAGAAGGATTTCGTGGTTGTGGGAAAAAATCAGAGATTAAGGACTTGATTTAGGGATAGTTCATTAACCACTTTATGAAAAAGGGGTTAGCCCTGAAGGAGACCCTGTCCTTGTGGAAGATGAGTTAAGGGGGAGGTTAGCCATCAAGGCATGGATTTCCGACACCCTCCTGGCGGATGTGAGGCCTACCAGCAGTACTGTTTTCCAAGTACATAGTTTCAAAGATTCTGAGTGAGCTGGTTCAAGAGGAGTAAGTGTGAGTTTTTCAAGGACAAAATTAAGGTCCCATGAAGGCGGTATCGGTTTTCTAGGTGGTCTGATGTGGAGGACCTCTCTTAAGAACAGGTTTACCTCTAATCTGGATGTCAAGGGAGGAACCAACGGGAGACGGGCGGAAATGGCTGATAAGTGTACCTTCACAGAGAGTATGTCAGCCTTGAATGTAGCAGCTCACACAAGTAAGAAAGGATCATAGATACAGGAATAAGAAAGGGGTCCTGATTTTTCTTCTGACACAACCTGGAGAATCTTTTCCATTTTGCCACATAATTTCTCCTGGTATTAGATTTTCCGGCCTCTTGCAGGACAATGAGTATGTCCTCTGAATATAGGTGTCTGAAAGGGGTCAGAACTCTATCACCATAGAGCGAATCTGAGGTTGAGCACCTGAGGGTGCATCAGTGAGCACTTGTCTTTTGTGAGTAGGTCGAATCGGTGGGGTAACCTGTGGTAATTGCCCTTGGCTAGTAGATGAAGGGTAAACCAATGCTGCCTTGGCCAAAAGGGAGTTAACAGGATTTTGGGTTTGTCCCTCTGAATCTTCATAAGGAGATTCTAAATCAGAGTGAAGAGGGGAAGGCATAAAGATACATACCCGCCCAAGAAAAACAGAAGGCGTCCACCCTCCAAGCCTATGGATGTGGATCCCTTGTGCATAACAGAGGCATCTGCCTGTTCTGGGAGGAGGAAAACAGATCTGCCTGAGGAATATCCCACTTATGAACGAGAGCTAAAAACACCTCCCTGTGAAGCATCCATTCATGGGAGGGTGCAGAGGTTCTGCTGAGTGTGTCCGCCATCACATTCTCTGCTGAAGGAATGTACACTGCTTGCAAGTGAATGTATGGTTCTGCTTCCAGGGACCAAATCTGAATTGCCAGGCAGCAGAGGGGGTAGGACCTTGAGCCCCCCCCCCCCAAATCAGCTTGTTGATATACCATATAACATTCACATTGTCTGTGACAACTTTTAAGGTGCTTGGTAGAAGGATTGGAAGGTTGATGATGTGATCCCTTTTGTCTGAGTGAGACCACTCTCCCTGAACTTTTTGTTTCGTTTCTTGTGGGTTTGCAGGACTGCTCCTCAACCCAGGTCTGAAGCATCTGTGAAGATTTGTTGTGAGGGTGAGGGAATCTGCAAATATATACCCTGGTTGAGGAATATGTCTGTAATCCACCATTGCACCTCTTTTTTCAGGCATGGGAGGCGAGAAAGTGGAGTATCTGGGGGGGGGGGGGGGATGTGAGAATGTTGGTTCCACCAACTCCTCAGTACCCACTGAAATTTTCTCATATGCAGCCTTTGGCCTAACACCCTCAAGAATTCCCTGGCTGTTAAGGTTTGGAGACAGAGGAGTGATTGGAGGTAATGTGTGATGTCTTCCACCTTCTGGCAAGGAATGAAAGCCGCCATCTGATCTGTATTTATCCTACATGCCAAGAAAACCAGGTTTTGGGTGGGTGTCAGGTGAGATATTTCCTGGTTTACAGTGAACCCTAGGCTTGCCAGGGTACTGGACACCACACCTAGGTGGTGGTGGAGGGTATAGTAATCCTGTGAAGGATCAAGAGGTCATCCAAGTACGGATATATCTGAATGCCCTGCACTCTGCAGTGGGAAATGACTGGAGCTAGAAACTTTGTGAATACTCTGGGGGCTATGGAAAACCCAAACGGCAATGTAGAAAACTGAAAATGCAAGGGACCCATTGAAAAGAATAGAAACTTCCTGTAGCTGGGGTGAATAAGGATATGGAGGGAAGCATCCATCAGATCCAGGGATATAATGAAGGCTTAATAAGGGGTAGGAGGTGATGCAAGATGAGCATTTTGAAGGTAGGCACCTTGAGGAATAGATTGAGTACAGACAAATCCAGGATTGGCCTCCAAGGGACATCCTTCCCTGGACCCAAAAACAACTTGGAGTAAAATCCATTCTTTGTCTGTCCTGGAGGTACACTTTCTATGGTACCCGGAGCTTGAAGCTGTTCTACAATTGGGGGAAGAGATGAAGTGATCTGTGGGCAGCTGGGGTATCCAATGAAAGGGAGGAAAAGTGTCCAAGTCAAAGTATCCATTCTGGATGATGGAAAGGACCTAAGCCTCTGAGATTATTTTCCACCAGGAGGGTAGGGAAAGGACGAGGTAGAGGAATAAGGGAGTGGAGTTGGTAATGGATTTGAGTTGCAGTGGAGGAGCTTTGTCCTGGTCAGGCTGTCTCCGAGAGGGAATTGAGGTGGAGGCAGAAGTTTGTTTGAGTCAAATGTCTCCTAGGTTGACCCCTTGCCCTGTTGGGTGCTGGAAAGAGATGATTGCCTCATAACAAAGGAGGTCCTTTGAGGGTAGTTCCTATGATATCTAGGAATAGGAGAGACTAGCAAATGTTTAGGATTTTGTAGCTCCTTGCCCTTATCTTGTAGGGATTTAAGGAATTCTGTAGAAGCTGTACCGAAAAGCAATTTGGACTTACCATCCATAAGAAGAGGCTGTAGCCTAACCCAAGAATACCTTCTCAAGACAGAATCTGAAGCTGCAGATTTGAAGGATGCCTCTACCGCATCATAACTGCACTTTGTGGAGTGCCTGGTCACCTTAGAGGTGGTAGAGAGTAAGGCAAAGAGTTGTGACTTAGCCGGAGAGTCTGGCACATCTGGAATGAGTGCAGAGGCTTTAGACAGCAGATCTAAAACAAATCCAGCCATGTGAGTTGATAGTTTAGGGCTCTGCTGGCTAGAGTAGAACTACACAACTTCTTCAATAATCTATCCAAAAATTTGCTGTCCTTGTCATTGGGGAACAGAGATGTAGAGGTTTAAATTTTTGTTTCCTCTTCAAAGGAGTAGAGGGACGTGCTGACTTAGAGGCAGACACCTGAGAAGATAGAGTGAGTACAGTAGGCCTTGCCGATGTCCCGAACCATGGTTCCCCTTTGCCATAAGGGACTGATGACCGATCTACCTCAATGGACGTACTCTGTTTTTCTGCCGAATTGGCTTCCACCAAGGTTCCCAGTTCTCGCTCTGAAACGGACGGCCAAGACCCTGGGCTAACACCCCCCTCGAGAGTCTCAATGGACTCGTAAGGTGCAGCATGGGCATCCAGCCTAACTTTCTTGGCCTTCTTCAGAGGCAGCTCGTCGGAGGCACCTACCTCAACCTCCATGCCTAGTGGTAGAAACTGGAGCCTCTGATTTTCTAAATAAAGCTTTAAGGCAGCCAGATGGCTGTGAAGCGTTTTAGGTACAAACGACTTGCAGATATCGCAAGATGTATGGTCGTGGCCTTCACCTAAGCAGAATAAGCACTTATGCGTGTCCTTATGTGGACTTTGTCTTCCACAAGCACACACTTCCCCTTACTAGCTGACAGGTATGTTTGAAAAGCAAAAGAAGGTAATAAAAAACCCAAAGGGGTACTTATCTGTATCAGACGGCTGAAACAACAAACTGATTCCTGGAGAAGGCGATCGGAGGTCCATAGATCACTGTGGCAGAAAACTTCTGAAGGGGGTATATGTGCAGATGTCACTTTTATAGCAGACATCAGTTTATGGCCTTGACAAGCAACATAGCATGTATCCCTGCTCCTAAGACTTGGGTGTAATGGCTGGATGTACGCTGCTGCAGGCAGCAACTTCCTACTGTTATGAATACTGCAACATGAGAATAAAAGGACATCCAAGGTGACTGGAGACCGCCATAGAACCTAGAGCCTTTATAACAGTCTTGAAGTCACTGTTCTGCTGTGAATGATCTGGTTGATTCGGTGTCTTATTCTCTGAAGCTTATCTTGGGGGAAGAGAAGCAATGCAGGTAATTTGTGTCTAATACTGCTCTAATGAAATCCAAATGTTGAGCCATTTCTAAACTGGATTTTTCGTACTTTTCTGTGATTCCCAGTAATGAGAACATTTAAAAGACATAGTCCGTTGCCTGTATTAGTAGATGCCTGGTGGTTGCAGTAATGAATCAGTCATCTAGATACAGAAACACCCGGAATCCTTGCAGCCTGAAGTGGGCTGCTACCACTGCCATGCATTTGAACACCATGGGAGCTGTGGTGAGACCAAAGGGCAGGACTCTGAATTGGTAATAACTGGCTCCCAGCTGGAAGTGCAGAAATCTTCTGGAGTGTTTGTCTATTTTTATGTGATAATATGCAGCCTGAAGATCTATTGAGCACATCCAATAGTCTTCTCCTAAAAACAGTAGTACAGACTGAACTGTGACCATCTGGAATTTGGTATGTCGAACAGATATGTTCAACACATTGAGATCCAAAATCGGTCTCCAGTCCCGTTTTCTTTAGCACTAAAAATAATCCCGAGTAAAATCCAGATCCTACCTGGTCTGGTGGGACTGTCTGGATGACTCTTTTTACTGAGCAGTGTTTTTACTTCTAAAACTGCTGCATCCCTGTGACTGGGAGGAACATCAGGGATTCTTTTTGGATGATTGGGATAATCTGAAAAGGGAATATTGTAACCTCTGGATATAATCCTCTGCACCCAATTATCAGATATTATTCGAAGCCAGGCAGCCTGTTTCCTGAAATAGGGTTGCTGAGGAGTGGAAAAACATGTGCCCATGCAGACAGGGTCTTTCCATCCTTCTCACATCTAGCAAGGGTCTCTAACTTTAGGGTCAAAAAGGGATGTTCCGTCAAAATAAGCACTGACGAAAGAAGACTTAAATATCTCTGCAAATTCACATAAGTGCATCTAGGCATGTCTCCTTATGGCTAAGATCAAGTGAAGAAAGGCAAACAAGTGGAGAGAGAGCACAATGTATTCAAAAAAGGCTTTATTCTACACAATAATAAACACCAATAAAATGGAAGAATCGTTTTCGTCCAAACCAAGTCAGACTTCATCAGATAACACACATTAAACTGACAAGTTTCTCTTAAAAGTAAATTCAAAAAGTTTCATCTAATCATGTGAACCCAATTAAGTTAATCAGACCACATACTGAGTATTAAAACTCCATAGTTACTTTAAAATGTTTCTTGTAAGATGTCAAAAGTTTCCACAAATACATTCACTAGTGTTGCTCATATTCTGAACAAACCTTAAAACCTCTTGTACAATTATAAAATATACAAATACTCAGTTAAAAAGTGACTCAGTAAAAAAGTTGAGTAGAAACATTTTGTTTAAAAATTAGTAGTTTAAAACAGTATGTAAATACTACCATCTAGTGGCCAAAAGATAAACCACATCCAAAATATAAAACTAAGTTTATGACAGACTGACTGAATGTCAATATGAGACATACAAGAGCATAAAATGCTGAAGCCATATAGCACCAATACCTAAAGTTGTAGTAAAACTACATAAAAGCACAATAAATAATTTTTTACAGTGCAATACTAATTTAATATAATTTGATGTTGGTACACAGTCACATTTTAACCAATAGGTTATAAAATCACAGTTTAGCTGCTCCAAGATTTAAGAGGGGTAATGCTGACATACACATTGAGCCCAAGTGGTCTCCCAGAATCCAGGGTAACCTGCCAAAAAAGTTCCTGGTACTCAAGGCGATCCTCCCAAGGGTCACCCCTAATGTTCATAGAACTCGCTCAACCATAAAGAATACAAAATTAGTACCAGTACAGGTCCTTATGGCCAAGCCTGAACCCACTGCCTTCATTGTCCCTTCAACTGCATGTTCCATGAGCCTCATGGACGAATTAGAAATCAACTCAAGGGTTGCCAACTGTGGAGCTACTTTGACCTGCACTCTCTCAGCTATGGCTCCTGTCAGAGTATCTGAAAGTTCCTTTATCAGGTCTCGCTGAGTCTCATGAAGTGTGCCATATATTTAAAGGACCTAAGCACAAAGGTCGATGAAACGTATACACACTTCCCAAATCTATGCATAGTCCTAGACTCCTCGTTATGAGGATGGATAGTGGGAATCTCATCTCCCAGTTCCTTCTTGGTGGCTCCTGCAACCACCATAGGATCTACTGGAATACGTTTAGACCAATGTTGCTGATCCCCCGAGGCTAACAACATTCGGTCTGGTCTCTTAGGGATTAATTCGATGGAATCTGGCATCATCTAAGCCTGCTGAACAAACAATTTAATTAGCTTGTCAGCAGACAAGAGAGATCTAAGAAGTAGGGGGTCGGGCACAGAAAGCCTGCAGGTATACTAACTCCTCGGAACAAGGTTGATGGGATGTCCAGTCTCCTCTCTGCTTTAGGAGTTCTAAAATGTCTCCAAATGAGATGTCTTCTGGGGTGACTTTGGGTTACCTTCCCCCTTCATCAAAATCAGTATCATCTGTGTAAGACTCTTCAGCGGAGTCCAAGTGCTTCCTCTTGCACTTTCTCTTCATGGGTACCTCTTCGATGGGATGTGCCTGAGACGTATTTGAAGAGGACATAAAAAGAAGTTATGTCCTACCATAACGTTCCATCTGTATTGTTGATCCTCGTTCAATCATTACGTATGGGTACCGGTTCTGACCTCGGAACCGAGCCAGCCATTTTCCAAGCTCGTGTCAGCTACAAACTCTCGAGCTAAACTCTTAACCATAATTCCCCTCTCCCGGTTACCTCAGATTGAGTTTGCAAGTCAAAAGAAGGTAGAGGCTGCATCTGGTCAAACGACCTAAGTGAACCGGATGGTGAGATCCGCTAGAAGCCACAGGAGGGGGAAGGAGGGAGGGTCATAATGACTGAATGAGGGCCAACAATACAGATGGAATGTTATGATATGACATAACTTCTTTATCTGATATGTTAATCCTCGTTCATTCCTTACGTATGGGACAGTCGCCAGCTACCTCTATTCCTAGGAGGCTCTCATGGAAGGACATTCCTGAGCACCATAGAACCAAACGATGCTCTTCCCCTAGAGGCCAAATCCAATTTGCAATGATTGATGAAGGTATGAGGCGTAGCCCAAGTTGCAGCTGCACAGATGTCATGTAAAGAAGCTCTGGCATGGAAGGCAGAAGTTGCCACCGACCTTGTCGAATGAGTCTTCATGCTAGTAGGCAATGGAATATTACGTTGTGTATAAATGAAAGTCACACAGTCTTTCAACCATCTAGCCAATGTGACCTTAGCAACAGCAGATCCTAATCTATGTCCAGAATAGGCCAAAAATAACTGGTCAGATTTAAGAGAGGACCTAGTCCTGTTTAAGTAAAAACAGATTTGCCTGTGAATATCTAGGGTATGTAGGCAATACTCTTCTCTGTTTGAATGATTGGGAAAGAAAACTGGCAATTCAATGGTTTGATTAATGGACATTTCAGAGATCACTTTTGGCAGAAAAGAGGGATTAGTTCTCAAAGACACTATTCTCTATGAAAAATCAAGTATGGACCCTTGATGCTTGAAGCTCAGAGATGCGTCTAGCAGAAGTAATGGCGACCAAAAACAAGGTTTTCCATGACAAATATTTGAGGTCGCAAGAAGGAGATGGTTTGAAAGGTGGCATTGTCAGAGCTTGTAGAACTAATGACAGATCCCATGGTTGAATAGGTTCTCTAAAATGATTCACACCTTTTATGAAGGTCTTGCATAATTTGTGTGACATAATAGAGGAGTCTTGGACACACTCATAGAAATTAGATACTGCAGCCAAATGAACTCTAATGGTAGAGGCCGATAGACCCGATTGAAAAAGGTCAGCCAGATACTCTAGTATTATCGACACTGGAGAAGGGATCTACTTGTTTTTCTTTCAGCCAACAGGTAAATCTTTTCCATTTGCTTAGGTAAGTAATTCTAGTGGAAGACTTAAGAGATGCAATGAGAATGTCCCGTACTGGTAAAGAAAGATCATTCTGCCTGGCAATCAAGGAAACTGCAGCAGCCAAGCTGTGAGCTTCAGGCTGTCCAAGTTGGGATGAATCAGGTTCTGCAGATGTGAGATCAACTCCGGGGTTGGATGGAGAATCCATGGTCGACCTAGCAGGTGAGGCCAAAGGAAGGGGAACCAAATCTGATGAGGCCAATATGGTGCTATGAGGATCACCTTGCTTTTAAACCGATGGGCTTTCTTCAGAAACTGGGGAATGAGGGGAAAAGGTGGGAATGCATAAAGGGGACCCGATGGTCGATCATGGACTACAGCGTCCCTGGGTGACGGTCACGTAGGAAGAATCAGGGCTTAGTAGTTGCTGCATTTGTACTTGGTCGGGGTTGCAAAAAGGTCGCAGCAAGGACAGCCCCAGCGGTGGAAGATCTCCGCCGCTATCAAGGGACTCAGGGACCACTCGTGAGGTTGTAAAATGCACCTGCTGAATGTCTGCCATCACACTGGAACTCCCGGGAATGTGCATTGCTAGAAGAAAACGGTTGGTAGCCATCGCCCACTGCCATATCCTCATGGCCTCTCGACAAAGGGGTAAGATTTATTTCCACCTTGTTTGATGATGTACCAGACCACCACCATGTTTGTCTGATTGAATCGCAATCGTCCCAGATGGCAGCAGGGGATGAAATGCTTGCAACGCCAGGAGCACCGCTCTCAGCTCTAAAACATTTTTTATGCAGTTGGGCCCCCAATTCGGACCAAGTGCCTTGGACTGTCTGTCCCTGACATAGCCCCCCCACCCCATCAGGGAGGCATCCGTGGTAGCCTTGGGTTGCTGGGGGGAGAAGGGGCGAGACCATTGTGATGGGTTGTGTGTCATCCACCAATTTAAATCCTGTTTGCACCTGTGGGTTACTCGAATCTTGGCTGAAAGAGAATGCTAAAAAGGATACCATTGGGAGAGCAGTAACCATTGTAGAAGCTTTATATGAAACCTGGCCAGGGGGATAATGGTGGAGGCTGCCATGGAACCCAAAAGCCGTAGGACAGAGTGAGCTGTGGATTTCTCCCCTGAAAGGATTGGGATCAGTTGTTGCTTTATCCTTAGAATTCTGTGCTCTGGAATGGCAGCTCTGCAATTCTATGCATACAAGATGACCCCTATGAATTCTGTGGACTGAGATGGGGTAAGATTGGATTTTTGCCAGTTTACGGTTATGCCTAGCCTTTGTGCAGCGAGGAGAGAGTATGCCAGGGCTTCTTCCAATAGATGTCTGGTGGGGGCAGAAATGAGCCAGTCATCTAGGTATGGAAAGACCTGGAATCCTTGTAGTCGCAAGTGAGCTGTGACGACTGCCATGCACTTTGTTAACACTCTGGGGGATGTAGAGAGTCCGAAGGGCAGTAATTTGAACTGGTAGTGACTGGCTCCTGCACGGAAGCACAGAAATCTTCTTGATGGCCTGTCTACTTTTATGTGGTAGTACGCATCTTGAACATCTATCGAGCACATCCAATCGTCTTTTTCCAAAAGTGGGAGGTTAGACTGTATTGTGACCATCCGGAATTTTTGTACTCTCACAAACTTGATCAATACACTGAGATCCAAAATTGGTCTAGTCCCCAGTTTTCTTAGGCACCAAAAACAGTAGAGTAGTATCCCGATCCTATCTGGTCTGGAGGGACTAGTTGGATGACGCTCTTTCTTAGCAGCTTTTCTATCTCTAGTGCTGCTTCTTCCCTTTGACTGGGTGGAATGTCAGGAAGGTTTTTTGAAGGGACAGGACAAAGATCGAAGGGGATATGATAACCTCTGGTTATAATCCTTTGCACCCAAGAATCGCTGGTGATGGTTAGCCAGGCAGAAGGGTACAAGGAGAAACAACCCCCAACCACCTCCAGAGGAAAGGAGTTGGACCGCTCTTCAGGAGGGCTGGTAGGATTGGCCAGGAAGAGACTCACTGGAACTCTGGTTACGCGGACCCCCTATGCCCCGAAAAGGGCATCTTCCCTGTGAGTTTCCCCTCTGCCTCTAGGGGAGAACTCAGTCTGTGTCTCACGGAAAGGACCCTGAGATTTCTTGAACCATATCTTCCCACTCTCTTGGTTTCGGGAGAAAGCACGTTGAGGTGTAGAATAACGGACACCTACGGCAGAAAGGGTCTTACCATCCTGTTCACATCTGGCCAGTATGCTTTTAACTTTGGGTCCAAACAATGAAGAGGCCTCAATGGGAACGTTAAGAAAGGAAGCCTTAAAGGGTTCCGTGAAATTGCACAAGCGCATCCAGGCTTGTCATCTCAAGACCATAGCTGAACCCGCTGCTCTAGAAGCTCCTTCTGATGCGTGAGATATCAGTCACATAGAGGAGTTAGATATTGACTCAATGGTGTCCAGCTGACAGGCTACTTTGTCACGGACCTCATCAGACATGGCACCAGCCAAGGTTTCAGACAGCCTGGAAATCAAATCCCTCTGAAGCCTGATATAGTGTGCCATATAATTCAGGGACCTGACAGCAAAGGTCGCTGATGCAAAGGTGCACTTCCCTATCCTGTCCAGGGCCAGGGACTCTGTTACGCGGATAGACAGTCTGGCTTTCTTCTTCCGCCAGATCCTTTTTTTTGTGGCCGCCACCACCAAAGCATCCACAGGAAGACCTTTAGACCAATGGGGATCCGTAACAGGAGGGGACAAAATCTTATCTGGCCTCTGGGAAATAGCCAGATGGTGTCAGGAACCTTCCACGCATGCTGCACGATGAACCGGACAAGTTTATCGGCAGGTGGAGTAACCCAGGAGGTAGGGAGCTGGGTGCAAAAGACCTGCAGGAACACAGGCTCCTCAGAGGTCGGATTAGACGGCTGCCAGTCACCTCCCTGTTTAAGGATTTTGAGGAGATCACCAAAGGATACCTCAAAGGGTGACCGAAAGGATCCTTCCCCCTCATCAAAGTCTGTCTCTTCAGTGAGGGACTCCTCTGTGAAGTCCATGTGCTTCCTCTTACACAAACTTTCCCGGTGGACTTCCTTAGAGGGAGAAGCTGGGGAAGACAGCGGGAAAAGGGGTTTCCTGTGGGAATATGACCTGAGGACCTTGCACCCGGTGTCCGCTAGGAGCGACTTGTGAAAACAGTGGACCAGAGGAGGGCGGAGGGATAGACAGCACAGTATCGCCAGCAGAAGCCAGAGCCTTCTCCATCAGTTGAAAGGCTGGTCCACCTGAAGAGGGGTGACTGTACAGGACAGGGGCCACCCCTCCCCTATGTGGCTCAGCCTGCCGACCCGGAGTCCCCGGATGACTGTGGAACAGCAAATTATGCGTGTCACAACTGTCATCCTGGGTCATAGCAAAACTCTTCTGCCACAAAGGCAACTGCGGTTCCTTAGTGAGATACATAAAGGGAACCACAAAAGGGGAAGACTGTGCTATATCAATGGACTTCAAAGGCATTAAAGGAGGAGAATAAGAAGGGGTCTTTGGAGATGGATGATCACCTCCCAAGGAAGGATAGGTCTTGGGGGGCGGGATACCTCTGGCCAGAAGCACTTGATCCACAAGACGCAAAATGTTGTGTTTGGAAAGGCTTCAAGTGGACCTCACGGAGACTGAGGGAGAAACAGGTATGTCGACAGAAGAGACAAGCTCGGTGCCCACCTCACCAGTCCGCAACGAGAACAACGGTGCCGAGAGAGACTGGACTACGGGTGTCTGCACAGAGGTAATCATTGGTGCCGAGGTCACAGTCTGCACTGACACAAGGATCGGTGCTGAAGTGGTTGCTGGTACCGAAGCTGGAGGCAGCGGTTCTGAATAAGATGTTGGAGCCGACGTGGTCAAGGTCCGCGCCGGCGGAACAGTGGGTGCTGATGTAGTAGTCGTAATAGTCTAAACAGAGGAGCCCCTCGGTGCCGATATAGTAAAGGCTACAGGAGAAGACGGAGCTGAGATCACTGATGGCGCCGAAGGTCTAGGCACTGAAAGCACTGGGGCTGACTGAGTGAGCTCCAAAGCAGAAACTTTAGCCTTCTTAGGTCTTGGTTGGTGGGACTTCCCAGCTGGGGATGAAGGCAAAGACTTGGCCTTAGTAGGATCATCCAAAATATTCTTATGGGCTCTAGGAGGGATTGAAGCCTTCGACCCAGAAATATCCTCTGAAAAGGGATATTTGAGAAGTCCCTTCAGCAATAACTTATTTTTCCTTTCCAACAAGTTTCTGTTGGAAAAATTTTTACAAATAACACAGGGCGGGTCAACAGATAAGTAGGACACACCCAAGCAATAAACGCACAGTGTGTGTGCATCTGATGTAGGTAATTGGTGTCCAAAATAAGTACACCTTTTAAATCCCAGACTACCTTTTTTATCTGCCATGATAGAAAAAGCGGACAGAAGAAAAAAGGTACCAGCTATGGTACAAAGGAATACCTGAAGGTATGAAGAAAAGGAACGGATTACCAACACTGGTAAGAGAGAAATACCTCGCGGTAAAAAGTGCAGAGTAAAGAGAAGAATCAAGAAAATATGGTCGCTAAATGCGATAGGGTAAGAGACAACAAATTAGAAACTTTTCTGACAGAAAAAGTTACATAATAGACAGTCTGACAACAAATATCTATACTTAACTCAAGAGAAGCAGCTTGACACGACCGAATGGCAATGCGGCAAACAAAATCTGAGGTAACAGGGAGAGGGGAATTATGGGCAAGAGTTTAGCTCGAGAGTATGTAGCTGACGCAAGCTTGGAAAATGGCCAGCTCGGTTCCGAGGTCGGAACCGATACCCATACGTAAGGAATGAACGAGGATTAACATCAGATCTACCGTTGTAGTATCCTGAAGCTTCTGTGCCTTCTGTCCCAGGGCTGAGGCTGATGGTGGCTGTGGTGAAGGGAAGGACTGGGTTGCTGGCCTGAAGAAGATGGCATAGACTGTGAGCTCACAACAGATAAGGAAATCTCCACAGCTTTGAGGGGAGGTCCCACCGGTACAGGAGTAGGAGCCTGGAACCAAGATAGACTCTCTCAGAACTCTGGTCACACCCCGCACTGAGAAGGCAGACTCCGAAGCTGGAGCTGAGCTTACGTGTGCCAAAGCCCCAAGAAGCACGGATGGCTCCAAAAAATGAAGTGGAACCACACACCTCAGAATAGACAACAAAGCTTCAGCCCCAGGAGGTCTCTGGTTCTGACAGAACTAAAGAGCTCAAGGCTGTGATAGGTGTCTGAGGCAAGGGTCTGATCGACACAGAAGCAGTTGAAACTGGAGCTGTCGGCACTGGGAGCTGTGAAATCTCAACTGGAGTCAGAAAAGGAATAATAGTTGGTTTATGAGTTAGTAGTGTTCCAGAACCAAAACAGTTTGTACCAAAACTGTGGAAAATTCCCTCATCGTCAGTAACTAATCCACCAGTGTCAGAACATCAGACTCCGTGAAGCTCTTGGTGGAACGCTCTGAAGAGAGCAATGAGGACAAGGTTCTGTCTAAAAAGGGACTTGGGAGTCTGTCTGCAAATGGATCAATAGGAGAGAGTATCTTGTCCTTGGAATATACTTAAAAGAATACTCCTTGTTCCAATATCTAAGGAACAGATGAGGGAGTAGAAGTCAGGTCCAAATGCTTAGTCGGTTCCGAAAATGTCAGTGCAGAAGATGGCACCAATGGTACCAAAGCTATAGCTGTTTTACCGTTCGGCTCGAAAGAAAAAAGTGGGAGCCTGAGAAGTCTTGGCCTTTTTAGAAACTAGTTCCAAGGGATCATAAGGAATTGAATGACTCTCTTCATGGAGGATGACAAGGAGAAAGAATGGGAACTGGCTGCGGATATAGCCTCAAAGTCAGATATATTTGTTCTTTCTACTAGGGCCTGGTGGCTAAAGCCATGATGAAGATATATATCTATATATATATATGTGTGTGTGTGTGTGTGTGTATATGTGTATGTATGTGCTTTTTTTTTTTTTGAAAGGAAAGGAAAAGGAGATACCAAAAATGGTATTCAAGAAATTACCTAAAAAGGTAAAGGGGATAAAAAAACAAGAGAACCAACAATGATACGAAGAAATTCCTCAAAAGGTAAAAGGATTACCAACGCTGGTAATGGAGAATAACACAAGCTTGTTCGGAAAGAGGAACTGGGTTGCCAAAATACAGAAAAATGAGTAGACAAAAAATAAGAGATGTAAAAGATTTAAAGTATTTTGAAAAACTTGCACAAAATAACGGCTAGCTTGAGAACAGGAAAGAAAACACACCTGGCACTTTGAAACGGCAAACGAGATCTGAGGTAACTGAGAGGAGTATTCTGGGTAAGGTGAAGCTCGAGACTTTTGGAGGGAGTGAGCTGGAATAAGCAGTCAGTTTTGAGATTCGGAACAGAGCCCACTGTCAAGGATTATGTGAAGACTGACATCAAATCAATGTTTCTGAGGAGGAGTGAGACTTGAGGAAAGGCAGGAACTGGTTAGCTTATGTAATGCCGGACTGATAATAGTATAAAAGAAAATACATTATGTATGTTAGCCCATGTCTCGAGTGATAATTCAGCAAAAGGATTAAAAAACTGATTCAGACGCAGCAACCCTTAAGGAAGGATCAGAAGCATCTTAAGTACATTTTAAAATACATTTAGTCATTTGATAAAACTTTTACAGAAGCATTTCATAAATTCTTTATCTCAGAAGGTTGGTTAACTTCTGTTGTCTTCTCAAAAGACAGCAAAATCTTTCACATATGAGCATAACAGTTCAAAATTCTGAAAAGTAAAGTACTAGAATACATTTTTAGCACCTAAAATTATCCAAAGTTTTCTCATCTTTGTCAGAAGGACTGGGCTTAGTAGTAGTAACCGGATTATCGGCAGCTGATTGAGAAAGAAATTACTGCTAGCTGGATCTGCTTTAGGATTAGAAAATAGGTACTTGTGTGTCTGGGGCACTTTGTATAACGTTTCAGACCTCTTAAGAGCAGCAGAAAGTCTGGAGGCAGTGAGGAAAAATATTCTCTACATCATGTAATACAAGAGGGACAGATGCAGATTTTGGCATCTGCAGCTGTAACAAATCATAATACATTTTCCGTACCTCAGAAATATCATTCTGATCCCACTTGAAACACTTATTTCACGTTAAATAAAATACCAGAGAAAGAACTTTCTTCAGACAGGACATCTGTACAGGGTTGCCAGCTTTTCAAATGCCCAAAGTGGGACATTTTTGATACAAACATCAGATTTTGCAGGTTAAAACATACCCACAGCCAGTACACAGGACAGAACTTCCATTTTTGGCCTAAATAAAAGGTTATTCTTTGTAGCATTTAAGTTGCTTATTCTGTTTATCACATTTAGGTGTTTCAGATACAGAATAACTGTTTTAAGCAACTATTGCATAAAATATAGGAAATATGTCTGTCCTAAAATCTCAGGGCATTTGCCATTTTTTCAATTTCTTTTCAGGACACAACTGCTGAAAGAGGGACTGTCCCTTGCAAAGTGGGACAGGTGGTAATACTAATCCTGTAGCACTGCTTTCCTCAAAACCAGAATACTCAGACTGAGAAGAAATTCATGAAGTATACACTCCTCTCCCTGCACTGAGAAGTCTTCTAACTGAAAACAACTGTCAGAATGAAAAGGGACTCTTCCTTTTTTTGCCTGAAGGTTCTGAAGGAAAGGAAAACGCAGTAATCAGTTCCTTGGCAAATCCCAGTAAAACTGCCCTGTCCATGAAAACAGAAATAGGAGAATGAGTTCTCCTCACTAAGTACACATGAAATGATCCCCACTTGAACCTTAGGCATACTGGAGTCAACTTCCACAACCCCATCCTGACAAATGAAAACACTAAATTTGCCCCTTTCCCAGACACCATAAGACATGAAACTCCTCCACAGCTCAAGTACATGGCTATCCCCCAATCCTTGGTGGCTTGGACAGCTAAACTTAGCGAACCACTGGTATAAGATGAGTAGTCTAAGGAACAATAATTTGCGACAGAAGAGTCATCCACCAGTGGTTGGGGTAAACCAGAAGACAGTCTGATCCTTAAAGACTCATTACCATTTCATTCCCCATCTGTGAGCCAGGGAGGGTCCAACTGCAGAGACTGACTGTTGCTCCACTGTAAACTTGAAAGAAGTATGAAATGCAGCTGACGGAGTCCTGAGGAATTGGTAAGGAGAACATCCATGAATATGTCATTATGAGGTACGTAAACCACTGAAAGTCCTCCACAAACAATACTGTGTCCTATGCGCTCAAAACTTCAAGTTTTTAGTTAAAAAACAAATCAAACGTTTCCTCACAAAAAGTCTACAGAAGTACCAACCATAGTATCTCCTCTCACAGTACTATGACCGTTAGAGTCGCTTTATTTCTTAGCAGAAATTAAACAAGTAAATATGCAAGTTTTTCTTATAAAAATAAATAAATAAAATAGAAAGTCTTTCCCCAACAGGGACATATCTGCTCAAATCTTGAAGGATTGCTAACCAAATGCCATAACTGTGAGGCCTGCTGAAGGAGCACTTTAGCTGCAAAATATTTCATGTTTTGGTGTTTCTACGTGCCTTTTATATGTAGTGCTTCGAGTGGAAGTTGGTGAGTATGGAGATTGCCCAAAGCTCTTGGAATCTGACCAGTGCAGAAGGGGTAACACCCAAAAAACTTATATACTGCAAAGGTGATGCATGAAATGAACATCATCTTTAATATAAACCTTACAATGCCATAAAAACTGAATCCGGTCCCCTGCATGTAAAACAGAATGTTTATATAGAGCATTATTGATTCCTTGACTTCTGTTATCATCCAAATATTCAAATTTTAGTGACTTAAACATTTTAAAAGTCTTGCCCACATAAAATACCTGGCATGTACAAACTGTTAAATAAATATTCTCACCCACACATATAAGGAAAATTCTGTCAAGTATTTTCTGGGAATTCCTAGAAGAGAATTATTTAGCTGTAAAAAAAACATTGGTAGAAGGTACAGTTGTCACAGGGAAAACCACCAGTCAATGCGCTACCATCCAAGTTTTTGTCTCAAAGAAATATCATGACATTTCTTAAACTAGCTAAAAAATCTTCCACTTTATAACATTTATTGTATTACAAAATGATAAAACTGTGGTAAGTTCATTTTAGTTCCTCTAGTAAGATGCCTTAATTACTGACTGACACAGTGAGTGTTGATACCAACAGTAATGGCAAAAGCTGTTGGAAACTATTTCTTTTAGAAGTGTAATGAAACAAGGTGGCTTCTAGGTCTTGAATAAGTCACATATTTGCCATAATCTGCAGTCTACCATCTTACATCCCCCTTCTAATTAATGTTTATGTCATGGGAGAAAGTTACCAAACTGCCGGTAGCGAATAAATCCATTTGACTCTAAGAAATTATTACTAAGGTGTGTATGTATGTGTGTGTATA